>NC_134521.1:26884130-27202380 GCF_027942865.1 Odontesthes bonariensis
ATCTCATTTATGCTTTAGAATTTATACACTTGAATTTGCACTGCATGACCGTAGTACTGGGTGTTTTATAAATGCAGCAGAATCCAAAACGGAGCCAAAGCTCAAAGTGAATCCTTGGTCGGATCCCTTCAAGATGAGGGTCTACTTTTTTTATTAATGCCTGAGTAAAGTTGACTCTTTGGTTAGAACAACTTTGCCCTGCCCTCAACTGTAAAATGTCTTTTATGTAATCTTTTATTATGTATAAACTGCAGTTGTTGTAAATTAGGAAATAAATGGCTGCACACTGCTTGTAGTCACCGTTGGTGGTAATGACCAATGAAAAAATCTCTCATGGGAAAGATGTTAAAACACAACCATAAAACATATCAAACTTCCCTGCATTGTATCACTTTTACAAATTCATGTTCACTCACTTTCTTATTGAAACGACCCCATCCAACTGAGAAGTCTTGAACACGTTTACCTGCTATAAATCAAATGCTCGTTTTGTCAAGCGAGCACATTCAAACATTTAATGCTCTCTAATGAAAGTCTTAGAATGGACCTTGGAAAACAAAGATTTTTCATATTGGTTTTTTTTTGGATATATTATTAAGTTCCTGAGAAAAATACTTTTTTCTTTAAAAAAAGCATATATTGTCAAACATTTTTTGGACAGAAATCTCCCGGTGAAAGGGAAGAGAAGCGTTCTGCCGCAGTCTCTTTATTTCTTTCAGCATGCATAATTTAAAACGGGGCTATTTTAGGGGCATTGTGAAGGATGGCAAGAGTGCAGGGAGAGTGTGAGCCAAGTGAATCTGAGCTGAAGACTAATGATGATAATGACTGCTATTATACACACACACACACACACACACACATATATATATGGCAAGATTCTCATTTGGCACACAAAGTCACTCCCTTTTCCATCTCTTTCCGTCCCTGCCCATATGATTTTATCAATAACTAACTTTGAAAGACAGCCTATCTCCACTTCTACCTGCCTTTTGGATTGCTCACTTTCTCTACATCTTTCTTTGTCTGTTTTATCATCTCTGTCTGTGCAGACAGGTGAGGAGAGAGGGCTCAATCTTATCGCACTTCTGCTAACCTATCTATAGACACACTGACATTTCCATCGTAATAACAAATATCCCAAAATGCATGACACTAATCAGATGTAGCTGCACAGACGTGAATCGTCACCTCAGCGGCTGTTTGACATCTTTACTGTGCTTGTTCCAAACATTAAAAATGCACTCTGCAAGAGAAAGTAACATTTTTAGGTCGACACAGCTAGTTCTAGGAAAGTTTAAAAGCTACATTTGGCTAAATCTGTGTGCACCCTTCTTAGTTCTCTTTTAGACAAGAGGTTTTATTACCACTGCGTTTCTCCATTGTTTGTATCCATGTTAAGTAGTCATATTTTCTGTTGTCATTGTTGCCACTTTTACCACCATCTGTGGAGCAGTGAAGCAGGCTGCTATCATTACTAGGACGGAGTATGGTTTCACATGTGTTCATGTGTGGGCTCAAGTGTTAACATAAGACAAACAAACCTCGGAAGTCAGAAATAAATCAGGGTACTGAAAGTACTCACCTTTAAAGCATAAAATATAATGTATGACAAGAGTGAAAGACTCATCTATTTTAATAATTATCATCTATCAATGATGAATAAAAAAAATCAAGAAGAATTCATTACTTTGACTGATAATGAGTGGTTAAACTGCAGCAAATTGCATGGGCTTGCCAGGGTAGTGTCATGTTTATTGCTATAAAGTTTATTCCTATTAGTAAAAAAAACATGTGGATTGTCTGTTTTACTGAGCTGCTGTATGATGTTCAATTATGTTCACATTTTGTTTGCTCATGGTCACTGAAGCCTTCACCGTTGTAGTAGAAGAGTAGGAATAATAAGAATTTCTGTGTTGAGACCGCTCTTCTCCAGAAAAGAGGCCCATGGGTCATGCAGGCAGATATGATTACAGTCAATGAATATGCATGAATGACTTCCGTGATGTTGACATTGTAAAGAAATATGTTTTCATCTAAACAATAATTGTCTCCTAAGTCAAACCAAGTAGTCTTGATTTCTTCACAGAATATAATGATTTGATGAAACATTTGACCATTTCATGAGAATATTAGCTTATCTTGAATTTGATGGCAGGAACATGTCTCAGAAGGCTTGGTACAGGGCCATGTTTGACACTGTGTCGCATCCTGTCTTCTTTTAACAAGTCCAAAAAGAGTCTGACAAGATCAATTGCTGGACCATTGGTTGGGAGATGATTTTTGTCTGATCTTGGTTCTAGCTGCTCAACAGTCCTGAGAGTTTGTTGTCGAATTTTGTGTTTTAATTGGTGCAAGGTGTAGCGTGCTCAAGGACCCCCGGATGGGGGGAGAGATCCCAAAACCCTTTTGTTTCTGCTTTTGACTTCAAAAACGCAGACCACCTAATTTACAATCTGAGAAATGTTTTAGACAGACATTCCCAACCAAAACCTTTCACCTTTGTGAAGTTTTCTTACGATAAGCTTAACATCTGCTTGCCTCAATATGGCTGAGTTTGGAATACACTAGTGGCGTTTTTCCACTAGCTCGCCACGGCTCGGTTTGTGGCTTTTTGTTGCACAGAAGGTAAGAGAAGAGAGCCAGAGAAGACTCCTGGCCGCCAGACAAAACAGTATTGAACAGCACCGGAGAGTTTTGTTACGAGCTTCAAAAAGACGACGTTTGGAGGTAAGCTAACGGTTGCTAACGCTAGCTTTTATTATCCGTGTTTGACGCTTCCAGTGACGACACTCATTGCCCAATCAGTGGAAGGCAGTCAGCTGACGTCGCGTATTAGTAACGCTTCGGCCCGCTTGAAACCAGGGCTGAGGTGATACGGAAAATCGTCCTGGTTGCAGGTACTGCGTGCTTGTGGAAACATGCAATAGCGCACCGATCCTAGCCGAAGCGAGCTAGTGGAAAAGCGCCAAAAGACTCACCTCCTGGTACCAGAGTGAGGGAGAAAAACCCGTACTAATAGAAAACAGTCCCTCACTAGCTAAAAGGTGTGAATTGGATCTGACACCTACAAAGATGACAAAACCCAGACTTGATTTCCACACCCTCGGCAAATAACAAAACTCTCAGAGTCCAACGTCAGATGGATTAATGGAACTATGATAAACGTGTTTCATACCTGCATACAAGTTATGAAACATAATCAAGGACATCTCAAGCTTCATTTTAAACGTTTTCAACAATGTACGTGGTGTGCCAGGAAAGAGACTATTCTGCCATGCCATCGGCTGTCGTGCCATGGAGCCACAGGGCCTAGAGGACCGTGGTAACGAACCTCTGAATTAGAATCCCCCTGTATTTAAGTACCGTATATAGTATTTAAATGGTAACCTGGACTCCATTATGGAAACAAATGAACTGTGTGTGTTTTTCTTTCTACAATACCTATGGGAAAACATTCAGTTTAAATCAAATGTGCATGTAATCACCGACTCCTATCTGGGACTGGTACCGATTTTATAAACTCACTATAATCAAAAGTTATGTTATTGTGTATGGATGCTGCCCATGTTTCCGTTATATCATGCCTATGTTCTATGCCTGTGTTCTAATCCTTGTACTGTGTACCCTGTGCAATGGGATATGGGAATGAGAGAGATTAATTTTACTTTGATGAGAGTTAACTTAGGACAAAGCCAATCTGCTACGCCCTGAAACCATAAAGATCGGATTTCAAACACATCACTAGCTAAGTGCTCTAGCATGGTTGTTACATTGAATCAGAATTGCCTTTATTGTCATTATAATTTGCATTACAATGAAATTTGGTTGCAAGTTGCAACTCCAAAGGTGCTTATAAGACATCAGAATTTAAAACAAGACTATGTTTAAAGTAAATTTAAATATATTTAAATAAAATGAAATAAAATGAAGGCACAGTAATAAAATATAAAATATTGTACATTTTTCTGGAATTACATGGTATGAAATTGCACATGACGTGTATTGCACAGTTCTCATTGCGTGTGGTGATGAATGAACTGTAAAGATTTGGTAACTATTTATTTCTATTGTTCAGTAAAGTGATGGCTTTTGGATAGAAGCTGTCCCTGAGCCTATTTGTCCTGGATTTGTGTGACCTGTAACGTCGTCCAGACGGTAGCAGGTCGAACAGGTAATGTCTGGGGTGGGATGTGTCTTTTATGATGCTGTCCGCTCTGCTGAGGTAGCGAGAAGTGGCAATGTTCTCCAGGCTGGGCAGGGAGCAGCCAGTGATCCGCTGGGCTGTGTTGATCACCCTTTGTACCGCTTTCCTGTCTGCTGCTGAGCACCCTCCGTACCATGCTGTGATGCCTTACGCGATGATTCTCTCAATGGTGGCTCTGTAGAACAGCACCAGAAGCTTTACCTCCAGGTTGTTCCTCCTGAGGACCCTCAGGAAGTCGCTGCAGTGCCTTCTTCACCACCACTGTGCTGTTAGCAGACCAGGAGAGACTGTCGGTGATCTGCACTCCCAGGAACTTTATGGAGCTCACCCTTTCCACACAGACCCCATTTATGTAAAGCGGGGCTGGGACAGCTCTTCCCTTCCTGAAGTCCATTATTTTTTCTTTCGTTTTTGTGGTGTTCAGTGGCAGGTTGTTTGCTGTACACCACAGTGTCAATTTGTTAACCTCCTTCCTGTAATCAGACTCATCTCCCCCTGAGATGAGTCCAATCACGGTGGTATCATCCGCAAACTTTATGATGGTGTTTGAGAGATGGGTCGGAGAGCAGTCATGTGTGTACAGGGTGAACAGGAGAGGGCTCAGTACACAGCCTTGAGGGGAGCCAGTACTGAGTTTGATAGTGGAGGAAAGGTGAGGGCCTAATTTCACAGACTGAGGGCGGTCTGTGAGGAAGTTCCTAATCCAATGGCAGTTCCATTGGCTCGCGCGAGTGGTGTTGATGACGTCACGATTTAAGTAGTTAAATATTAAGTTAATTTAATGTTTAGAACGCTGCAAAGGTCTGGAATGTAGGCAGACCAGTCCAGCACCTGCACTCTTCTTCTACGGAAAGCAGTATTGGTTTATGAGATCTGTAATTGCATTCTATTTTTAATCTACATCAAATCACATCCAAAACTTTTTGAAATTGGAGTTTTATAAGATGCTCTTATCTTTGATCAATCAAAATCCTTATTTAACTTGGCTTCATCTCTCCCTGTTTCTTTTTTCAACGTCTTTTTCTTTTTACCTTTTCCGTTGTCCACCTTCTTATGGGAAATATAATATATTAAATTGTTACATGCATGCTAACACACCTCTGCACTCATTAGTGTTCAGAAGACTCTACGTGCTCTACATACCAGCCTAGTTTCATCAGTATGCACTCTACAGATCTTAGAACTTTCATGTTGGCCTTCTCGTGCTTTTCAGCATTCATTAATGCGACATGACACTTACAGCCCAGGTGGCAGCGTTCTGGAGGGAGCAAATCTTCCCACATCCATGCTTATTTTTTTCTCCTTCCGTCTGAAGGAATCAGATCCTGGTCAGGTGGAAATGATTTATAGAGTTCATTCTGAATAAATAATCCGTTGCAGTACTGGGAAATCAGGAATAGGGGATGTATAGGCTCTTTAAAGTGATGGAGAGGAGTGGAAATGAGACGGTATAGAAGATTGTAGGTGGAGATAAAGTAGAGGGAGGGATGAAAGTTAGAATAATGAAAGAAGATAGACGCTTAATGAGGGTGTTTGCTCACTTTTCAGCTGCAGTTTATCTTTCGTTATTCATGAGTTATGCATCAAACTGTAGTGCAATTAAGATTGCTTTCAGGTTTGGTTTTCATTCAAAAGCTATATATAGGCTTAAATCAACCACTGTTGGTAGAGCTGTTATTTCTTAGACTCAAGTGAAGCCATTTTTGGGGCGATCAGGTATCTGTCTATGACGCCCCCCAGGACACCTCCCAGTGAAGCTATTTGGTCTTAAGGAGACCTCAGGGCAGAGCCTGGATAAACTAGAGAAACTATGTCTCTGGGCAGACTCCTGAGGATCCCTCCCGGAAAAGGCAGAGGAGGTGTTGGTGAACAGGGAGGTTTAAGCATACTTGGACTGGTGCCCTATGATCAGGATGAATGTTAAAATTGGCCGAATGTATGGATAGATGGATGGTAAACCAGTTTCAGTCATTCGGACAAGTGTTTAGTGTTACTCCAAGATAATTAAATTCTTGTTGGAAGGATTTAAGCCCTCAGGCCAGTTTAAATTGCACAGACCTTTTGGGAGTGTTTGAAATTCTATAAACGGGCCTTGCAAAAAGGCAAAAAAAATTAGTGGCTGCACTGCAACCTGAGCAGATGAGACAGTTAAAAGGCATGATAAATTCCAAACCAAGATAATTAAAGAAAACTCCGTAATGTAATAAAAATAACAAGATTTCTACACATGTGGGAATCAGTTGGTTGAGTACTGCAAAAGAATCATCATTCAGGGATGCGCTCTTGTGACTACTTCCTGTAGCCTGACTCATGCAAAGCATTAGCGTAGTTCAAAGGATAAGGTGACGTTCAGAGATGTTAAAGCAGTGAATATGGGACGAGATGCAGATGGATACAGAGGCCAATTACCTTTGTCGATGCTAAGTATCTAATGAAAGGTATTGATTACAAGAGAAAGTGGAGAGCTGCCAAATGCACCTTCATCCGTCTCTGAAGTGAACACTTTGGACATGTCTTTGATGTCTGATTGAGTCCTTGAACTCGACAGTCATTTGCATTGCAGATAAACACATAATGGTAAATAGGAAGCATGTTGAGCTGTCATGATTCAAGACCAAACACAGAACAGTTTGCTGTCAGGCACACTGCCTACTATTGCTCTACTACCTTGCTGCCTCAGTGAATAGTTTCTATGTAGTCTTCAGTGAGCACTGTTTCAAGTTTCTGATAAACTGAAGAAATGAGTTTTAGGATTTATCGAGGGCATAAAATCATCCCGGCTTTCATGGTAAACTGATTTAAAACATGTATGTGTTTTTACAAGTACTTTGACTTATTTTCTTATCAAAGTTGTTATCATTATTGAGTTTAAATGTAAAGTACAATGCACTGTCTTACTGTGCCTTACAATATTTGTTTAAGACATTTAAAATCCTGATACTGCATGTAGAGTTAGAAAAATCAATTTAATGCTAATAGAAAGGTTCATGATTGCACAAGGAAAGAACACAGTGTTTTTGTTTTGTTTTTGTACCAAAAAGGTCATGTAGATAAAGGCTTCAACACACTTCTATTCATGCTGTTTGCCAAGCAAATACAAAATACCTTTTATAATTGTCTTTCTCTGTCTTTCTCGTTGTTCTAATTTTACCTGCTCATTAATAACTGCGCTATGTAACTTTGCTGGACCGGCCCAGGAGCGGCCCGGGAGCTGAGCGGAAGTACTTTGATTTTCTTTCTGGCACACCTACCGCAAAAACAAATAGACCCCTCTCACGCTCCCAGGTACATTTGATTACTCTTACCTTCTCGGTCGACATAGCTTGCACCTTCTGACTCCTCGCCAGTTCGTCAACAAACGTGAAACGTGAACGCGAAAGGGTGTTGTATTTACGACAGTGTAACCGTACATTAGCTCCAAGCCTGTAGGGGGAGCTCCATAATGGGCTTTTTGAGAAGTTACATTGTATTGCTTTAAAAAGTCCAATGAACAACCTTAGAAAACAAGTAGACGGGAAGCAACTAAATCTTAGTCAAAAGCAAATAGAGCCAATACCAAAAGCAGGGTGTGACTTTGAGCTCTTCAAGTTGCACACGGAGCAACTTCTGCTTAATGCCACATGCAGTAACATGCATGCATGGCCGCATCAGTGGCCACAACATAGAACACGTGAACACAGATTACGAGATGTACAGAGGTAGAGTGGCTGCACGCTCTCTTTTAAACTATCGTATCTTCATGAAAAGGTTCATTATTTGCATTATTTGCAGCTTGTCATGTTTTAAGTTCTTGTATTATTGCCAATTTTGTCTTATTTTGAGCAGTCAAGCACACTTGACGGGCCCTTCTTTTAAAATCTCTTAAAAATCTCCATTACAGTCATCAGGAAGAATCGTCCAGTGTTTGCTGTCAGTTCTTCTGGGAGACCAATCAGAGTGTTTCAAAGTTTTACAATCTCTCATTAGAGTGATAGAAGACTGGATCAATCTTGCTGTCTCTGAGATCATTATATAGTCATTGGGATTCTGGAACTGATTGCAGAAGGACTATTTATGACAGACACGTGTAGCGGATGTTACCTCTATAACTTGGGTTGCATAATTATGCTTCACAAAGTCATTAAGTTGATTCAGTGCATTTAAATGAGTCGCTTGATTTATTTTTTCTGGCTGCTCAGCCTTTTCAGAAACGTATGTGTAATGCCCTGCCCTGTTAACTGGACTTTGGAAACAGATTGCTGCTGAGAGATTAGGAGTGGGTATATAGTCAGAGATCATTCTGAAGTGCTTGACAATCATTAATTTATTCATGTTTTTTGCCATTTAAAAAAATAGCGCGCACACACAGTCTCACATCTTACAACTTCAACCTGCCAACGCTACATCCATCCATTTTCTGTACCCACTTAATCCAATTCAGGGTCGCGGGGGGGCTGGAGCCTATCCCAGCTATCATTAGTTGGACAGGTCGCAAGTCCATCACAGGGACACACAGAGACAAACAACCATCCATGCTCACAATCACTCTATGGGACAATTGAGAGTCATCAATTAACCTGACTTGCATGTTTTTGGGCGGCGGGATGAACCCAGAGTAGCTGAAGAGAACACACCCATATGCAGGCAGAACATACAAACTCCACACAGAAAGGCTCCAGCTGGGATTCAAACCAGGAACCCTCTTGCTGTGAGACACTACCGTGTAGCCCCCAGCACGTTATATGATTCCAATTTCCAAATGGTTTACCTGACCTGGTCTCCACATTTGAGCTGTTATTGTGGTGAGACAGCAATGCATCACTGAAACCACTCATATGTCAACAGAAAACATTGAAGCATATTAAAATAAAGTTGGGAACACAAGCTGTAGTCCACTAAGGATATGATGTGTTCTTGTTGTTCTTTCATCTTCCCTTCAGAAGAATACGGAATTATTTTTTATATTAGTTCCACACATTCTTCAGATGAGTGCAAGAGTGAAGTAAAGTATACTTGAGTCCACTGTGATTGTCTGTTCTGCTTTATCAGACCCACAATAGGCTGGTGTCTACACCTGGACACACACACACAGTCCCTTCTCCTCTTTCTCTCTTTACCCCTCGATTGATTGCTGTAATCAAACAGTGGGCGGCATTGAGTGTGCCACACTATTTTCCACTTCCCTAACCCATGAAGGATAGGAATACTCCCAGTTTCCACACTATCGGATCAAACAGAAAAAGAGGTCACACGTAATAGGGAAAACAAAGGCAAGCACAACAGCATCATCTCAGAAATGGAACAACATTTTCTTCCGGAAAAAACACCGGGAAAGATGTGCCTTTGAGTTTATGTAGGGGGCAGAAAAAGTGACAGAAGTATTTATTTCATCCCACCACATAATGCAGCATTGCAGAGAGAAAACGTTTCTTGCAAGAGGAGAGACAAGTGACAGTGCAAACGGGTGCAAACAGGTTAATCGGTTGGCAGAGAGACGTGCTGGGAGACAGGCCAACAGATAGGAAGTCGTCACTGACAAGGTGCTTCACAGCAGAAACTGACAAGTGCATCATGCAGAATGCAGACATTCAGGCTCAGTTCAAACTCAAGCTCCTGGCCAATGTTGCTGGAACATAAAAAAAAGAACACAATATGAGTCAAAAAAGAAAACTTCACACATCTGTCAATGTGCACTTCTATAGCATCTGCCGTTAGTAAGTTTTCCACCTTGTAAATTTAAAGTCAGCAACATTCAACAAAAGCCAAATGATCCACAAGGGGAAACATTTAACCTAAAATGTAAAGAAAAAAAGGTTTCTATATTAGAGTTACAAAGATGAATATTTTTCCTTATTTTCAAGTCTGAAATGCAGAAAACACACCTCAAATAGTAGTATTGGAGCAACAATGGACATGATCTACTGCATCCAGACCTACAAGGACAACATCTGTATGTATATTTTGTAACCTCATGGCACCTACTTCTAAGCGAGGCTGTGGCTGAGTTGAGGCTCAATAATTTACATTGTTTAACAGGATATTATATAATGGAAACAAGATACAATTCCAAACAAATTATTATGCAACTATACAGTTCATATGACATGCTCACAAGTTAGTGTGCTATACTCAGAAAAACTATACTTTTCATTTGTCCCTAAGCCTGTGATAGCACAACAGGAACATACAGCAAAGATTGTTGGGCTCTTTTTTTTTTTATCTTTTAAGCACAAATGAACTTGGTTAGGTTAGGTGGAAAGAAGAGCCTCCCTGTTGTCTTTAAAAGGAAAAAACACTGGTCTCCTGTGATTACATCAAATGCTGACCCAAAAATGTGTTGGCAAAACCATACGCTCATGAATGCAGTTTCCCATTATTTTCCCGTCGGCTTGATTTTTGTACAAAACAAAAAGTAAAACAACATAATGTAACATTCTACAAATATCACTATGTCTTAACTGCAGATAGCTTTGTTAAAACACTTACATGGTGTATAATGTGTGTGACATATACTGAGGTATTAAGGGTGTATTTTGAAGAGGTATAGTGTTGTAAAATAAGGGCAAAAGAATCGAATGTAATTTGTGGTCACATGTTTACTTTTCCCATTGGAATGACTAGAGTCTAGACCTGCTGTTGGTCTCTTAAAGAGAAGGGCGAGTGACAAAATAACTAAAAAAAGAAAAAACCTCACGTCATAGATGTAGGAAATGACTCGATTCTGTCTTCTATCTCTGTGATTTTACTCTGAGCAACTGCAGAGAGAGCATTTCCTCAGAACCGCTGTATTTATTTGCAGAATAACTTACAGAATGCACTTTAAGGAAATATCTCTTGGTAATACTATACTGAACCACACTTTTCATTCCAGAATGCAAAAATAATCACTTAAACTTAATACATGTGAGCACCTGTTCATGAAAAGATGATAAACAAGCAACATAAACAGACAGCAGCGGTGGAAGACTGCGGCTTCTCAAGTCATCTGGTATTACCTTTTCAAATAAACTGTAGTAGTCAGTTACTTTTACAGGTGCATGTTTGAGTGAATATTGTTGCTTTAGATATTGGAGTTTTAGTTATCGTATTCCCACTGTTTCCTTCAGACAAAGTAGTGGCTGTTAGACTGTGTCAAATGATAACAGGAGTAACTTTGCACAAACAAGGACAAAGAGAGCATCAACAGAGTGACAGGGACAGGCAGAGCAAAAGAGAGTGATAGAGATGCAGCATGGACAGAAAACAAAGAAGCGAGCCAACATTAAAGCCCATCAGGACAGGAAGAGACAGGAGATGAGCAAGTGAGAAATAATAGAGAAAGAAGACAGAAATGAGGGCAAGCACAGACAAAAAAAAAGTGGGAATCAGAGCAGGAGTAGAACTGAAAAGAAAGAGTGAGATGGAGGAATGAGAGCGACACAGAGAACTGTGTGTGTGGGCGTGTGACTGAGTGGAGGCAAGATTAGGGAGGTGATATCAGGCTGTCCATCAGTGTCACAGAGCTTGTGTCCTCTGGAAGTCATTTCGTCCATCAGCCTGGAAAGCCTGATTGTGCGTTTCGATGGCCTGTTTACTTATTCCACATCACAGCACTCAACCCCCTCATCTGTAATACCAAGTCTCGATTAGACCTCTCTGGAATCATCACTGTAAAAAAAATGCACTGCAGAAAGAACATGAAATACTAGCAGAGATGCCAGCATCTGTACAGTTCCTCTACTGCAATTTATTTCATGTCTTTCTCTATGTTGATACATAACATGATTGCAAGATTGCTGTAAATTTTATGTAATTTTACAGTTCCTAGCATTTTACCACTTATTTACATTCAGTCGCCACTGGATTTAATCTATTAAACCCGCCCAAAATAAAAAATGGAATATGAAGACTAGTTTTGGGAGTGACACCATTTTAAAAAGATTTAGCATTATAGTAACTCTGTTACTTTGTGTAGTGATGAGTAATCTGGCCATTTAAACTCCAAATTCACTGTCACAGAGTTTCCGTTAACATCTTCCTTTCATTGCTTCAAGCCAGTGTTGTGGAAGGAAACTCTCCCCCTGAATCAAGTTTGCTCAGCAGGTTCTGTTCAGCTTCACAACACATTGTTCCCTCAGGAGCAAAGCACCACTTTATGCACATCCATCTGTGTTGAAACGGGGATCGTCATCAATCCAGCAGCCCATTGCACTTACGGTGTCACAGAGAATCCGTGTGGGAGCGGCTTGACAAGAAGTTGTGTTTTTTTTGCTGAAAAATCACAAAAATCTGCTGCAATTGGTTAACCGAAAAAACATACACTTAACATACGGCATGCTATCTGTGATGGAATCTCTGAAACTATCCCCAAATACAAAATTAAAATGAGTCAGATTAAAGGAAGTCTGTATGTATATGGTATACAATGTAAAGACAACTTGGAGCTATTTGACGGATAATCATTTCCCGTGCAATAAGGCCCAATTGCACCGAATGTGGCGTCCTCCTGTGATTACAGCTCTTTAGAGAGCAGTTGTTGTTACAGGCTCTTGTTCACCAAGGAAGATTTTCACTGAGTTTCAGAGATATGAGTACATTTGGAGTCTTTGTGCCAAGCTGAGCTTAACGCTCACTGACCTGTGCTCTGTACTTAAAAAAGAAAGACATGTGATTAAATAGCAATTATGGATATTTGACAAATCTGGTTCTTTAAAGTACAATGTGGAATATTTATCTTATTTTCAAAGACTTTAAAAAGAATACAATAGAACACATCAAAGCTTGTGTTCATTATGTACAAAACCAGACTGCTGTGTGCATGCCAGTTCACTTCCCAGCTCAACATCTATAAGTTTTGACAAGATGTTCAAATGAATGCAAGTCTTCACGACTGAACATCCTGTTTGCACCGAAGCCAGTGCGAAACCTGGCCTGAAAAATTCCCTGCGCACCACATTTGAAAATTGAAATTGCTTTGAATTTAGAAGTGGGCCTGAGAGACCCAGGTCTGATCAAGCTTTGGTGAGTAATCTATCGTCCCCCCACCTCTATACGGCTTAGTATGAAAATATCATAGTCAAGTTTTGACAAAGAACCCCTTCAAGCACAAGGCGAGACCATTTAAAGAGCCCTTTGAGGGTGTTTCATACGCTGTGTTTTAATTGGTCTAGAGAACAGTAAGAGCTTTGCAGTAATATTCTCTGATTACCAAACCAAATCTGAGACAATGTCCTAATTAAAAGACACCATGCAAGCAGGAGTTTCTGCATCCTGCTTCAAATGAGGAGCTACTATTCTTCGCTTGCAGAAGTACTGGTGGTTTAAAAGAGGGAGGAATCTGCCCATTTTTCTTCTCATTTCTATCAGTTATCTCTCTTTTGCTGCTTTTTAAGGCAGGGAACTGTTTACTGTTTTTGACCTTTGCCTGTTTTCCTTCTCAGCAGAGCGAGTACAATCCATATCCTAGGAATTGGAACTGTTTGCTGGAGAGAGATTGACTAACTCTCATGTTTAGTAAGCTGGGAGCGTTTTATTGATTCCTGTCGAGACTTAGAGCTTTGGACTTGCACCTTTATTTACATTTTACTCCTGGCATTTAAATTACAATTTGTCAGATTACATTTAAAGAAGTGCAAGTCAGACTGTGGATAGAGGATATATTTTTTCACGTGAAAGACATCAGAGGCGACAGACCACAAGCTGCTCTGTCACAGACAGATGGCATGGACTGATGTTAATCAGAAAATAAAAGCATTTCATTAACTGATATTCACTTTCCCCATCATCTGCTTTTTCTCTTTGTGAACCTATGGGAGTTTTTCATTTTCTGCCATGAAAGAGAACATCCATCATCAGCACCCCACTCTTTTTTTGTTGTTGCTGTTTACTGTGTATTTGGCCGACCGTGACAGAGCTTTATGAAGTTCTGAGCTGCCCTAGAAATCACTGATTGTTACCATTTTCTGGCTCCGCTTAGGAGAATAATCTGGTGGGACCGCTCACTGGAGGCTTCAAATAAGATTTTCAACCCTACATAATTCTCCCTCTGGAATTTATTCATTCTCTGCTCGATATGCATGCACACATTCCAGAGGCTCAGTCATGACAATGGTCCAAGGTGCAGTCAGTTGGCACATTTAAAATGAAGGTGCATTTTTTAAAATGGCGTGTGGGAAGTCAGTTAAACGTTTGCCACATGTGTGTTTTCATTTGCCTCTAAATGAGTCCCACTAAACTGTCTGATGATGACAATGATGTAGATGATGATACTAATTTGTTTACTCTACACTAAAAATAGAGGAGGGGAAGGAAGTAGAAGGAGCGACACATTTCAGTTCTCGTGCCATCGCAATTTCTGGCAGAAGAACAATAGATCTACCTATCCTCATTTTGCCAAATAGACAAGATGTATTTGACTCGCCCCTCACATCCATCTCCTTTTCTCACCCTTTTTCAAGCATGATGTTCCCCACATTTACATCAGTCATCAAAGTCCATTAAAGACAATCCATCAAAGAAGCCATGGTGTGTCATTTGTTGAATAACGCATTGTTACACACCAGAGGGGGCCAGTGGGGTAAATTAATGGCACTGATTGAGACCAGGTCTTCATTGATTACCTCCACACTGATGAAGTGGGGAGAAACATTTTGCAAACCTCATTTACTATTCTGTATTGAGCATGTGGGAAATATGGAAAAAAGGGGGTGGTAAAAGAGACAAATTAAAGCAGTGTTCATATTAACTGCCATGTTGAGACTGAATAGCTGTTGCCTTGGATACCGTGAACATAAACAGAGATGTTGACAGGGTGAGCAAAAAATGGGCCAAGACTGAGAAGCAGTCAGGAAGAACGAGAGAGAAACAGCAGGACACATCGTTTAGCATTGTGCCTCTTATCGATTCCACACAGTCATTGCTGAGAAGACTACTTACCAATTAGAAGATTAGGGTTCCGCTACTATCTCACAAGGGCAGCTGGAGTGATGGACGGGGACAGAGGGAGAGCTGTGACAGAGTCCTTAAAATCCAATATTACACGAAAAGCAACATATGGTTAACAGAATGTAACAGTAAAAGAGGAGCTATTCAGGGAGCTATTCGTCCTCCACGCTGTCTTGCTGAATATTGCTACAGGGAGCTCTGTCTAGGAAATCCTTCAAGCACCCATTCAAACAAATCCCCCAACAACTGCCTCCTAAAATCAACATCCATGCTGCATTTCTTTGATGAGCCTTGCACTTGGTTTTTTTCCTCGGAGGCTTTGTGGCTACACAGAGAAAGTGCAACAGGAGGAGATCTCCTTTAGAATACTTTGGTGAGTATGACACTGAGTTTGGATTCTGAGTGAAGTTACATGATATTTAACACCTTACTGTAGTCGCAAGTTGCTGTGAAAATCACAGTTTCAGATGTTTCAGTCAATGAGTGAAGCTGTCTGAGTACAAAGTTGTGTACATACTGACATTACAAATGCAACATCGAACCACAATGGTTGTGCCACTTGGAGCCAACTCCTCCTAATCAGAACATCTTTATTACTATTGCATGTTGACATAGAACAAAAAGGAAAAAACTTGTGCACCGTTTGAGTTTGCGTTAAATTAAGTTTAAGTTTAAAACTGCAAGTTCACTGGTGTGAAAACAATTTCTGAACCTGGAAGTGTAGCACTTCAGGGTGCAGTTTGGCATTTTAGTTCACACAAGTGAAATCAGGTGATGGAAGGGATGATTTTTCTCTCCATCAATAGACAATGTGATACAGAAATAAATAAATGGTGTGAGATACAATTGAGAGAAAATACATTTTTGAACCACACCTTTTGGTTCAATTTAATTTGAAACAGTTCTCAATATTTCTTTTACATAGATGTTTATTTTCCTGATGGAAATTAAATGCGAAAATCCTTGGCTTGAGCCCATCCAAAAAAGGGCTAGCCTCTCCACTGTACATAACCATTCTGTTCACATGCAGTTGTTCTCGAGGCCACTGGAGGTCAATTGTTTTTTGAAAGGTAACTCTGTGGTTTGCTGCTGCCTGCTGCTGAACAGTTTCCAAACAGGGTTGGGATGCAGGTTGTGAGTTAAACTCTTGATCTCACACAACAATAACAGCAATTTACTACAAACAAACACCAAGCAATGCCGCAACTCTTGTGACAACTAAACCTGATAAAAAAGAGCTGTTTTGAGCTCATAGTACATTGCATGCATCTGGAAGCCTGATCGTCAAATTGATCACAGTCACAAGAAATAGCAAGTATGCATCTTTAAACTCTGCAAATGTTCTCAGAACATTAACATTATTCATGTTTCTTAGATAAATTTGAAATGAATTTTACACAAAACAAACCTACCAATGACTTGTTTTACAGGCTTTGTGTGAACAGCTAACTTATTACATATTAACAAAAAGAGTGTCTTATTGGTGAAAGTTGACCTCCTTTTAAACTCTTGTTATTGAATAAGCTTTAGTTTTAGCGGGATGTTGATTTTCACCTTCAGTTTCTGTTTGGTCAGGTTCAGCCACTAAAACTACATGGCTTGCTTTAGGAAAGGATGATTGGCCTCTCACAATGTTTAAAGCATATTAAAAATCTTGCTCTATTTTCAATGATGACAAGTCCTGGCCCCATCCGTTAAAACTGGTGGTGCAGACACAATCAAGTGGGAGGTTTTTACTGTGTAATTATGTTTGCAGGCTTACTGGGAAGACATGGTCACTATGAGAATATTCTGGATGAGTGGTTCGGAGAAGATTTGGTTCCATCTCGACCACCAAAAGGGTTAAATCATAAGAAGGATTAATAAAATCATCTATCCGTTTTATTGCTCACACCTGGCTTTGTTTTTTACCTCGACCACCTGCTCACACGTTCTCATGGTCCATTTCAATTTTCCACTCTGACTAATTATTGTCCTCATTTGCACACAACCTTATTTCTCTCCACGTAACATTATAACGTTGTCTGATAAGAAATGGATTCACTTTTATTGATTGTGGACTATATGTAAGATAACACAAAACCGTTGAAGAGCTGCCAACTCTTAAATGTGGTTTCCAGTTCCAGGAAAAGATTGTATTCTTATACAGAGGTACAGTTCCCACACTGACCATCTCAAATGATCCAAAACTAGCTCTTCTTGATCTATTTAGAAGCAATTATGCAACTTTTAAGTCAGACAGTGCAAGAAGATAAATCAGATGATGGGTAGGTAGACTGAAGAACACAAAACTAGCTCAGATTGGACCACAAGGATTGCTTTTACACATTGATAATTTGGAACATCGCAAACAAAACATGTCTGAAAAAAATACTTTGTATAAACACTGAGTAATGAGACAACAATTATCAGGTGTGCATGAGGTTGAGGAAGTGGCGGGAACAGTGAACTAGCTGCAGAAGAAGTGGGAAGGTGAGGATTTACGATTGGTTTGCAGTAATAAGTGAGTAATAAGATGCTTGTATGAGATTGAAAAACTGGACTACAGGAGAGCATGACACTGCAGGGAGCCTGAACAACAAATACGACATGAATTTCCAGGAAACAGGCAACAGGAAAATGGTCATTATTACACATTTGCAACCTCTACTGTTATTCAAATATAAGGTACAGGGTAGACGAACAGTCTGCGGAAGTAATTTTTCTGTCTGGTGTCATTAGATCACTGCAGAAGAACATGGCACAACAAAGTCACATATTTAACTGAGGACTTGTAAAAAATGTCAGCTCCTGTCATATGTCATTAACTTCCATTTTATGAAAGCACAGAAAAGCTGTTCTGCTCATCTACACCTTCTAAGAGTATGCAGCTACCAACATATCTGGCTGAGAATGGCCACTTTAAATGCTTTCCCCAGTGATGGAAAAGAAAAGATAAGTTACTCACAGCCCTGTTCATTTGTATAATGAAGCAGAGATGTATGAAGGAATGTGGAAACAGAGTGAAAAATGTAAAAATGCAATGTGATAAGAATGAAAATGAATTTGGGGAGAAAGTAAAAAGGGTAAATAACAGAGAAATAAATATGATTAAATTAAAAAATGCAGGGATAAAAAAAATAAATAAAGCGTAAAGTATTGAATAAATTAATCAAATTTCGAATGAAATGGCAAAATAAATAAATACAGACGCAAGAAATCCCCAACCTCTCCGAATTTGTTGATACACTCGATTGCACGACAGCTCTTCACCACTCTGTACCGTACACATTTTCTGTGTTTTACAGTCAGTCAAACAGTCCACGGCCAACTATCTTTTTTGGTAAACAGTGGGCAGAACAGGCATCATGCAAGTTCCATCACATACATGTCAAATGGCATCATACAAATCCTTTCTATTTGTTTCTTTTGCTAGCACAAGTGTAAATTCATGGTGCCCAGGATTATAATGTATTCAAGGCAGAGAAGGCGATTGTTTGGGTGGGGTCACAGGGAGCAAATGGAACTACACCTTTATTACATTGTTTGCTTAAAAAAAGAACTCTATGTTTTCTTTTTGAAAAATGGAATTGGCATTTTTTTCATGGAAAACAAAGTATTTAATATATTTGTTTCATTAACTTTACTTATCAGCAGTTGAGCTAGCACATTTCAGTATTTACTTCTTTGAAATACCAACACCAAGAAACACTAATCCCAAGGAAAATGTCTGTCACTTTTTTCACTGCATTGCTTTACGTTGTGCCTCCTGCCTGTCTGTGTGTATGTAAGCGGGTCTGCCTATTAAAAGAGCATAAATCTCACAATGTGAAGGGTGGATGAAGTAGAAACTCAGCAACACCATATGGAGCTCTGTCAGTGAGCTGTGGAAGAGTTAAATGTAGGGTGTCGGATCACAGCTTGCCTCCAGTATATTCAGACACATAAACAAATTTACACACACAGAGAAAACTCAAAAATATATGCACACACACACTGAGCATTGCACATGCTCAGCAGCTTTGTGAAAAGATGAGTGCATTACTGACACTTAGCTTGAGATTGTCACTGGAGACACTCTGAAAGTCACAAAGCTGTTATGGCTAATGACCCAATGGACTTGTAAATTCATACGTATGATGCAAGACTATGAACACATAAAAAAGCAGGAAATCAATCAACAACTAAACAGAGAAAATAGCAACAGAACACTCAAAACACTGTGATTTCAGTTGGCTTCTTCTGGCTTTTGCAGAAAAACATTTTCAAGTGACACTCCTTTTTTTGGTTTGTTTGTTTTTTCTTTCTTCTGCCTACTTGTATGTGCTATTTGCATGGCACTTGGTGGACACAGTAGTCCTGACACATCACTCAACTGCCACTTACTTTTGCGCTATGTCAGACCCTCTCGGGCCATCTCAGCCTGCATATATGAATGTGTGTGTGTGTGTGTGTGTGTGTGTGTGTGTGTGTGTGTGTGTGTGAGAGAGAGAGAGAGTGTGATTTTGTGCTGTCTCTGTGTGTTTGGTTGCTGTGTCCTACTTCCTCCACCTCCCCGTCATACATAGTCCCTAATGAGGCCCCTGGGAAGCTGCCCAGAGCTCGTACTTCTCCAAAACAGCGTCAGTTCCAGATCTAATTCAAAGCTGTTGCCTTAAAGGCAGCACAGCCTTTGAACTGCCATGTTTGGTAACCGGCAGTCCAGTTTTGCCACCACTCTTTTGAACATTAACACCACCAGATTTAGCTTGTACGTCCACATGATATTTGAAACAATGTTGTTCATCCATTTGTTCACACACATTTGCACAAAGTGACAAACAGCCCTGAGAGGCTAGCCAACACTCACACGCCATCTGGTTACAAGAACCTTGCATGATGTGGGCTGTTTCCCTTTCATGTGTCTCGCTTTTCTCTTTAGTTTGTCTGTGTCATCATGACTGCCGCTCGAGGAGAATCAATGGTTTCTTAAAACAAAGTTGGAAATTAATGTCTCCACCATCAACACAAGCTTGTAAATTAGCATCATGATGAATAACTTGATGGAGAGGCCGAAAGAAAAAGCTGAAAAATGAAAAATAGAAGACGGTCATGTAGAGTTTTACAGTAGGTTATGTTAAAGAATATCACTTCTCCTGAGGGAAAATCGGATTCCCTTTGGTTCACCAACCAGGCTTTTTCTTGCAGCCTTGTACTGATTCCCTGAAACCCACCCTGCTAAGAATACTCCAGGTAAAATGCTCCAGACTGAGGCTCTTAACAAAGAGTAGATGCTTTGAGTGGGTTATAAAGAGGAAAAAGCATTTCATAGATTCATGCAGTGTTTTTCAGAGAGTTCATGGGCATATGTTGTTAAAGCACGCACGCTCTCAACCTCCTGCAGGGATATACAGCACAAAACACTTAAAGATGGTGCGTAGTACAGCCCTGCCTACATGCCCAAATTGAAAATTAGCCTTGCTGGCCTCTGACCAAAACTTCCACCCAAGCTCATTGCATCTGCTTCCTCTCTGTAAAGAAACATAATTCTTGACCATGTGACTTAAAAGGAGAGAAACAAATTGAGTAAAGAAGGGAACGCGATGGAACGAAAGATAAAAATCCTGTAAATACGTGAGATCATTTAACACCACGTGATCAGTCTTTATACTTTTCAGTAAAAAACAAGCTCTCAAAATCTTTTTATTCCTTTACATTTTGATCAGTGATCCATGTCATCATTAACTATCCACCCTGTAATGATTCTGTCTGAATCCAGAATTGCTCATATTTGTTTTAAACTCTCGTCTGATCTTGGAATCATTTATAATTCAGAGGTGTAGTACTGTGTCTGTGTTTGCTAAACAGACTATATTTGTATCTACTATCATGTCAGAAGTGATTGTTCCTGACAGTTCAGCACACCACACAGTCGCCTCACTCATCCACACACACACACACACACACACACACACATCTGCCTGCATTGTCCTCGGGGGAAATCAGTGCCGGTACCATGAATGTTAAATTCAGATAGTCGTGTGGGACTGAGGTTGGGTATTCAAAAGAATAGTATGGAAATGAAAATTATTTTATAGCAGTATATGTTTTTACCTGCCATAGGCAGCACAGAGAAATGTTTCCATGCACATGTTTAATGCTTGGCTTCATTCTTACTACTTCACAACACATGTTGAACTGCAAAACTGCATGGTTGAGAGTAAGCTCCATCAAACCATCCTGACACATCCTACAGTGTCAAGAATCGATGTTGTATTTCAGCCGACAGGATGTGCGACTTAATTCATACAAAATAATATTATTATTATTGCTGCCAGCAACCTGAGATGTCCGTGCACCACAGTGTGAGCCACCTCCTTTGAATGACAATAAACACGGCTGCAGTCAGGGGCAGGCTTGTAGATGAAAATATAGAAAGAATGAAAAATTTCAGAATTCTTGAACATTTTCTGCACTGATGAACCAAAGCTTCAAGAAACAAACAAAAACAATCTGCAGGCAAAAAGAGGGTCAACTATGTGGGTGTAACTGGCATAAATAGGAGAGGGGATGAATGTTTTATAAACTGAGGTGGGTTAGTATGTGTTACATAACACATGCAGACTAAAAGAAAGAAAGAGACAGAGAAGGACAGCATGTGATGGTGGAAAGAAGGAACAATGTTGAGAGAAACATTACTGAAAGATGAGAAACAGAGCATAAAATCTTTGATGGCACTCCATTATGTTGAAGCAAAGGCAAAAGTGGGGTCAACTGTTCGAGTTGGGGGACGAGGGTTTGAGATTGATTGAGAGCAGATGAAACAAGTGACCAAAAACTGAGGTAGAGAGACTGTCTCTGGGGGGAGAACGAAAACAAAGACAAAATGAAAGGCAATAAGGTTCAGTGTTGCTAATGATGATAAAAATGAATAGTAATCTTTACTGCAATGAAAAATGAGAAACCATTCTTGCAAATGGTAATACTATTGGAATTCAAATGAAATGAGGCACGGTTTCCCAGCCGAGTCATCCAGTTGGAACTGAAACAAAAGGCTTATTGTGAGGATTACTATTGATGTGAGGAAACAATGATCTAAACACAAATCCATTTTGAAAGTAACATTTCCAACCTATGTGTTTGAGAGTGAGAGTTTAACGGATGTATAATGAGAGATGGTGTGTGACAGAGCAACACAAAAGTGGGATGCTGAGTCCTCTGCTGAGCTGTGACAATGCTCGGCAGCTGCTTGCAGATTACAACCAGTTTGTTTGTCCTGAGGTCATCTGCAGATCGTATATCACTGGACATTTCATGCTTGTTGCAGTGCAGCTTTATGTTCTCAAACCTAAATATGGACAGTACATAGAACGAGTGTTGTGCGTATGCATATGGGTACATGGTGTTTTGTTTTTACCATACACCCAATCAAAAACAGTTTTTGTTTGTGATCTGAGCATCATTCTGATCATTTCTGTGGTCAACCTCTGAAATAACTTCCCAACAATTCCTCAAATTGAAACGGTTGAAATAAACGTCTGGCCATTATTGTCACATTCACACGGGAATATTTGTTGTTCGTGGGACGGAGGAGGGAGCTGGCCGTAGCCTTGTCATAATTCTCTGGGACACTTTTACCATTAGTAAGAGGAACATGATTGCTTACCAGGGTGGAAAGTCTTACCCCAGAAGGCATGACCCTAGATCACAACTTCAATGAGAAGGTTGGAGATTAATTCATCTTTAGAACAAAAAACTAGTTATAGTGTCCTTTCAGGTAACATTTGGGCTCCTCAAACCACATGTTCTCCTAAAGATAGACAACTCAAGCAAACACAGAGTGTGAAATGAAAATATAAGAAACAATAGCATAAAAATCTCCTCGAGTGCTGTGTTGCAGTGACAGAGTCCTAACCTAAAACGCTCGATCATCCCAAGTTTTTAATCTAGCTTTCGGAATCTCAAATAGGGACACGGTGGGGGATCTCAGACCGCAGCCAGGCTCAGATGGAGTAAGAAACTCACTGATATATTCAAAGGCCAGTCCCAGACGCAGCCTAAAAATAAGTATGATCATGAAATAATTCCAAAAGAGGCACATAGGGTTGGGGTTTATGTGGTCTCTTCTGTGGCAAATGGTGAGGAGGCTGCCAGCTATATTCTGAATGAACTGAAGTCTGAGAAGGTTATGTATGCTTAAACATGTATAGTGGGTTGCAGTATTCAGGCTTTGATGGAGTAAAAGCATGAATATCAATCTCTTTGGTTTTTGGGAGACAGGAAATAGTGAATCTTGGAGATTGTTTGTAACTGGAAGGAAAAAGCCTGACTGGACAAGGAGTTAAACATGCTGATTACAGCTGAGGTTATCATCAAAAGTGATACCAAGATCTCAGCTGGAGGTGGTGTTAGTTATGAGGGAACCAAGCTGTGAAGCATTATGGTGTCTGGGCCTATAATTATGACTTCACATTGAACTGCATTAAGTTTGATAGCCAGATCAGAACACTTATTTAAGCAGGAGTTATTAGTTGAGCATCGATGGAAGAGTGAAAAGAAAATCATTTTGCATAACAATGGCTTCGGAATTTCTACAAATTATATTCCCTTGTGACAGTATGTATATGGACCAAAGGACTAACCCCTTAGGTACTGCCTGAAGTACATATTCTGTTGAAGACTGGTAGTCATTAATTGCAGTTCTAAAAGTCCTGTTTTATGGAGACGTGAATAGACGTAGTCTAACACAGAACCAGAAATGACAACTCATTTGATAATTCAATCAGTGGGATTTGAAGGATCTTTGGTGTCAAAGATCTTGGAAGAAGTTACTACAGTCAGTTGCTGAAAAAAATCAGAAGAAAAGTGTCTGAACTGTGGCCCACTCTCAAACCAGGCGGGAGTTTTGCCAAATCATTGTTGTAAGTTAATCTAATCGTTCTGCAATCATTTTTCTTGGATTTAAGACAAAGATGTGAATGTAGAAACGGGACTGCTGGATTACTCGGAGGCTGGAGCGTATTCTATTTGACAACAGGCAATAGATAGAATCCAGCCTGGACAGGTCAGAGGAACTAAATAAAGATAGAAAAAAAGGGACAAGGTAGTAGCGAGACTTCTTTAAAGGAAACTGGAAACACATCAAGGGAACAAAATGCATGCTTTGTGTTTGTAATGATCATATGATCAGTTGAGACAGGCTGAAATGTTTCTACAGAGCGAGACAAAGAAGTTGATGGTAAAGTTTTTAAGAGATTTAGAGATAATTCGATTCCTTAAGTGTGTGATTATGTTTGAGAAAAAGTTCAGAATTCCCTTAAAACTACAATAGGGTGCTCAATCACACTGAAGGGGAGAACTGTACTCTGACTAATGATGTCAAAGAGCAGCCTCTTGTTATGCTGGTTTCTCTCAATAATGTTGGCGTAGTAGTTTACCAGAGCATTTTCAGTTGCTGAGCTAAATTCTTTTTCTAAAATTCTTAAGCATCGATGATGTGTGGTCTTCCATTTGTGTTTTCCTGTGCAGAAGATTATTTTCAAGGAATGAATGCCCTCATTAATGCAGGGCAGTTCAGAACTTTAAACTTATTTTATTGTAGAGGTGCATTTGTGTCTAAGATGATTGAACGGATACTGTTGAATACACTTATCACATCACTGGTGCAAAGCTGGAGATGAGAGGATGCAGTCTATTGGCATTTTTCATGTGATGCCAGCAAGAAATTTCAAGACATTTTGTAGCACCACAATGTCAGAGCATTATTAAAGAAGTCATTATTATTATTTTTTTTTTTGTGATATTGGGAAATTTGTCTTTGCCATTTTTAAGAAACATCACCCAAAACACAGTAGAGAAATGCCCTGTAAGTAAATGAGATTAGATTGAGGGATAGATTGATGGGAGAAAGTAATAAAGTAATGATAATGAGTACAAGATGAAGGAATAACTGATTAGGCATAGATTTGGAGATGAAATAACTGACCCTGAGATAGCCAATAAACTAAGTGTGTGGGACTGTTTCATGCAGTTCTATAACACAGTACGGCTTTAGAATGATAAGATGAATGCCAATCTTCCTGCGTGTCACTCTATCACATTCTTTGAGTGTGTGACCTTTTTGTTGGAAGTGAGAATGCATGAAGCAACCAATTTATCTTTACATCTGAGAAAAAGACAGCTGCAGTCTGTCCTTTGAATGTTTCCTCTCTGTCTGCCTGGTGGTCAGTGTGAGCTAAGAGAGACATTTCAATTTGGTGCTTTCAGAGAATCATTTTTCATTTGCATTATGATGAATATTTAAGCAAGCGGTCTGGGTATGACGGTATAAAAAGGGATCATTTAAACCAGGGTAATTAACGAATGGTTCCAGATGCTGGTTTCTGTCAAAAATAACTATTAAAGGGAAAAGCGCTGCTACTCTGGAGTGTTTTCAACTCCATTGTGACAATTAGTTTTAGTGAATGCAAGGATAGGGCACTGCTGGTCTATAATGATACATTTCCTTCATGTGGCAGCGAAGCAAAACCACCATACTTTAGGAAATTACCAGTTCTCTTTCAGTTGTTTCTTTAGTAGAGAAGAAGTAGAGAGAACTTAAAGACACGAGAAGAAAGGACAAAGTCAACTAAAAAAATGAGGAGCAGAAAAAAAAGAACAACAGGGTGAAAAAAAAATGCTGGGCTCGATTTGGAAACTCCTGTCACCATGTAGTGTCACTTTGAAGCAAAATGTAACACCTGCGTGCAGGGAAGACAGGGACTTTCTAAACCAAACCTGCGTGAGTGTAGAAACATAAAAAGACATACAGTCTGTGAATGCAGAGGTGAGAAAATGCTGGTATAAAAGAAGTGTTTTATGAAGCTAAACAGTCAAATGTATCATTTCACACTGCACTGTAAGGAAGAACCACGGGCTGAGGAAGAGAGAGGGAAGGGTGCTTCCTTTTTGTCATCTATTATCCTAACCTTGCAAATATCGTTCAAACGAAGAATCTGCGTTGCAATGAACACTTCCTGCATTCTGAATAAGCTACATTTCCATTTGACAGCTAATATCTTTGCCCAGAACTCCATTACAAGGTCAGGGACAGTTTAATCAATATCTGACCAACCAAGCTTTGTTTCCCACAGCTAAATTCCAGATATCCGAGATGTAAATAAGGCTCCCGTAGGTTTACAATCCTGACCTGAAAAACACTGTAGGGTCACTCTGTAGGGTAAGATGCTGAATCACTGCCAACATGAACAGTTCTTTTTGACCTATAAATGAAGTAAGTCATGAGAAGAAGAAACTCTCTGAATCTGTTCATCATAAACAATCAGCCATTACATAACCAATGACAAATGAAGTGGGAAAACATTGATCATCCTGTTCCAGTGCCACCTAGCAGCAGATGTGACATGTTTAGCAGCAAGTGAACTTTTTGTAGTTACAGTTGATATCTTGTAGGCAGAAAAAAATTAGCAAGCATAAGGATATGAGCACCTCTGACAAGGACCAAACTGTCACCCTGATGCTATGTCTGTCTGAGGCTCGCTTTTCCATTAATTGGAAATGGTTGGGTCTTTGCGGCTGCAGTCGCAGGAACCTCACACTCGCCTTTGTTCCCTCAAGGGTAGACGTCTGAGTGCTTGTAGCAACTCCACAGCTGCAGTTCTTGTGGGATTCTTCTGCTCTGCAATGGTCAGGACCCACTGAAAGTAGTTCAAGTCACGTTTTCTTTTACATGATGTGTATGTAAAAGAATTTTGGTTGCTATGCGCCGGCCTTATCGGCAGCAAGTCTGTTTAGCTCTAAATTTTTTTCGTTGTTTATATGATTATATCCATCCATCCATCCATTTTCTATACCGCTGAATCCGTCGGTCGGGTCGCGGGGGGGCTGGAGCCTATCCCAGCGGTCAATAGGCGAGAGGCGGGGTACACCCTGGACAGGCCGCCAGTCCATCACAGGGCTACATGATTATATGTAATTTTTAATTTTAGTTTTTATCTAAATATGTTTAGTTAATTTTATTAATCTGCTTTTTATTTACATTTTGTTTTATTTAATTTTTTTGACAATGTGCACTACTACTAGAGCAGTGTACACAAGAGAAGAACTGTTGGCACTGTCAAGGATTGGACGCGGAATTAAACATCCAATTCCGACTGAGCTTAAAAAGCTGTACCGATGCAGAGCTGGAGTGAAAGTAAAGGCAAAGAGACACAACAGGAGGTGGAGGTACAAACCTTTTCTGGCCTTGGTGATTATGGGAAACGCTAACACACTACCAAACAAGTGTGATGAGCGAGAGGCGCTTGGGCGAACCAACGGCTGCATAAGGAGAGCAGTTTGATTTGTCTGTCTGAGTCCTGGCTGAACGACAACACACCAGACTCATGTGTGGATATACCCGGCTTCACAGCCGTATGAACGGATCGTGACCTGAGTACGAGCGGCGGTAAGCAGAAAAGCGGGGGTGTTATACTGTTTTTTTAATCAGAGATGGGTAAAACCCCGCAATGTGACCGTTAAGGAGAGGGTTTGTTGTCCAGACATAGAACTGCTGTCAGTTGGTTTCCGTGCGTTCTATGCGCCTGGAGAGTTCCCATACACAGTCATCATCGTTGTTTACATTCCACAGAGGGCGGCACTACAACGGCGTGTGACGTCATCCATGACGCCGTTGCTAGGATACAGACCCAGCATCCTGAGGCATTCATTGGAATCACAGGGGATTTCAACTACATCTCTTTATCCTCCTGCCTGACTGGCTTTGTACAGTATGTGGACTGTCCAAAACGTAGAGAAAGGACATTAGATCTGTTCTATGCTAACGTGAAGGAGGCTTACAGGGCAGTGTCTCTTCCACCACTGAGTAGATCTGATCACAGCATGGTCTATCTACGACCCACATACAGACCGTGTGTACAAAGACTTCCTGTTACCACCAGATCTTTCAGGAAGTGGTCACCAGAGGCGAGTGATGCATTGAGAGACTGCTTTGATGTCACAGACTGGGGTGTACTGCTGGAGGAAGACGAAATGGACATTGACATGGACAGGAAGGTCAGCACCATCACAGACTACATTAACTTCTGTAGGGACACTGTGATTCCAGTCAGGACTGTAAGGTGCTATCCAAATAATAAACCATGGATCACCAGTGACATCAAAAACGTCCTGAACCAGAAAAAGAGGGCATTCCAGAATGGAGATGGAGAAAGGCAGAGGAGTATACAACAGGAGCTTAAAAAGACATTACGTCGACCTGAGGTGGAGTACAAGAAAAAGGTAGAGAGACAGCTGGAGAACAATAACACCAAAGAGGTGTGGAGGGGCATGAGGACCATCACTGGATACAGACTGAAGAACTCTCGGTCTGTGGAAGGTGATGTGGACAGAGCCAATACTTTCAACCAATATTACAACAGGTTTTACAGTGTGGCTTTTACCACCTCTGCTGCTGCTCCCTCCACCCCCACCACTACAGCTGCTTCCTCTATACTGCTTCCACTGCCCTGCTGTACGTCCACCTAAATGGCAACCTACATCGCCAAGCCTCCTCCGCCTGACTGCACCTCCACCTCTGCAGCAACTGTCACCAACAAGCTTCTTCTGTCCAGCTGTACCTCCACCTCTACAGCAACTTCCACCACCTGGTCTCCTGAGCCAATCTACACCTCCACCTGTGCGGCAGCTTTCACCACCAGGCCTACTGAACCCAACTGCACCTCCACCTCTGCGGCAGCTTCCACCACGAGGCATCCTGAGCACAGCTTCATCGCCACGTCTCTGGCAGCTTCTACCTCCAGGTCTCCTGAGCCCAGCTGCACCTTCACATCTGCAGCAACTCTCACTACTAGCTCTCCTCTGTCCAGCTGCACCCCCACCCCCATCTATATGATTGATAGCAACATCACTCCTGTCACCATCCCTCCGCTACAACCTCTGTGTCTAACTATAGAGGAGGTTGGAGCTGAGCTCAGGAGACTTAAATCAGGGAGGGCTGCAGGCCCAGATGGAGTCTATCCAATGCTTCTGAGGGACTGTGCTGGTTAACTCACAGTCCCTCTTAAGAGGCTTTTCAATATGAGCATTCAGATGGAAAAAGTCCCGGTGCTGTGGAAAACTTCTTGTCTCATACCAGTGCCCAAATTAGGGCAACTAGTGGAGCTGAATGACTAAGGACCGGTGGCTTCTACATCTCATATCATGAAAACCTTGGAGAGACTTCTTGTTCGTCGCATGAGATTGCAGGTGGCTGAGGCTCTTAACCCCCTCCAGTTTGCCTGGCAGAAACACATTGGAGTGGAAGATGCGATTCTGTACATATTGCATCGGGCATATTCTTATCTGGATGTGCCTGGTTCATTTGTGAGAGTCATATTCTTTGACTTCTCCAGTGCCTTCAACACCATACAGCCTTCCATACTGAAAGACAAGCTTCTAGGTATGGGTGTGGCCCCCTCCCTGACAACATGGATTATAGACTATCTGTCTGCCAGACCACAGTATGTCAGGATGGGGAGATGTGTTTCTGGAACACTGGAATGCAGTACTGGGGACCCACAGGCAATGTTCCCTCTAATTTTTCATGTGTCTGGGCAAACACACAAACTCCCTGAGCACACTGAGGACCACTGTGAGCAACATCAGATGTGCACGCTGTGGCCACACACCAGTATCACACCTGTTCAAAACCTTGGATCATAGCAAGTTACATGGCTTATTAAAAGAATCAAATCCCAGCAGCAATTTTCATTAGTTTACATTTAATATAAGTGATTTGGCCCACTTAAAAAAGAAAAAGACAAAAATCTTGTTGTTCATGAGATGTGTAGTATGTTATATGTGAGAGTCATACTTTGGCCATGGGAAGAGTCATGCTTGCAGCCTGCATGTTTTGAAGAGTAGACCTTTCTCACTCGAAAAAGAAAAAAATATCAGCCAGTTTCACTGCTTGTTCTTCTGTTTGCACATACTCAGACAGCCATTCCATCCTAAAAGAACCGCATTTCTTTTTTACTTTGGACTTCAGGAGATCTAAAACTCCATACCAGTCAGTCTGCATTGATGGAAGGGAGATAGAGACTGTTCAGACCTGCAAATATCTGGGGATGGTGCTGGATAATAAACTGAAGTGGTCTGCCAACATAGAAGCAGTGTACAGGAGGGGCCAAAGCCGTCTCTTTTTCCTGAGACGGCTCAGGTCCTTCAATGTCTGTTGTGATATGATGTGCATGTTTTATCACACTATCATTGAGAGTGCACTGTTCTATGCTGTTGTCTGGTGGGGGAGTTGCACTACAGACAAAAACTGGTAAAAAAAAAAAAAAGGCCAGTTCTGTTGTAGGCTGAAGGCAAGGAGGAAATTGTATTCTGTTTAGGAGAACAATAAACATCCTCTCCACAGCATCCTGGCAGGACAGAGGAGCAGCTGCAGTGAGAGGCTCATCTCTCTGTGCTGCAGGACTGAGAGGTTCAGGAGGTCCTTTGTTCCCACAGCCATAAGGCTTTATAACAGTGACTGCTGACATGTTCTTCTCAAATTGATTGATTGATTTTTCTTTCTTTTTTTTTTTATCGATTAATTATTTTGGTAATTTATTATTATTATTATTAGTTAGTAGTAGTATTTTTACTAGAATTGGTATTATTATTGTTGTTGATAATATACAATCATTGTAAATATTTCTAATTTTTTAGAGCTACTTGACCAATTTCAATTTCCCCCATCGGGGGATGAATAAAGTATTTTTCTATTCTATTCTTTTCTATTCTATGGCTGGGTCCATGTGTGTCGCTTACCATGGAAAAAGGCATGTTTCCAGAGTCATGGCAATACTTTGGGCAATGTCTTGCTGGGAAACCTTGGGTCATGGAATTTGTTTGGATGTTAATTTGATAGGTCCCACCTTCCTAAACATTGTTGCTGTCCAAGTACACTGCTTTACAGAAGCTGTATTCCCTGATGGCTGTGATCTCAGTAGGATAATTTGCCCTGTCACTGCAAAAATGTTTCAGGAACAGTTTGAGGAACACAAAGGACTTTGATGTGTTGACTCTCCAGAACTTCATCCAATCAACCATCTATGGGGTGTCCTGGCAAAACATGTCCCATCCATAGAGGCCTCACAGGACTTGATGGATGTACTACTGACAGCTTGGTGCTAGATACTCAAACTTAACTTCAGACGTCTTGTAGATTCCATTCTTTAAAGAGTTAGTTTAGGTGGCAAAAGCTGGCCCTACTCTGTATTAGGCGACTTGTCATATTTCTATGTCTCATAATTGTATACTTCTAGTTTCTTGTAGAAGTTTCTATTTGTTCAAACAGAAAATATACAAGGGACTGTCACCTTTTCCAACATAGTTTGAAGAAAATTCAGAAAGCTTTGTGACATAAGACTGAGATTTTGGCTCAGATAGGACTGCCGGTTAAGTCATATTTTGTACTTCCTTAATTTCTAGATACAATTTCCAGAGTCCAGACTAAACATGGAGAAGCAACATTTAGCTGTTATGCTGCAAAAAAAGCGGAACAAACTGCCAGTGGAGATTAACCTTGATTTAAAAATGTCTACATTTGGTGAAAGTTTAAAAACATTTCTTTTCTCACCTGTCAATGCATGAAATCTGCACGGTATCTTTTCAAAATCATTTTAATTTACTTTTAATCATTTTATTTATTTCTTTTTATATTCTTTTGTGCATTTTTAATGCTTCTTCCACTCCCCGCTGCAATGCTTTTATTTTATGCAAAGCACCTTGAATTCGTAGAGTTTTGTGTCGGGGTTGGGAGCTTCTCTTGAAAAAAATGAAAAGAGGTTTGGCTTTGTGAGCTTTTTGATCTAAAATAAAATCTGTTTTGTAATACTCTGATTTCACAAAATAGACTCATAATCCAAGAAAATCACACAAATAGAGGCAGAATGTCATTCTCCATCTTTCTGATTGATTTGTTTCACAGTGCTACAGATCATTTGAATGCTCAAAGGAGGATAGCAAAAAAAACTTTATCTCCTTTTGTTTTTGCTTTTTTAGTCAAAACGTTCAGTCATAAAGTATGATGACAACACTCTATGGATTACAGCATAGTAAATTGAGACAGGCAATTAATTTAGTTTTAAATTGTAGAGTCTTCTAAATTAACATTAGTTTAAGCCCTTTGTCCCCTGATTATAAAATACACTACTAGGATGAGGCTTATGCACTTTAGACCCTGAGGCCTAATACAGAAAGGCTTGTGGTTGATATTTCATCCTCATGAAATTATTTTGTTGTGCCATCCCTTGACAAAGGCAATTCATACCAATAAGACACTGGTGCTACAAGAGAAAGGTCTAATAGTTTGACTGATCTGCAGAATCCCAAACCTACAGTCACTGGGATGTCTTTTGTGTGTTCCCAACATGTTCTCTGTGTTTAGCTGAGTTGGTGGGAGTCTTCAGTCATTAAGTTGTCTGTTTTAACACAAGCCATTATGTTTTCCTAACCATAACCATGTAGGTTTTTGGGTGTAAACCACAACCAACAGAAAAAAAAGAAAAAACCTTTCATAGCAAAGTCGTTTGAACATTTTCTGCTGTGGACAGTAATTGAAGCTCCACTGGTTGACAGTCGCATGTATAGCTCCACCACCAAAAGCTTATATCCTCCAAATGCAGACCTACCTGCAAACTGTACTTCTCTATGCACTTATTTCTGTCTGCCTGCATGAAAAAACTGAGAAATGTGTTTCTTGACTTGAATCAATGTAGTGAGTTTTTGCGCCAGTGTCATGTTTTCCTGGGAGATTGCATTGAAGTCCTAAGATGATACAGCAGCTTTACAGTATCTTTCTTTGCCTAAACAACAGGTTACAACACTGATATATACAGTAGATAACAGCACATTAAGGTACTCCTGTTGCCCCATTATATAAGTGCCATTGATTGAAAAAAACTCCAAGTACATCCTCATCCTTATCTTCTAGTTCCTATAAATCTTTGATGCTGCTTCCAATTTGCCCATCTCACACAGAGGAAAACCGTAATCCAAATTGAGGAGGAAAATATGCATTCATAATGTCTTTTCAAGTGTTTCTGAATGTTTTAACACATCAGATTTAGAGACAAGTCACACTGAAGGTTAGCAGAGAAAAAAATGAATTGCTATTTTCATTCAAATAAAAAAAGCAGTGCCTGGAATGCACAAAGGACTCGGCAAGCTCATCTTTATGTTTCATTTAGAGCTGCTTGTGTTTTGTTGTGAGCTGATCTGTTTTCTCCTCAGTCATTTCATGGCTGGAACATGTCACTGAAGTGCTACATGACAAAGTTTGTGGAGTAGTTCAGATACCTGACATAAAACAAAGAAAACAGGGAGGAGTGAGGGGGCAGCAGATAAAATACAAGATTTAGAAAAAAAGAGGGGAACAACTCATCGAAAGCAGGAGACTTCTGAGAGAAAGATTTAGAGGAAGACTTGAGGAAGTGAGAATGAGGCAGAAGGAGCAGTTGTAGAGACAAGACACAGTAGCAGACAGATGCAGACGGCAGAGTGGAGATTTTGTTGTGCCACCGTCATTTATCTCTGCTGAACAGCCTCCAAGTGCAGAGAGGCTGCATGACAGAAATCAATCAGAGGGCAATCGTCCATACACGGCCGCTAATGTGCCAGCCCATCGATACAACCAGAGCAGAGAAAAAAAGCAGTGTCGGAAGGAGGACCCTGATATTTCACTAAAGTAAACTGCATTCCAAATCTTAGCTAATAAAAGAAAAGCATGTAGATATTGGGAGCTTAATTATCTTTAAGTATAAAAACAAAAGTGTTCATCATTTCATTTTTCTTCAAGCTGAGATCTGAATCCCAGTGTTGTTTTTCCTTTCCTGGTATGTTAAAGAATTAGCACAGTAGGAGAACTGGGGGAAAGAGACACTAAAAAGGACATTTAAATATTTATAACTCATTGTGTAGAATTGCATGAAAATAGGATGGAGCAAATATACTGTTCTGCCATGTTTCTATGTTAGCCAAGAACAGACAAATGAAACACTGGCTCAGAAACAAGCCTTCCCTGTTTTTTGTTGCTGCTAAAGATTTTCTTATAGGCTTGAAAAGGGGGGGTGAAGAGGGGGGTTTTGTTGGTTACAGTCTGCGACTTTGCCACAGGATGCTACAGCATCCACACAATTAGGCTTTAACATAAAAGCGACGTTTAACCATAGCTGACTCAAAAAGAGCTCATTCTCCTGTGCTCACATGCTGACAGGTGGTTTAATTAACTGCGCAGTAAATATTGCAGTAAAGAAACACAGTATTTTCTTCTGAAATACAGCCAAAAACATGGTAATTGCACAAGTAAATAAATTAGACGTTAAAAGAAGAATTTTCATGTGTTGTTATCAACTCATTCAATCAAGCGTCATTAAAAAGCCTTTTCATGTTTCTACGACCACAAAACACTCAAACGGCTGCCTAGGCCATATTTGGCTTGAGGCTCTATTTAAGAAGAAAACAGGATTTTTCTTTTACTCAGAACAAACTAATATAATCAGTTTGATGAGTGAGTTTGGAATATTTAATATTTTTGGAAAAGCAGAGCTGAATCATGCTTCATGAGTTGTTTAATTACATCTGAAAGTAATTTGTTGTGCTTTTGAAGTGCTCTTTCCTTTGATTTTACAAACTTGGGGTTTCAACTAAATAATAAAAGAGATTAGTCAAAGCTGTGAACTGCAATATAAGTGACATAGAAGAAGAAGTTGTGGCGAGAGTGACGACCTGTCTATTCTCGCAAAATAAGCAGAAGATTTCCTCAGCTTAACACAAAGTTCTGACTCGGAGTCCAAATTCAGGGTGATAAAGCTGCATTCTTATTGACCGCTTGTCCACTCAGTCCCCCACCATATCATTTGTGGCACAGACTCAGTGGGCGATATGAGGAGACAGCCGTTTGAGACTACTGGGATGTAACTGTGCTACATGATTATGTGCTGAATATTCATAATTGTTGTGGCACTGTAAACAAATGCCAGAACATTTACAGCAAATTTGAAGTGCATGGAGACGGCAGATGTGTCATCTTTGAAAAAGTAGGAAACATTTCTCAATGATTTGGAAACTCTGTAACACAAATCTTAATTTGCTGCATTCACTGGCTGCACTGCATAGGTTTATGCAAGTTTTATGAGAACTGCAGCATATACAGAATTTAAATTTTGCCACTTATCTCTTAAACATGGTTCCTGTATATGTTTAAATCTCTCATTAACCATATGTCAATCGCAATGGAACATAAAAACATGAAATGTAATACATTTCATATGCAAGACATATTACTATTTAATGAAATGGAATGGGGTCATGTTAAATTCGATAATAATACATCTAAAAAAGGGGGCATGACCATGCTTACAGTTGTGTAGCATCCCCTCTTCATTTAACAACAGTCTGTAAACATCTGGGAACTTAGGGGTCTGTTGCTGGACCTTTGGGAGAGAGCTGTTGTCTCACGCTGTAATTTCTCAGACTTTCTGTCAATTTTTGTTCCATAAGAGTAAAAGAAGAATCCACCTCGGGTTACAACAACATGGAAAGAGGCTGTTACGTAGCCTCGTAATGAAATTAACAGCTCTACAAAATACAACTCATATTTGGGTTTGAAATGCAAAGGTCTGTAATATAGTTGCATCACTACCATTCATTTTGACATCTAATTTGAAATATCTACTAATCAGCTATGATATGTTACACAGCTGCTGGTTCAGGAAAATAAGCAGATCTTTGAGTGACTGCTAATGAGAGGATATGAAAGATAATAGATTAATTAGGGACATGGGTAGAAAATTAGCTGCATGTATGTGTGACAGAGTGATGTATTTTTTCTATTATTTGTAAGCGTGGCATAATTCTGTTTCATTGGTCAGAGTTGACACAAGCTGAGGAGGTCCCTGCTGGAATCAATACATCAGTGCCTGGAGGACCTGTCAGGAGGCACCATGTGTTTGCGTTGTGTGTGTAATAGCATGTGACAGTCGGTGGCCTTCAGTCAGACCTCCTGCCCACCTGCCTGAAAAAGACGCAATATGAGATCATACGAATCAACTGCTGCACGTACAATACATCTCTCACAAAGTGAAGGTGTGTGTGCTGACAGTCTGACGCCTCTTATGACATGAATGGGCACCTCACCTGACACCAGAACCATACAGTCCATAGTTCCAATACCAAAATGTTCCAAATTCTTTTCTTCCAAACAGACCAACACACATACACAATATGTATGTTGAATGGAAGAAAGGGGCCTTCAGTGAAGCACATAAAATGACCCATATTAGACCCTTTAATGTACACACGTGTGTTCCAATGTGTGTTGGTCTCACTCACACAAACATGTTCTCAGCCTTGCAGCAAAGTGTGACCTACACTCACGCTGGAGCAGAGCATGCAACACAAACGCAAGACATCAACGTGTGGTTGATCTATTAACAGAAACACACAATGATGAATGAAATCTGTTTTAACAAAGTAAGGGAGAGCCCGTTTCAAAGAGTAGATTCTATTATATGTGAGACTAAATTAATTCTGTTTTGTTTGTTTGTTTTTTTATCCAAACTAAAAAGGCTTACTCCTCTGCATCAAATTTATTAAATAAAAAAGCTGCTTGTATGACAGCTTTTTAAAATGTTTGCTTTTTTCTCCTTCATCTTTTTCTTTCCTTCTCTCGGTCCCTTGAATATGTGCTTTCCCTGAGGCTCATCAAATCCCCCTTAAATCACATTCAGTTTCATCCTGAGGGTCCTAGTGTACATCGTACGACTTCCAGTCGAATGGCCTTATTTTCTTTGTCTTAACGATGGAGAAAATAAAAGAGATCTATTAGAGACCGCTCCAACACAAAACACCATAAGGTACATCTATTTGCAGTCTAGTTTTGATGAGGATTTTTGAGATTTTATGATCTCTTGCTGGTGGAATAGATGTTACTGTAGCCTATTTATGGCACTTCTGTATTCTTGGTATTTTTTTTAACGTAATAAATTAACCACTATTTAATTGATTGTATTATATTATATATAGTGGTTATAATAGCAAGAGGCAACTGTGCAATTCAGTAGTTAAAAAGTTATTCTAAACAGACAAAATTCTTCTTTAAGAAGTGCATTTGGCCTTGATTTTTCTCCGTGCTGTGACTCAGAGCTTCATCATTTTCCCATCATATACATGATTAGATTTTTACCTTATCATAATTTCCAGAAGATGCACTTTTAAAAACAGAAACCTTAATGATGAATTAACTTTAAACTGCAATTTGTGACAAATAAAGCACACATCTTTAATTTAGCTCTTGTTTTAATCTCGTGCTGATCGAAAAAGAAGTGTGTGGTGATTTAAACATCAAATGTGCTTTCATGTAAAAACAGTAGTGCACCACTTTCTTGCCTCCTGTGCATGTGTATGGGCAGAGAACATGTAACACGTATGTTTGTTCACTTGTAAAACACATAGTGTTACAATGAAGGCACAGACATTTTGACGGGTTTATCATTTTCATTTTCATGTTGATTTGTGTAGATTTTAGTGGTAAAGGGGAAGTTCTGTTTTTTTTCAACCTGGACCTTATTTCTGTTATAAAATACGTTCACCTACTCATCGATAACAGTTTGGTGAAAGTCGGCGTCCTTCGGAAGATATTTAGATCACTCGAGATTGGCGTATATCCATATAACGAGAGAGAACAGGGCAGAGACGATACAGCCTCTAAATAAGGCATTATCTGTCTTTATTTCACCAATACTTTAAGCCCAACGAATGAATGAACGCGTACTATTGCACTGTTAGCTCAGAGCTGCCGTGTTGTTGTTATTAGGGGCTATCGGGGGGCTTATCAGAGTTTGCTACTGCTGGTAACATGGTTCGTGTTTGCGTGTTTCCAAATGATCCAAACAACACTGGCAATACTTTCACCAAACTGTTACCGATGAGTAGATAAACGTATCTTATGCCAGAAATAAGGTTCAGGTTTAAAAAAAGATAGGTTTATGGTGACGTTTTAGCCTAGCAAGCCAGACCCGTACAGCAAAAAGCTGTACAGGGGTCTAGTGACGCTGGATAGCAGTGTGGGCGGGATAAACGGCTGTCTGTCAAGTTTAACGCCACGCAATAGGATGGCGCAACAACCAATCAGAGCGATGAAGAAGTTTTATGTAGTCAACGCGACGGAATGTACATCATGGTGTGTAGTCTATGGCCTGAAAAGCTGATTGCTCTTAAGCTATAAACTCTGTAAATATATAACTTTAGCAACATTTGAAACATTTTCAGGCGAGAAAGTAGTCGTTTAGACCCCCAAGGTGTTGAAAATCTGACAAAATACCGGCTATTTACAATTTTGTTCCCACGAATTTGTCGCTACTAAAGCTAGCCGCAGTGAGCAACGCACTTCCGGTTTTGCCGTTCGGCCCGCCGTCTTCGACTGGGGATTGCTCTCAGATGTAAGTTTACTTCGTTTCCCTATAAATCTAAAGAGAGCTAGCTAATGGAAGGCAATATAGCTGTTATATAAGCCTGTTCGCCGGGCGCAGCCATTGTTTACCTCTCTCTGGGACTTTTTTTTTTTTTTTTTTTTTTTTTACCTCTCTCTGGAACTACACACTGAAACGTCGCACCTCTGTCGTCACTAGGTAGCCTGGCCTCTGACCCCGCTCCTCACGATTTGATTGGCTCGATTAAGTTTTGATTTAGAACCTCGCAAAACGACCACAAGTGACTAGACTAGCCCCGGAGCAAATTCCATTTGCGGCATCTAGGGGCGTCTAGATTTCTAGGCTAGTGACGTTTTGCAAACCTGTAAAAATGCATTTATCAATATTCAAGCTTAACAATGTCTCTCTTAATTCCCTAAACCCAACCATGTTTTTATCAACATCTAAACCTACCATATTTTTCTTTTGCCTGACTCCAACCAACTGTGGCTGACAGTGAAGTAGAAAAGGGAGAAGTCGTTGGACAGTCACGTGGGATTCAAACTTGGTTCTCTTGTGAGGAATTCTGGGGTGTAACGCCAGATGTAACATGTAATAATTCAGCAGTGTCATATCTGTGTCAGGTTCCTGGAATGCAACACATGACCATGTTACAATCTGCTAAGGAGAATGTAAAATTATTGGTACCTTAAAAAAAAACTAAAAAAAACAAAGACAAGTTGGGATTTTGAAAGGCAGACGTTATACTTTACACAATGATTTTGTAGCTAAGAAAATGCTTTTTACTGTTTCTAATCCTTTATTTTAAAAATGGCACATTTTGCAGTGTGGACCAATGTAGCCATCACACATTCTGGTGTGAGACTGCATTAATATGTGGGTGTCTGACTCATTCTGCCTCAGACATCTTCTGACTGGAGTCATGAATCTCAGGAGCACGGATCATTTAAAAATAATGCATTCAAAATACCTGATATGCCAACAATCAGTAAATTATTAATTACAAGTAAAAACAAGTTATTTAACCTATAACTATGTCACCGGATATGCAGCATAGCCATCGTCACCTCATGTCAAATCCCTGAGATACCTCACGCAGTCATGGCCTCAGTAAATCTTGTGTTTACAAATATCCCCAAGGTGATCAGTCCTAACACGAGTTATTCCTCCCCTGCATAATTAAAATCTGACAGTTTGTGTAGCTTTCCAAACTCTGAAACCTTGACCTTTACTGACGGCACCTCCATCAGTGTAAAATTTGAAGCTCCAAAGCACATTACCAGCATGCATCATTCATCTCTGGTAAGGAAAATTACTCTAAGGGCGTCTGAGCTATCCAATCTAAAACAAATGAGTGTTGACCCATGAACGCCATTTAAGCTACATTTCCAGCATCATATATGAACTCAGTCCACACTTTTGGGGCTGAATCAGTTTATTTTGGAGAAAAATAATCGTATGTAAGCAACACGAGTAATTAAAAAAGCAGAAGTAACAAATGAGTCGATAGAAAGAAATAAAAATCAGTTTAATTCTCGCCTCAATTAGCACGACATCAGAACCCAGGGGCGGATTGGCCGTCTAGACTTCTGGGACTTATCCCGCCGGGCCGGCCGGCCTAAACATAATGTCAACGGCCCTTGTAAGCCGACTGGCAGCCCGTAGTACTTAGTACTTGTGCACTGAAGTGTTCATGTTTTAGTGCGTATGGCTTATTAATTACGCACTAAAACATAGTGCCCCAAGTGCACAAGTGCGCCATCTGAGATTCAGCCCTAGTCTACTCAAGTGATGGTAAGCATCTAGGTCTGTTTCTGGCAAGTCCTTCTCCTGCAGTTCTGGAGTCAAGTGCAACATGGAAGGCAAACGAAAAGAAAAAGGAGGTGCTGAAAAAGCCAGGATTAAAAAGAAGAAAAAGCTGGAGGAGGAGGCATCTAAGTGCTCAAAAATTACGGATTTATTCCACAATCCACGCCGGCAAAGTACAGGTAAATGACATTGTTGCATTGACATTGGCGTGTGCTAGTCAGGTTAGCACACAAGCTAGTTTAATTGTGTGTATTTAACATGATGTGTTAGGACCTAAATACTCAATGACACTTGGATTTGCGCATTTGTTTGTTGGTATGAATTAGCTATGTTCAATTTCCTCTATAATGTTAGCATTGCCACTGCTACCAGAAAGTCAAATAAGCAAAGTTATGAAAACAGCGTCGTGTCACCAGAGGAGGAAAATTGGCTAGCAACAGAGGACGAAAATTGGCTAGCAAATGAAGGCAAGCAAGCAAGGTTCATGCAGGCTAATGGTTTAAAATATTTTTTTTCAAAAATGCATGTTCACTTGTTATATCCGAATTGAGCTATTTGAATATTGAATGGTTTCAGGAGAGTTGTTTTGATCTAAATGGGCTACATATGGAACGAAAATGTATTAATTATTATTATTATTATTATTATTAATTAATCATTACAATAAATGGGACCTACTGTGGTATCCTGAGTTAATATTTCTTACATGCAGTACTATACCCATCCCCACACCAGTGTACCCATGTCACATGAGATACATGTGCAGACAATAGAGTAATTAGTTAGACTAGACTGAAGAAAATAAACACGGAATAAAACAATACATCGCAGGCAGAGTAAGTACGTGGCTGGCAGCAGCAGCATTCACTTCTTCTCCTCCCAGGTTCCCGTACTGCCCCCAGTATGCCACCTAGTGGCACCGCACAGAATACAACAAAAGGCTTTTATACGCTTTTAAATCTGCACTAGCATTAGGAGGTGTAGGCCACCAAAACAATTACAATAGATTTTTTTTTGGTATGAGGCCGGCAAGGGAAAAATTGTCCCGGTGGAAAAATACTTCCCAATCCGCCCCTGTCAGAACCCTAGCGTAAAACCTAATGAGTAAATGCTAGCCTACACATTTACACTTATTTACATTTATTTTTACCTTAATTAAGAGGAAGAATAGCTTTTACAATAACCATGACAGCTTTTCAACACTGCATATTAAAATGTCCCTCTGAGAGCATCATTACGATATCACTGTGAAGATTAAGGAGACATCATTTACTAATTTCACAGATCTCGGTTATGAGTGCTTAGATTTCACAGTTTATGTAAGAGATGCTCTCTTCTCTCCTTTTCTTTTTGGACAAATTGTCACGAAGCTCAAGTTATGACAGAAAAAAAAAGAACCGGTCAACATAATGAACAAGGCTAATAGCCCCTCACAGTGCCTGCCAATTAAAGCAGCATGTGACCGTCAAGACTAAGAGGATGAAAACTGAGAGCGGGTGTTTCATCAGAAAAATCACATATCACATGTATAGATGCTAGGCCCTGCACACCCTTGCACTTATGAGGAGGCCCTTTAAGACGTTTGTTATAACCTTTCTACTTACTGTGTTCATTTTGTGTAGACAAGCAGATTGTCTTTAAGCCAATTCTCCAGTCTGGGGCCATTTTTCAAACCACCAGTCACGAGTCTGCATCTCATTAATCAGAGGACCCACCATTCCTCCAGAGAAAATAAATTAACTTGTGTTCCTAAACAAAGGTTTGAGGGAGACACCATCACACACCTTTTTATACATACAGTAGCTGATAGATTTTCTAATGATTGTGCCACAAATTACATTTTTGTGATAAGAAAACGAGATATCTTATCACAAAAATGTCAGTTCTCAGCTGTTTTTCCCTTTGAAGGCCTCCTGCTTGTATAGGTGGAAACGCTGAGTGTCTTTTCCCTGGATCATGTTGACCCTGTTGCCACCTGTGTGTTTTTAGAGAGTGAAGGTGTCTGCCTGTCAGGCCGTTTTGAACGCACCAGTCAGCTGATGACTTGAAGTTTTTCTCACTTTTACAGCGTGCCCTTTTATAGAATCATTTAACTTTTTGTTTCTGCAATCGCTTTAAAACACAAACATGTTCTCCTTGTAAAAGCAAACACAACTCTTTGTGTAACACCAGTGTTTGATGTGCTTCAACCACACAAGGCGTTTTGCGTTATCGGGTTTTTTTCCCCAACATGTGTGATTCTAATTTGGATAACCTCACAACCTCGATGCCGTCAAAGCCTTCCACACCCCCTGTGATCTTTGGTGTCCCTCTTAGGGAGCAGTGAGCCCCAGGCTGGGAGCCACTGCTCCATCTGTTAGACCAGTGCTTCTCAAATGGGGGTACGTGTACCCCTTGGGGTACTTGGAGGCACTCCAGGGGGTACTTGAGATTTTGAAAAATATATTTAAGAAATAGCATCAATTCAAAAGTCATTATAAATATCAATTAATATAAGTTCAGGTATGTTTACAAACACAGCTGGCAGCGGGGCAGGTACCCAAATGGCGACGTTCTACTAGAGCGCGCAACGTAACAGTGGCGCGACTGATAACCATGAATCGCATGTTCAGTGAATGCATTTGCCTTTTACATGATAGACGAAATAAATCACTGTCGCCTTGACAACCCAAACAATGGAGTCCTGGTTAAAGCGCGGCAGCGGTGCTGATGAGAACACAGAGGGACAGGTGACAAAGAAGGTAAAAACACAGCAACCCCCCCCCCCCCCCCCCCCCCAAATTCCGACAGTATTCGGAAGAATACGCCCTAATGGGATTCACGTCCACCAGCTCCAATCCTCCCATGGCATTGTGTTTTTTCTGTGGGGATAAGTTGGCTAACAGTGGAATGAAGCCAGCGCACCTCCAGCGTCATCTCAAGACAAAACATGCATCTCACGTTGGTAGGGAACCTGAGTTTTTTAAGAGAAAACTTTCGGAATTCAGGTTATCTCAAGACACAATGCGGAAAGCCTCCACAACATCAGCCAAAGCCCTGGAGGCCTCTTATGCGATGTCTTTGCTCATAGCTAAAGCGAAGAAACCGTTCACTATAGGTGAAGACCTGCTTCTTCCAGCTGCTGTTGTGCCTCAGCTGGAAATCCTGCAGCAGCATCTGCATGGACGCAGCAGCATCAATGACGGGCCGCACGAGAGGACTCATCGTGCGCATTAAAAAGGAAAATCCCGACGTGAAGTGGACTCACTGTGTGATACACAGGGAGGCATTAGCGTCCAAGAAAATGAGCCCTGAGTTACATGACGTCTTAAATGACACCATCAGAGTGGTCAACTTCTGAACTGAACAAACTGAATACATCTCTGCAGGGAAAGGACACCAGCATTTTAAACCTGTATGACAAGGTGGGAGGCTTCCTGAAAAAAGCAGAGCTGTGGAGAAGGGCCTGTGCACAGGGAAATTTCACCTGCTTTCCTCAGGTGAATGATTTTCTCTCTCGTGAGGATGTGAACAGAGCTCCAGTCAAGTCCATCATAGTGGGATATTTGACCAAACTGATTCAAGATTTTCATTCTTACTTTCCTGACATAGAGGAGAAATCTGCACAGCTGGATTGGGTCAGAGACCCATTTCTCTTGTCTGAGGCAAACAGAAGCAAGCTACCTGTCACTGATCAGGAAGAGCTCTTGGAAGTGTCATCTGACCGTGGCCTCCAGATGAAGTTTGCCACATCCACACTCACACAGTTTTGGGTGTGTGTGAAGCAGGAGCACCCTGACCTGGGGTAGAAAGCTTTGGAGCAGCTACTAACCTTTGCCTCAACATATTTATGTGAGGCCTCCTTCTCTGCAAGGACTGTGATAAAAACAAAGCAGAAAAACAGACTGAGCCTGGAGAGGAGACTGATCACAGCAGTTGGCTCCCTGCCACCAAGACTGACCAAGATCCTTAGCGAAGCACAAGCACAAGTTTCTCACTAAAACAATACAATCTTCAGTGCTGACAGTCTGTAAGTTTGACATGCCAGTCTTATTTTGATCCTTAAAGAACATTAGATACATAAATTCATTTTTGTGAACATTTTCTGTGCACAAATATAATGATTTTATGTGTTTATTAGTAAACAATCGAGTTTATAAATTCAGTTTTAAACACAGACTTAAAACAGGACACTTTGAGTTGATTATATTTTGTGCACAAATCTTTATTTATAACTAAGTTATTATTATTTTTAAAGATCTTAAGCTATTTTTTATATATATTTTCATTTGCAAACAGTTGAGAAGAATGCAGTTTATTTACAGTTGCAAAGTTTAATAAAACAGACAGTGTTGACACAGTGTTCTACGTCTTTTTTTCAACAAAAATTGCTTTGCGCTGGTTAGGGGGTACTTGGCTGAAAAAATATTTTACAAGTGGTACATCACCGAAAAAAGGTTGAGAATCCCTGTGTTAGACTATGTGAGCACTATAGACACTTTGTGCACACAAAAGCTGAAAAGTGTTAATACCAATGGTAATTAAAAAGATCCAGAGCCAGTATGGGTGAAAAAGGGAGTATTTACTTCATATACAGAAGGCAGCAGTGTGTAGGCTATGTATGAGCATGCACGTGTCATTTGGAGTTGGTGTCAAGCTGTTCATGAAATACATCTTCTATTTGTACTTGTAAATGTATTTATGATGTGCGGTGGCTGTTTATGAAGGATACTGTGGGGAGTAAACACTGGTCCACTGTGCTGTGTCTCCACAAACAACAAGCCAAATATGCTGCTGAGGATAAAGGGAATTAAAAGCAGACAGGCTTTTATTTTAAGCAGTGTTATTTATAGTTCTGTTTGAAGTGAAATGCTCAGCAGCACATGAAAAGAACAATTGTGTGATACTTTTGAACTTGACGAATAGGAGAAGCATGCTAAAGTCAGTCTGTCAGGGCTTGAACGTGGGGAATTGTAGATGAAGAGAGGCGGGTCTGAAAATCAGAGGGAAGGGTGGGGCGTGAGTGTGCCTCAGGGGTTTTGATCTCTCTCGTCACTAAACAGAGAAGAGTCCATCGGCAACAGATACCCCCTCAATTATTCAGGAGGTTAGCATGAAAAATAAATAGCTGCTTCCTGCAGTGAGAGGTGGTGCAGCTCCGGTTCTGAGTCTTTCAGGCTATTGTGCGCTCACGGAGAGATCAGGCTGCTTTCTCTCCCAGCAGTAACAACAGATCACTGCCTTTACCCAGTTATTGGCTTGGACCTTAACTACTGGACAGCTGTCTCGGTCTCATCAATGCTGAAACACTCCACTACTTTCTTGACACATATTGCTGATTAGTGTGAGCTCCAGGGCTGGTGAAGCAGTTAGTCTTCCTGGAGTTTACTGATAGTGATGTGGTGCCTCTAGAAACCACCCCTATAGATCAAAGTATTGCAAAAAAAAACAAACAAAAAAAAACCACATCTTAGACTTAGATGATGGAGAGTACTTCATGATGTTAAAAAAGAAAAAAAAGTTTTTAAATATTGCACACATATTACATCAGCTTATTTTCAGAGTAAATGTGACTCAAGAGAGTGTGTCAGATGCATAAGGTGGTGAAGAACACCGCTTCAACTCGTGTTCTTGAGTCAATTATAACAATATGAACCAATCAAATTCACCGTTTCATTTTAAACAAGAGATGGCATAAACTTGAAAGACTTCAAGATGAAATCTGAAATAATTTAAAAAATATGGAAGTGGTATAAAAAGCTCAAAGAACTTAAAAACTAGCTGTAAAATTTTGATGTCATATTTATAAAATTACAAATAATAGAAGCCAAACTGAACTGGGAATGATATTCAAAATCCTACCGCTACTCATGAGCAATAATTCCATATAAAAACACAGCAAAGAGAGAATAGATACAGCAAGTCAGAGATTCCAGGGAAGACTAAGATGGGATGAACTCACCTCTCCTGACAATGGATGCTCATGCTCAGCTCCAGTCACATGCAAAGCCCTGTTCTAACCATAAACCACAGTACTCATACTGCTTATCTTAAATAAAGAAACCTAGGGATAGTGTTAGAGACTCAGAATATTATGTGAAGACGAACAATTTCCCCAAACCTCCACGTCCCTGCAACAGAGCAGGGAACACAAGATAGTCTGTTGCTTATTACATAACAAAGACAATTTTAAAAGGTGGTTGATAAAGGGTTAAAAAGTAAAGGTACTATTATAGGGGGAAGCCAAAAAAAAACAAAAAAAAAAACAGTAGCAAACAAATTGTAATAAATAAACGATCAAACATGACTCACTCCAGACTTTTGTTGAATTACAAATCCCCATACAAATACAAGCTGATCAATATATTCCAATGGCCTGAATTAATTAGGATACCATAACGATTTTCATAGTTTGATCCAACCTTGACTGTGTATGGTATTGACAGTGGAAGATGTGCAACATGTTGGTTGGAGAAAACAATAGCAGAGAAATCAAACTGAAAATCTTTGTCCAACTTAACAGGATTCAGGTTTATAGAGTATTCCAAGCAGTAAACATAGTGAATGAGTTTAACATTTGGACTACTTTGGGCACAACCATAATATATTCATTAGGCCGAACTCTTTACACAAAGTTTATAATCATCCTTGAAATCTCAGAGCAAAGCAAACAGACAAAACTTTGTAGTTATGTTGTGTTGGACATATAAAGCCTTAAAATGCCTCTTGAATGCGCTTTTCACACATTATAGATGTGACTTTGATGGAAAATATGGCAAAAAATTCTTTCAAATCCTGAAGAAAATCTGTACTGCACAGACTTCTTCTGCATTCTGTTCACGCACCACTGCCATTAGTCTTTTACTGTGCATACATGTGTGGGGTGTCACTGTGCTTTCACTGTCCTCTTTCAAAAGGTTTCAGCTCTTCCACTTGTCTCATGTGACAGCATGAATGTATGAGGGTAGTTCCCCGAACAATGCGGGCTTGTCACACAGTCACCCAGCTCACTTCTATGATTAGGCTGCAGGAAAGCCAGTTGTTCCTGATGTCATGTCACTTTGTTCGAGATGATAGCCATTTGGCATTGGATAACTTTTTGTCTTTGTCTTTCTTTAGTGCTTCTTACTTTGCCTTTCTTCTCCTGTCTGCCTAATTTGTGTCTCTCTTTGTGCCGCCCTCAAGTTTTCCTTTTCACAGTGACTGGTCCGGAAAAAGTAGCTCTGCATAGAATTTAACATTAGCACCCCTCTGCTTGTCTCTTTTCCCAGGTGGTCCATCACGTTGGTCCTCCCCTCCGTGTGACTGTTGCTGCAAGAACCACAAGGGTGACGGTGAAGGCGAGAGCGGCACCTCCTTCAACGAGCTCTCCACCTCCAGCTCGGAGAGCCACTCGGAGGCCAGCTCCCCCCAGGGAACAGTCATTTGTGGTCCTGTCAGTCGTCAGTCACACCCCCATGCCAAGGTCCAAACCCTGGACAGGCCACTGAAAAAGGGGCCCGTCACTATGCTCCAACAGTCTGAACAGCGACGGAAGAGTGACTTAATGCGCACTCTTACAGCCAGCTCCCGCGACACCAGCATGTGCAAGAAAAGGCCCGCGAAGGAGAAGCTCACCGTCGAGGAGGAGCTGGAAAAGTGCATTCAAGATTTCCGCAAGATCAAGATCCCAGAGAGATTTCCGGAGAGGAAGTACATGTGGCAGGCTGACCTGCTGAGGAAGTATCGCCTCTGAGCATGGAAGAAGGCTGCAAGCAGGAAACAAACAAAAGGCCAAGGATCAGTTTACGTGTCTTTTTGATCATAACTTTTGCAGCAAAATCAAGTTTCTAGAAGAACATTCATGCCGGGAGGGTGAAAGTCTTCACTGAAGCAAGAAATTATCATTAACAAGAAAACAGATTGTTCTCCTTGACATATGTAGTATCTATGCGTGTGTGTGTAGTTTAGGCCTACTGCAGTCTGTAGGTATGTGCTGTAACTTGCTGAATGCATCAGAGCTTTGACTAATTTATCCCATAGGACCAGTACAAGTGGGCTAACTTAACAACCAACTGAAAGCCTGTCGATGGCTTCACCTGCTGTTACTGATGGCTAATGGACTGGACACAATGTAATTTGCCATCATTTCAATGAGAAAAAACAACACAGAAGCCACATTTCTAGTCCAAAAAGACAAACGCTGAAATGGCTGTGAATGTGTGTTTATATGTGTGTGTGTTTGCACCCAGGTGGATTGGAGGTCACAGATGAATCTGCATCGGGACCCATTAATTATTCAAGCAGTTCTACCAGTGCTCTCACCATAAATACACCCAGAGATCTCTGCTGCCGGATTGATTACTTTTAGGTGATATTTGGGGACCTCCGACACCAGAGAGTGGGAGATTTTCCTTGGCATCTTAATTCGCTTCTTTAGGGTATCAATTATGTTGCGAATGTGCTCCGGGTTGATGTGTTGATTTTCACTATGTTGACTAGATGTTGAGCAATATCCGGGTGTGAGGGCTAAGTGAAAAAGATAGTCAAGCCAAGGGGGAATGCAGAGGTTCAATAAACTTCAATAAAGATTAAGCACACAGATACACACACCTTTCCATCTACTGAAAATAAGCGACTTTTAGCCCTATTCACGTTGCAGAACACTCACCGACAGTCATTCACACATACGGGCACACAGAGTGATCAATCATGGGGTTGTTTAAGCCATACTCAGTACGACACCTGCGATAAAGATAGAATGAGGTAGGATTGCTGCATTTGCGGACTGTGTCAACACAGACTGATGCTTTCTATACCAACTGATGACAAACTAATTAATAGCTATTGATGATGGTTCTGGTAATAAATGATGTAGGTCTTATTTAGAGTTATGAATGACGCCCATAAAAACAAGCTGCTCAAGTATTCAGTGAATTATGCATTACCCATTTATTCATTTATACAGTCCTGGCTCCGTCAGAGTTAAAGTGATGTAAATGTGGCTACAGAAACAAAGATGGCAGACAGCTATTTTAAAAGAGCACAACAGAAGAATACAATTTAATTTCCTCAATAGTTTGATTGTTTTTTATTATATCGAAAATACGTGACTTAGACTGCTGAGCAAATTATTTCAGGGTGAAAATTAAATGGTCATAATGTAGAAAGCACACAAAGCATTCACTGATGTGGAAATCATAACTCAAACCTTTTTAAGGTGGGGACCTGCCATGTGAACAGTCGTTCACAGATGAGACAATTCAAAAGTGCCATTGCTTAACATCAAGAGCAATGCATTGGCAAAAAACCCAAAACATTTGTAACTTTCATCCATGCAGAAATTAATTCAAATAAAATGTGTATTTTCATTGATTTCGAACAAGTCCTTTATATCTACACACTTGCAATGAGAGGAAGGGAGCTGTATTTAGTTGGATGCATATATATTTGCCACTAGATATCACTAAATCCTACTCACTGGGCCTTTAGGAGAAACACGTTTAAAAGAAAAGACGGAGGCAATGCCGTGTATTTATATAGTTTAACAAGATGATTCAATGTGAGGACATAAAATCAATTCAAACAAAGAAAAGGTTTCAAATAGAACATGCAATAAAAAGTTATGGGAATTTTGGAAAACCATTAAAACAAATAGAACCAAACACTTTCTAAACCGGGGATTTGGTAAAAAATTCGCTCTCTGTTAAAAGAAGTGGGTGGATTGGAAATGTTCTCTGTTTGCAGATATTTCATTTTGATTACAACTATAGGTTGAAATCACATTCTACAGTATTTCGATAATTTGATGGAAACTTGTGGTAAATTACGGAATCTGCTTTGGGAATTTAAAGATATTAATGAAAAATCAGAGAAGTGCAGTTCTTAAACAATCACAGCTTGTTGCCAAGGAAAATTAGAAGCACAAAAATAGAATAAACATATGCATAGCGTATACATTATTTAACAAATGTTGATAAAAAAGAATAATGAATATGTTTTATTATAGTTATTTTTCTATCTAAAGGCCTTTAATTTAATATATTATCAAAAGCCCCTATGTTGCCCATAAAATGTATTTCCTGTGAAAGAAGTTCACAGGCCGTTATATTCACAGGCACCCAACTGTCTGCTATGATACATTATAGTACAGAGTAAATAGTTGTAGTAGGTACTAGATAAAAATCAACCATTCTTCTCATGTCAATACATGAATAGGACTTATTTTTCTACATTGTTTGAATATTACATTTTCACTTTACAGTCATTTATCATATCAGTTGATGCTGAAAAATGTTAATCCAGATTATATATCATGTGTAAATAAATGCCATAGATCATACCGTGAAAGAAAAATGTGTTCTACTCTGTGTATATAACATATTAATTCATGAGGCACTGCTGCTACTCTGTTCTTAGTGGTGACGCAGTAGTCCTATGCTAACGTCAAACACCCAGTCTTAGTTTATCCATTGGTGTTGGGCCATCAGAGATGAAGGAAATATATTACATATTTACAGCTATAATAAATCACACGCTGGGTGTTTTGTGAGACAACAGTGTCATAAATGGACAGCCAGCACATTTTTCTCACTGCGCTGCACAGGCAGTCATGTGTGCCGAAAACGTTTCAGCAAGCCTGATTTGCAACAAATCAGACTTTAACCCCTTATGCTGTTATTTTTATAAACTGCCCCCCAAAAATGTCGACTCAGAAACACCTCTACAGCTGTGCAACTTTGGTCTCTACGTGAGAGACACTTCACAGAATTCTGAATTACTGGAAAACTCCTTATCTTCACCTGGGCAAAAAAAAAAAGGAAGATTTTGTTCAGCAAAGATTTACACTCTCATATCTGCCAAATTAAAATTGTAAAAGAGAGTAAATGCCATCCCCATAACCATGATGAGGTTATACTGACACTGCTCTATAAATTCTCAACTTTGTTTCTACCAAATTTGTTGCAAAGCAAACAAAGCACAACCAATGTTACATCCATTTTACTCTCATAATAGTACAACACTGAACAGTGAAGAATTCAGAATGACCAGGGCAGAGAGCTGAGTGGAAGTAGAGGTTAAGAACAACAAGAAATATCAGAAAGCATCAAATGTAGTTAAGGAGCTTTTGTGTCCACTCCCACCACAGCTTGGAAGGGGACGGTGGTTTTTGGCTCCAGAACAATGAGAATGAGTTGAGAGTTGACTTTTGGCTTTTAACCGAGGTTAGGACATAATGATTAATGTTCTTGATCAGTCAACTTGGTCATTTGTGCTAAGTCCAAAAGAGTTTTTCCTTTTTTACTCCTAAAGATGAGACTGAGGACTATGATGATGAGGGGAATACTGTCGTAAAGGCCGAGCATTGATTGCAAAGATTTTGCTACCAAGTATAAATCTGAGGAACACATCTCTGACAGTGTTCATTTCAGTACTCTCAAAATGAAGCGGAAAGTGAGAACATTAACATCACAGCTTTTGTCATCTAATTTCACATCACTCATCTGGTTGAGTGTAAAGCCAGCTCACAACAAAAGAAGCTGCCCTTTGTAAAAAAATCTCTGCACAGGTGGGGATTATCGTCCAGCGAGCTGGCGTGCTCTACACCAAAGGTAAAAGACAACACTTATAAAGTCGAAAATATTTTGCCTTCAGTTGATTTTTGCTTTACTTGAGACTGGATCCAAAAACTCAGAGGCTGTGTTTTTAGTTGCTGCTACACTTCGTATCTGATTAAAACGCAGGTGCAAATATGGTCCGTCGCATATGTTTTAGCATATTTTCTGCAAGGTTATTTTTGAGTCACATGCTGCTTTTTCTTTTCCCATTGTAGTTTTAGCAGAGACATAAGCCAGTACTAGGGATGGCGTTGGTTTGGCTCTGCTTGCTATTTTTAAAAATGTATTGAGTTTGTTTACTTTGCTTTGGATTCAACAACGAGGCTGGTCACTCCAGTCTGTCTAAGAGCACAAACATGCTGTAGAACAGAACAGGAAAGGAAAGATAAAAACCAAGACACTAGCTGGCCTTTAAGAGCAGACTACAGCTGTTTTTGCACAATGTATAAAGATAACACAGAAATACAAACTAGAAAGTATTTGAAAAAAGAGAAATATATCAGCCACTTCACATGCACAACACAGCCAGAAATAATGTGTCTGTCCTTAACAAAACAGATGTTGTATTGTAGCATAAGCTGACTGGTTTTTGCTCTCAGAGCACATGAGATGATGTTCAGCTGTTTGGGCTTGAAATTAACAAAAGATGATGTAAATCTTCTAAATGAGGTTTGTTTGAAATCAAATGCGATGTATCAAAAGGAAGAGAGACTGAACTCAATGTTTAATTTGTCAATTTTGTGTTCTTTCGTAGTGGCACCCTTAACAGTTTGACTAACTTTCTTACCTGAAGTTATCGTCATGGCCTGCAAATGAAACCAATGTATATGACTGAAGCCCTTTGTTTGTTTCTTCCTGCCACTGAAGAGCCTGCAAACAACAAAGGAAAGTATACCACTGATAGAACCATGGCTGACCTGGAACATACTGTTTGAAACAAAGGCTGTCTGTTTTGGTGTAAGTTGATGTGACACACGCACACACACACACAAAGGAAAGAAAAAAAAACAAAAAAAAAACAATGTGAGCATGTTGGTATACAAAACTTAAAACAGATTTAACTTAGTCTGTTGTTGTGAAAAAGATTATGTTCAAACTGAATATTTGACAGTAAAAAAAAAGATAAGCACAAATGTGTGATGATATGATAGTTGCTGTTCCTCCACAGGTGTATATCATTATCAATTAAAAAGTCAACTACAGTGTGACCAAGTTCCTGCAAAACAAAGCAACTCTCATCGGGAGCTCACAGCTAATGGAATACTTCTGCAAATCATCATGGAAATATGAAATGCTTTTTTTGGGAACTGTAGAGCTATAGAAGTCTTTTAAGCATTTTTTTCTTTTTTTCTGATCTTGAAATCATACATTGAAACACGACTGAATTGTATGTGAATTGTGGAAAGCCTGACATCAGTGGTGAGAGTTGCTCTGTAATCTAGGTGTGACGTCCTGTTTCCATGTCTGCCTTTAGAGACGGTACAATTCATCTGACTGTCTTTAGATACGAAGCATATAATCATTTTGAAAATGTATGAGTACAACCAATAAACAAGACATTCTGTACAGCGACCCATGCGTTGCATTAATGCTCAATATGTGGTGATCATAAATGTGTGTGTGTGTGTGTGTGTGTGTGTGTGTGTGTGTGTGTGTGTGTGTGTGTGTGTGTGTGTGTGTGTGTGTGTGTGTGTGAAAAAGCTAATTTAAAGCTAAACCATGTTCTTTTCCTGGACCCAGGGATGGACTGGGACTAAAAAACAGCCCTGGACTTTGACTCGGCTCAACAACGCCTGGTGCAGGTGTCACAATACTTAAATCATGGCTCATGATATTATACCATCCAAATTATATCAATAGCAATGATGTTGACAGAATGTTGAGTTAAGTGCATAGTATTCCGGTTAATTTTGAAGAAATGGTCTCATCATACAGTCCCTGTGGCTGAACCAATACAGAACAGGTATAGGTAACAGGTATTTTTTTTAAAGGTATTATGTATCCAATCGATTATAACAGCACATTCTATAATCCATTCCATGCCATCCATCATTAAATAATTTTATTATTTAATAATCTTAATTTATGCAGTTGAGTAATTAATCTTACCGCACAAATAATAAGTCAAAGCACAACAGTCCTTGTCAGTCTTGTAATATTGTTAATATTTCTTAATATTATGGCTGTGTGTCGCATTTTACAGGTAAAATGTTTAAAGTTTAGCTGTTTTAACTACTATAATCATTGTTTAATTCCATTTTTATGCATTACTGAGCAACACAAACTGGGTATAGATAAAACATATAGCAACATCTGCTAACATCGGTCCTACCAAGTAACTGTCTTTCTTCTCTGTCATGTTCCAAACTTACTGAGAGGGCGCTGTATCTTTTTGCGGAACTTCCACCAGCTCATCTCTCTGTCCCTCGTCATCACATCACCCCAATCACTTCTTGGATGCTGCTAAAATTGACATAAACTTGTGCTGTATTGCTGCTGAACATTTCAGTAAGTTTGTGGTATTTGGCGGCTTCACCATCTTTATGTCGCTTTTTTTTATTTCCTCGCCTTCTCAGCCCCACCCTTTTTCTTTACGTTTTTTTTACCAGTGTTATCCATATTTCATATGTTTGCTTTACTACAAAGTTCTTCTTCTTCTGCTCCTTAATTGGTGGGCACAGGCGGATGGCATCCAACTTAAAGGTGCATTACTGCCACCTAGCGGACTCTAGTGTGAAACAGTAGATTAGCAGTGGAAAAAACCAGGCGATGACTGCGTGGCGCAAGTACTGCGGCGTGCGGCCGCCGGCCGTCCTGGAGTACCGACCGTTCTGTGATTCTCCAGAACACAGAGATGGCCAGTCCGCCCCTGCCTGAAGCTAACCAAGTAGTTTTGTGACAAAACACCATCTGTTTTATTTCACAAACAAAACCAGTTTTGGAGTCAGATAATAGCTAATCAATGACGTCAGTAAAACAGAAAATAGAATAGTCAATCAGGGTACTGAGTTAAAGTTTTTGGTTACATGCCAATGCCCAAATTGTCGGACACTTTTTTCCTCCTATGGTCGCTAGAATGACGCTAGGTTTTTTTTTTGTTTTTTTTTACCTTACTCCCCAATATAGAATTTTTTTTATTCAGCCTACATAAAGAACATGCATTTTGTGGCTTGTCAAAATGGAAGAGAGAAACGCGCTGCAAAATTCAAAACACATGCAAGAGAGAAACGTGCTGCAAAATTCAAAACACATGCAAGAGAGAAACGCGCTGCAAAATTCAAAACACATGCAAGAGAGAAACGCGCTGCAAAATTCAAAACACATGCAAGAGAGAAACCCGCTGCAAAATTCAAAGCACATACAAGAGAGAAACGCGCTGCAAAATTCAAAACACATGCAAGAGAGAAACGCACTGCAAAATTCAAAACACATGCAAGAGAGAAACGCGCTGCAAAATTCAAAGCACATGCAAGAGAGAAACGCGCTGCAAAATTCAAAGCACATGCAAGAGAGAAAAACACAACGGAAGTTCGCCAGGCCACTAGGGGGTCTCGACCTGTGTGGGATAGGCCCTATCCGATAGGGGATCGACTGAGTGATCGACCATAGTAACGAAGGAGAAGAAAGTCAAAAGGTACGTTGTCCTTTATGTCTTTATGCCAAGTGATTAAAAAAAGTTTGATAAAGGACAACGTACCTTTATACATTCTTCTCCTTCGTTACTCCTCCGATCTCCAATAGTCAATCCCCTTTCCCAAAGGTCGAGACCCCCTCTCCCTCTTTAGAGAGGGGGAGAGGCTTCAATTACGCTTTTAAAGACTGTATCACATCTGTACACATGTCTTAAAACATGTAAAATGCCTAAAGAGAAAGAAGGGACTGTTATCTGTTGAGTAACGCACATTTTCTTGTATAGAAAGCCTTGTCAGAATGGTGGGACATTTGCATGTCGGAATGGGTGGTGCAACCCAAAGTTTCTAAGGGGCATCTTACACCAAGCATGTCTCAGATATTGGTCGGCATTGTCGACCTCCATCAACGTGTAGATTGGTGAGAGAGCTCATTCAAAATTAAAAATAACATAATCAGTGATACAAAAAGAAATCAGATGATTTAGCTTGTCACACACAAACTCCTCTCGTTTTTCATCTTCACTTCTTCATTAAAAGCAACACTTCCATAGCAACATGGCCATGCAGAGTGAAGAAACTGAGGAACAACTGATCATCGGGACTCAAGAGAGATCAGCTCTACTTGACTTTACCCATTCTTTAAAAAGAAAATCCCTGCAGTCTTTTAATTTCTCTTATTGTACAACACATGCAGCACCACCCTATTTTACACTAAGCTCTGTATTCTTGAGCAGGGATATTGGCTGGCAGTTGGAAATAGTCTTGAGGTCTTGAGGTGTGTTTAGTGGTGTTTGGCCCAGAGGATGGCAAGGCAAGGAGACACAGCAAGGGGCCTGTTGTCAGTTCTTTGAATCAGTTTGGTGTATTAGAGCTCTAAGGTGAATAAAGAAGGATCCGACAGGAAGTTAACCTGGGTTTCCAAGACCAGAGGACTTCAGCTTATTCCATTGCCTACCCAACTTTTTCGTGATCTGATTTTGTCCCTCGGTAAAGAAGCAATTTTTGTCTCATTGCAATAAAAGACAACAGAGATGTTTTCATATCTGTACACATCACATAATATATATGCTGATATTAATAGATCTATGATCAGTGGGGGAACTGACTGATGAATCCACTCTATCCTGTCCACCTGTGGGGCTTCCAGTGGACTTCCAATATAGTCAGCCAGAAATCAAAGTAGAAAGTAGTCTGTGCCTTGCCAACAGATTCTGCAGATTTAATGCCCGTTTGAAAAGCTTTATCCATGATAAACCTATATAAACCTTAAAAGGGGGTTGCCCAACATGTTTTACTGACTCTAGTGTTCATGTTTTGCACACCAACAGTTGGTTACCCCTCATTTTATTGTAAATTACAGCTGACCATATATTCTGAAATAGAAGTGGATGAAGCACTGTGACATCATCTGGTTTGAACCCTCAAGTTTGGCGCTTGCCTCTGCAGCCAGAAATGACCATATCTGAAAAAGCAGGTGAACATGGAGAGGGATGCTTGGAACTTGACTGGACAAAAAAATTTCTTTGTGATCAGATATCTGTATAAAAATGACATTTTCAAGGTGACCACCAGCAAACTGATCAGAGGAAATACATCTAGTTAAAGATGAAGTCAGAACTTGCTGGGAAAATGTATTAACTTAGCATTTCAAAAGAGAATTTGACACTTCATGAAATGGAGTCTGTTTTGAAGACAGCGCCTTGTGACTGTCAGAAGGTATTCCGCTTTAAAACATTTTGTTGTCGGTATTACATCTGAAGCCCTGTGGCTGCTGTCACTACTCGATGTGAGTCACCGCATGAAGCGAGTCGCACATGTGAGAGCAAACACTTCATGCCACTAAAGGTCAGCTCTCTGTACTCATCTGGATCATGAACCGTAGAAGCATCTTCTTCTCTCCATATGGGATCATATGCTAGCGATGGACCATGTTGATTTATTTTAGTGCAGAAGATCCCAGGATTAAGAAAAAACATAACCTCTGTTTTTAGTCATTATACAATAAAGGTGAATATCTGTGAAGCTAAAGCAAGACATATGCAGCGCACCAACCACCCATGAGTTTATGACAGAGGATAGAGGAAGCACTTTAAAAAAAAAAAATGGTGGTCTCAAATAGCTTGTATTGTTCCAAAGTCTCTGCTTCTCTTCCCGTGTTCTGGCATTGGGTTCTCAGTGTTTGTTTACCCTCTGTATTTTCCACTGTCTTCACTTTTTATTTGTGATGGATTTGGTTGCTTGAACTTCTAGCTCTCCTTTTTCTTAATTTTCTTCTGTGGCAGCCTTTCTTACACCTCAGTAACTTCTATTAAATTTTACTTTGGATCATTCTATACGGCTAAGACAACAATAAGGGTCCTGCATGGAATTCCTGAAGCCTCAGTACATGCCATTTAACAAAGAAATTGAAACCCAGAAGTCATTGCAAAATAAATCAACAAAAAAAACAAAACATTGGTTTTTCATTGGTGGATGGAGCCCCGAAACTGCAGGGGTTCATCAGGGGATGCAGTAATGACCTTAGCCATGTTATAGCAATCCCTGCACCCCTCTCCATCTTAAAAGCTTTTTTTCAGATTAGCAGGTAAATTCAGTCTCTCTTGCTCAAACTCAACTTAACCTGACCTCTGTTTGAGTCACAAACTGCACATTCGTCAGAATGATTTGGATCCTGAAAAAAACTATTCAGTGTTCACACTCACCAGGACTGAAAAGAAAACATCTGTGCCTCACTACCCAATGTGAGATTTATGGTTGCATATACACTTTCATGCAGCCGTCAGAGAGAAAATTACGTGAAGATTGAATGTTTGTTAGTCTGAAATTGATTTGAACAAGAGGAAGGGATAACAAATGTCATATTTTTGTTTTATGTTGTCTGTTTGTTATTGTAACTATGTTTTTAACTGTGGGTGTGTCTTGTATTGCTGCTGTTTTTTGGCCAGGACACATTTTCTCTTGAAAAAGAGATCTGCAATCTCAATGTGAACTTTCTGGTTACACTTTCTGGTTAAAATGAAAAAAAAAGAAAAGTGTATAAAACAATAAATCATTTAGAATAAAACACGAGTGAAAAGCACCAACAATAGCTGTACTGGACAATCTTAGTTACTTTTAATTCTTATTCTGGGTTTACACCATTGGTGGATTGGTAGACTGACAGCTGGAGGGGTGGCAGCCCACATCCTTGCCACGGCTGAGGTGCCCTTGAGCAAGGCACTCTTACCCCTATGCTCCCCGGGCGCTGTGATTGACTGGCCACCGCTCCAGTGAATGGCATCTGTTTACATGAGTGTGTGACCATGTGCATGTGCATGTGTGTGTTCAACAGTTGCAAACTTGGAGGGGTCAAATGCAGAGGAGTAATTTCGTGTTAACATTCGTGAGTACATGACAATAAAGTAATCATAATTTTAATCTTAATCTGAATGAAGGCGGTTTGGATGTAGTTTGCAGACCTTTGAACGTTGTACGTGTGTTTCCACACCTCTTCCCTCTGTTGAAGTGCTGTAACTGGTAGTTTCAACTGGCAATTGTTTTGAAACCCATGGATGGCCCTGACAATTGCCATAAGGCCACAGCTGATATGACACAAAGTTTCCCATCTGTATAATATGAAAGCAGTAACTTGCAACTGCCAAATGAACTGAAAAGCATTTCTGACATATACAATACTTGTGTTCAATTTCCAGAGGTCTCTATCTTTCTTTGTTCAAAGTACTACAGGAAGAAGGTATAACAGTTCCTTTATTCTTATCAGGTATTTATACCGGTTTTCATAATGATTTAGGGCACAGACTGAACCCTCACACCACTCCATCCCTCTCTTCCACAGGGTCTGCCGCTTTTGTGATCAGTAGTGTTTAATAACCCTCGAAGCACATTACTCGACAGAGCATGAAGTAGATAGCCTGAGAGCTTACACCAGCACACAAAGCAAACTCAGAACAGGATATCATGAGACTCGACTGAGAGAGAAGTACTACACAGACCATTTTTTTCTCAAATCCTTACATTTCCCTTGTCTGGAGCTCAGTTACGAACAGTTGGTACGATCTCTCTTACAGGCAAAATCAAATTTAAAAAAAGGGGGAAATTAGGAAAACATTTCTTAGTCGGGATTCGAGGTACACACAAGAAACTTGTGCTTAAGGAAAAAAAATGGACCAGACTCAGTGAATAATTGCCTATACTCCCTATATAGATCACTGAGCAATGCTGACCAACATGTCATTGGGGTCATCAGGTGGGAACCTCCTTTCATCAGTGTTTCGTCTAGTTGGGCCCACGACACCTCCAGGAGGCTAGACAATGACCACTGGCGTCCCAGAGTCACCCCCTAATGCCAGCCAACACGGCTCCTCACACCACAACAACAATCTTTTTTTTTTTTTTTTTTTTTTTACAGCCACAAGCTACCTCAGCCTCTCACCAACTGCACACTAGTCCCAGCGTGGTGGGGATGCAAACCCTGGTTTGGAAAGTGGGAGAAATAAAAGAGGTAAAGATAAGTAGGAATGGAATTCAAACCCTGATTCGGGTAGGGGGTAATGAAAATATAGAGGGTGCCAGAGGTGGAGGCAGGACAAGACACACTAGCAGATTCAGCAGACAAACTCATCTAAACAGTCCTATAATCACTAAAAATGCCAACAAAAACAAGGCCATACAGGCCAATTCACCTAAAATGGCCGCCTGGTTTCAAAAAGCTCACATGGGCCACACCCTCCTCGTAAATATCTTGAACTTCTTCTTTGCTTTTTCCAAAAGTCTGTTTACCCTAAGTGCTGCCCCTGCTAGGCCCCCAGCTGCTATTGCTTCTTCTAATCCAAATCCACTGACTGGACTGTACTGCCTCATCTGACACTTCCTTCACTATTTTCCTCACACTTTGTCCACTTACACCCATCTCCCTAAACAATGAGACAACAGACTTTGCAACAAATCCTCTACATCAGTGGTTCCCAAACTGTGGTACGTGGAGGTACTGCAGGGGGTACGCGGCGCACGTGGAGTTTTTTTTATTTTTTATATTTATTAAGGCGTCACACTTTTATGGAGACTCCAGTTTTGTGATGAATGTTACATGAGTTAGGCCTGTTAATGTATTCTTAAGAAGAGAGAGAAATGAGTTATGTTCATGTATTCTTAAAAAAAAGAGAAATGTTACTTGTTTAAGTTAGATAACAAAGGAAGATTATTTTGATTTAGTATTTATGCTATTTTGGTTAATTATTTATATTTCAAGAAAATGTTTTTTATTCTTATGTTGAATTCAACTGAGGTTAAAAAAAAGAGAGAAAGCCTGAGAATTTTATGTTTAAGTTAAGGATATTAAATAAAATGATTTTCATGTAATAACCACTGTGTTGCTCTACTTTTGGAGAATCATCGCACTCGTTGTATGTGTGATGGGGTACTCGTGGTGTGACAAGAAGGCTCAGGGGGTACTCAGGCCAAAAACGTTTGGGAACCACTGCTCTACATCCTACTTCCACTGGACAGATTCTAACTTTCCATCCTCGCTGCTCTGCTTCTGCCCCCAACTCCCCATACCTAAGCTTTTCCTTTCATATGCTTCTGCTACTAATTCCTCCCAAGGAACAGTCAGCTCTACGAAATAGACTTTCATTCTACTCCTAGACCACAAGACTATATCAGGCCTTAGATTTGTAGAGGCTATCTCCTGGGGAACAAAACGCTTATTTCCTAAATCTACCTGCATCTCCCAATCACAAGCATCCTCCAAGCTGCCGTGCCTCCTTATCGTCTTATTAACTTTCTCCCCCTCTTGAACAAACTGAATTGCAACTCTCTTCACCTTAGACCCTCATAAGTTTACCTGCCTTCGTTTATCTTCAATACCTGCAGCTAAGCTTCTTAATACTTGGTCATGTCGCCATGTATACCGGCCTTGTGACAGACTAACCTTACAACCTGACAAAATATCAGAGGGGAACCCTCAGGGCCTTCTACGCCTTCAGAGAAGGCCTTAAAACATTCAGAACAAAAACATATTAGTATTAAATAATAATATATGTATACATAAAAAACTCAATCACTCTCATTTAATTTAATACAATACATTTAATACTTCATTCTCGCTAATCTATGTTCCAAAGTTAAGTTTACTGTCAAATTCACATCAGCAATGAAAGGGTTACTGTCCTGAAACATACTATCCAATCAGAATCATCCATCTCTATCGAGTCATGATTAACCCTCTGGGCGCCACAGGCGACTTTCGTCGACAAGATGCCGCACTGGATAAAACGGTGTTTTTTTTTCAAATAGGGTGTCAAACTCCGTTTCTACTCCCATCCACTAGAGAGAGGACATGTTGTAGTTCGGTTTACACCCATAATTACGTCATGCTTCTATACAAAACTGAGGAGATACGGTGGGTTGAATCAGAGTGACGAGTTTCACTGTTCAGGAGCCAGTTAGCATCTTTTCACATAGCCAGTTTCGTATCATTAGCGCCTGTACATTTGTATTTGCGTCTGATGTCGGGCAAAAAACTCACCTGTAATGATGTTTTGGGACTTCTTTTCGCCGATCCTGATTCGGAAGGCGAATATAATCCTTTTGATGACGGTGATTCATTTAGTGATGATGATGGCGACGCCCGGCCTTGCGGCAGTGCAGCCGGAGAAAGTGCGGCGAAAGTACACCAAGCACAACAAACCACTTCTTGCCATGTTTCCCATACAGTAGATAGTGGTGTATCCGATGTCAGTGGGGGTGGCGATGTTTCACGGGGTCGGGGCATTAGTGTGGAAGGTGTAGTTGAAGGTAATGAGCCTGGGGCAGCTGTTGAAGTCCAGTCATTTTACCGCGCTAGCCACCTAGCTCCCCGGTCTTCTGACTATGATAGCCATGTTGCTACCTTTACTTCAGGTCGCGTTCCTCTCCGTAATGTTGGAGACACACATGTTGTGGAGTCTTTGCCTGTGACTGATGGTGTTATTAGACGGGGGAGAAGTGTGCAGAGGAGAGGAAATGGGCAGCGTAGTAGACACAGGGTGGGGATGGAAAATGACGGCAGCCCGAGCCCCTCAGCCCGGCGTGCTGGAGGCAGAGGTGGGCGCGGTGCTGCCCGCAGCAGGAGCCGTGTGTCACGGGGGAGAGGAGCCGCGCGTAATGCGCTGCCAGTACCTGTACAAGACATGAATGCTGGCTTTGCGTACGTGACGAATAACAATGATGCGTATCAAAATTGGATCTCCCCATTCGAGCAGCAAATTGGCTATACAGGAGATAAAGACCTTACAAATTCAGATTCGGCCCTAGATTTTCTTTCTCTATTCCTCAATGATGAGTTTTGGAATCTGCTAGTGACCGAGACAAACAGGTATGCCCAGCAGTTTCTCGCCTCCCACCAACTCAAGCCTCACTCCCGATTCCACAAATGGAGTGACGTCACCGTCAGTGAAATGAAGGCCTTCATTTCCCTGCACTTGAGTATGGGTTTAGTGGAAAAGTCTGAAGTGGAGGACTATTGGGCAGAATTTTGGCCAACTGCAACACCAGGCTTTGGCAAGGTTATGTCTCGAAACAGATTTGAGATAATTATGTCCTTCCTCCACTTTGTGAACAATGAACACTACATTGGCAGGGGGCAGCCAGGGCATGACAGATTATTCAAAATTCGGCCAGTGATAAATTTGATTGTCCCCCAGTATTCAAAAGTTTATGGTCCATCAAAACATCTGTCCCTTGACGAAATGACCATCGCGTTCAAGGGCAGATCCATTCTAAAAATGTACAATCCGAACAAGCCTGACAAATATGGCTATAAGGTCTTTGTTGTCAGCGAGGCCAAGTCTGGTTACGTCCTTGAGTGGTCCATGTACACTGGACAAAGCAGGCCAGATGAAAGTGTACATGGTGCCACTCACCTAATTGTCCGTGACCTCATGACCCCCTACACAGGGAAAGGGCATGAGGTTTACATGGACAGCTATTATTCGTCGCCAGCTATAGCTGAGGAGCTGGCAAGTAAGGACATCGGAGTCTGCGGCACTGTCAGCAGCAAAAGAAAGGGCATGCCCAAGGGCCTTACGAAGGAGCATTTACCCTTGAAGAAGGGAGATGAGCCTGTCTTCATGCGGAAGGGGAACCTTTTGGCCTGTGCTTGGCATGACACCAAGCGGCTAACAATGTTGTCAACACTCCACAGCGTTGGCGGCATTAGGAAGCGTATAAGGACCAAGCACAGTGCCACTGGGTTTAGGGACATCTTTAGGCTTGTGTGTGTCGATGAGTACAATTCGTACATGGGGGGTGTCGACACCGCAGACCAAAGAATGAAAACTTACCTCTTTCCACATAGGTCAACAAAGTGGTACATGAGGATCTTCAATGCCCTCCTCAGTATCTCCATGGTAAATGCGCACATCGTTTACACCCGCACCACTGCTGCTCCCCACAAGCCCCTGAAAGTGTTCATTCAGGATGTCATCACTGGCCTAATGGATGGCTACAGCAAGAAAGAGACCAACAAAGGTCGAAAGTCATCCTCACTGGGAGACTTGCCAGGCAGACTCACAGAGCGCCACTTCATCCACAGGGCAGATGATAAACCTGACTGTGTTGTGTGTTCTGATCGGACCCGCCCTAAAGGCCGCCGTCAGACACATTTCAGGTGTAGACAGTGTGGAGTGGGTCTTTGTGTAGTGCCTTGCTTTGAAAGGTACCACACCATCAAGGCTTACAAAAAGTGTCATCTCGATGAGTAGGAAGTCATTACAAATAGGCCTACATGACTTGTTGTTCCCAGTCACTCATAAGTAATTACTTGTTGTTTTGTTTTGTTTTGTTTTTCTTACTGTACAATAGGCTATAAAACAAAAAAAAAAAAAACAAAAAAAAAAAAACCTTAGAAAAAAATACTAACTTTGTCTGTCGTCTTGTCTCGTCTACTCACTCATGATCTGTGCCTTGTCGTGGCGAGTGAGCTTTCAAACTAAACAGGTTATTTTTGTTTGTGTGTCATACAAGTAATTTAGGGCTATATTTGCTCCACATGCCTACATAATAAATTGAAAATCTCTTTAGCAAAAGAACAGCCAAAGCTACCTACATACATTCATGCACATAGCATAAATATATTCGGTTTGTTTCTGCCATTTATTGCTAATAATTATGAAATAATGATTTTATTTAGATAAATTTACACAATATGTTTGCTTTTTACTATTTACCTGACTATTCAGTATTGTGCTTTATAACATGCACAAAGTGAGGGCCATTTTGGAAGTGGAAACTAATACATTTTACCATTCAAATATGTGTAATTTTGTGAAAATGCTATAATCCAAAATGGCCGCCACCCTATGATGTCATAATATGCAAATTAGATGGGTAAATCTTATCTCCACATAAACTTGAGATCATACTAAACATTTCTCTAATTTACAGAAAGTCTCTATCTATTATCATTTTTAAGTTATGGCCTTTTGAAATTAAGATGTCAAATCGGAATATTTCAGAGGAAAACCTATGGCGCCCAGAGAGTTAACCGGCTCATTAATTGGTTAGGACTTCACGCATCTCGGGGAAGGCCAAGCTATGTTTTTTGGTTTGGAGAGTGATGGGAAAATTGACCAATCACGGATTGATTTGAAGTGGGCGGGACAAAAAAAAAAAGATCGTAGGCCTTCGTGAAGTCCGAAAAGCGTGAGTGGAGTGGTTGAGAGTCAGAATGGCGGAAGATGAGACTAATATTGTGGCTAGCTTGATAGCATCGCCTTTTTCAAGGCGGTCTTTCACAGAAAAACTTAAAGCTGCGGTCGGCAACTTTTTTTTTGTCATATTAGCTTGAACTGTCATGGGATTCTGGAAGTAGAATATCAAATAGGCTGTTTAGGAAAAATAATGAAATCTGCAGCTCCCTCTGAAGCCTGTAATCATGCTTGCAAAAACCGAGCGCTCCCGGCTGTTTTTAACTAATCAAGTTAGGGTGGAGGAATCCTACCTGTCAATCACAGCTTGTGCACACGCTACTGAGCGTGAGTCTGCCCCAGCTTGTGTGCGCTCACACTGGTGTGAATTCACGTGCACAACCTCGTCCACAGAGGGGGAGGGGTTTGGGGGGCGATTCGGAGCTTGTTAGAGGTTGGGGGAGGGACCTGAAAGTTGTATCAGTTCGAATTTTCCGACTTAAAGGCTGAGTTATACTTCTTTTAACTGCCCTTGCGCTTTCTTCTTGCGCGTATGTTAATGGCTCGAGACGTTTATACTTCATTTAGCTTTGCCGGCGCTTGCGTGTGCTGCATGGCGATTCACTGCCAGGAGAGTAGGTGGAGTAGCGGGTTTTTACAATGACAAGCCTACTATGATGAAAGGAAATTCACCGCCAGGACCTCTTCAAGTGATTCATGCTTCTTCTTCTTGTAAATAGCCGGTATTTTGTCAGATTTTCAACACCTTGGGGGTCTAAACGACTACTTTCTCGCCTGAAAATGTTTCAAATGTTGCTAAAGTTATATATTTACAGAGTTTATAGCTCAAGCAAAATCAGCTTTTCAGGCCGGCTGATTTCGGCTCGGGCAGGAGTGAAGTGCACTGTGTGTAAACGCTCTACATGCTGTCTGATCGATGAGTATGTCGTTTTCAAGTAGTAGGCTTGCGTCTTTTCTTGCGTGAAGTTTAGAAAATTGAGGTGACACACGCAAGCTCGCAATGGGGGGCTTGCAACCGCGCAAGGGCTTGCGTTTCTTCTTGCGTCTTGCTTTGCGTCTTGCGTTACCGTCTATAAACCAGGCTTTAGACTCACAATTTTGAAAACCTGCCGACTGCAGCTTTAAAATAATAAAAAACGGAAGACCAACTCCAGAACTGGAATTAAAAGAAAAGGTCAAGACAGTGGAAAGGCATTTCAAGACCGAAAATTATCGGCGATATCCATGGATGACGGGCTGTAAGAAGACAAACAGGCTGTACTGCTGGAGTTGTCTACTTTTTACTACTGACAAGTCATCCACCTGGGTCAGCGGAGGATTTGTCAGCTTACAAATCTGACAAAGTCAGCCCACCGACATCAAGATTCTGCTGCACACCTGCAAGCGAAGGTCAGTTTGAAAACTTTTGGGGACACAAGAGTTGATCTTCAGCTAGATGAGCAGCGCCGGAATCACACGACGGCCCACAACAACAAGGTCAGGCAGAACAGAGAAATCCTCAAACGACTCATCAATGTCGTCACATTTCTTGGAAAGCAAGAGCTGGCATTTCGAGGACATGATGAAAGTAAAGATTCTGAGAACAAGGGGAACTACTTGGAGCTACTGGAGTTTTTGGCGGAATATGATAGCCCTCTGCGCTGTCATCTGGATTTGGCTACTGTTTTCATCGGCACCTCCAGCAAAATTCAGAATGATCTGATTCAATCGGTGGCGGATGTAATGACCGAGGCAATGATGGAGGAGGTGATGAAAACGCCTTTTGTCTCCGTTATGGTAGACGAGACAACTGATGTAAGCAACACCGCTCAGATGTCATATGTCCTGCGTTACACCACTGACGGTGGTGTGAAGGAGCGCTTTTTCCAGTTTGGTGATGTCAGTGGTGATAAGCGCGCAGAAGCCATAGCTGGACAAGTTTTGGAGTTTCTGGAGGACTACGCCTGCACCAACAAGGTAATTGCGCAGTGTCACGATGGAGCCGCAGTCAGGGCCTCTGGACTGAATGGGGTCCAAGCTAAAATAAAGGAAAAGATACCACAAGGTCTATTCGTTCACTGTTATGCGCACTCTCTGAACCTCGTCATGTCCCAAAGTGCTGCTAAAATCAAAGAGTGCAAGATTTTTTTCTCACACCTCAGTGGCCTCGCAGCCTTTTTCTCCAGGTCAGTCAAACGCACGAAACTCCTGGATGAAATATGCCAGCGGAGACTGCCGAGAGTGACTCCAACACGGTGGAACTTTTCATCACGTTTGGTTTGCACTGTGTATGAGCGGAGAGAAGAACTCGTGGAGCTCTTTGAATACATTGTGGACAATCACAACGATTTTGACGATGATGCTGTGCACAGCACTGATGGGTACATCGCCCTGCTGACGGGCTTCGAGTTTTGTTTCCTCCTCGCCACATTCAATTCTGTGTTTGCCTATACTCCGACGTGCTCTTTGGGATCTTGCAGAATAAGGAGTATGACATGCAGTTCTGTTTGTCCAGCATTGATGACTTTTGCAGCACCACGGAGAGCGAAAAGGCCAAGTTTGACTCCATCTATGAGGACACGGTGCGCGAAGTCGGGGCTCCCAGCGGGCGCAAGTTTGCCTCATACAGAGAAAACTTCCCCAGCTCTGACTTTCAGTGCCTCGCTGAAAACTACGGGCTGCACTTTGACCTCCCCAGGCTCAAGACTGAACTGACAGTCATGTACAACATGGCAAACTTTGAGGGAAGGAGCCCATCAGAACTGCTGCACTTTCTGACACTTAAAGAGCTGACTGAGAGCATGCCGCAGCTGTATCACCTCACCTGCCTGGTGCTGACCATTCCCGTGTCCACCTCCTCCGTGGAGCGGTCTTTCTTGGCTCTGAAGCGCATCAAGACGCACGCCAGAAACAGTACTGGACAGGACCGCCTGGGAGCTTTGGCACTGATGTCCATAGAGAAAGGACTTCTTTTGGAGCTCAAGTCAAAGGACAAACTTTATGACGCTGCCATCGCTCACTTCACAAAGAAAGACCGACGAATGGATTTCGTTTTCAAGTGAAAAATTGCGAGAGGTCCTGTGATCAAGACAGCAGTTAAGGTAAGGCCATTTGGTTATTAATTTTGCCCGCCGCGGCATGTTGACTTGGGCCCATATGACTTTCCTAGCAATACCGTACATTCCTCTGACCAAGCACCACAGAACGTGCACTTCTCTGTGTTCAGTGTTTCTTATATCAAATCAAATCAAATTAAATTTATTTGTATAGCACTTTCATTTCATGTACAAACAGTTCAAAGTGCTTTACATAAAATAAAAGCATTGCAGCAGGGAGTGCAAGAAGCATTAAAAATACATAAAATAATATAAAGAGAAACAAATAAAATCATTTAAATGAATTTAAAATCAGGGAACAGTCTAGATAAGTTAAAAGATATTTCATGGATAGACACATGAGAACAGAAATGTTTTTAACCTGGATTTAAAAATGTCTACACTTGGTGAAAGTTTAATCTCCACTGGCAGTTTGTTCCACTTATTTGCAGCATAACAGCTAAATGCTGCTTCTCCATGTTTAGTCTGGACTCTGGACTGGACCAGCTGACCTGAGTCCTTGGATCTAAGAGCTCTGCTGGCTTTATATTCTCTGAACATATCACAGATGTATTTTGGGCCTAAACCATTCTGGGATTTGTAAACCATCAGCAGGCTTTTAAAATCTATTCTGTAGTAGTGCTTCAGAACTGGCACAAGCAATCAGTTTAATAAAGTCTCTCTCTCTCTCTCTCTCTCTCTCTTTCAGTTGCGTTACCACCGACCACCGATGTACCTTTTTTTGTGCATTTTATTCTGCCCAGTTCTGTGCTGGCTGACATAACTGATGGCATTACGTGCGTGTCCGTGTAGCCTCGGCTATGCATGATTCATGTACGAGCTACATTTTTGCTGACCCCCTCTTGTTCAAAGACGTTCCGCGGTCTATGGTTAGACTTTGTCAGTCTGTATTGTTAATATTGAGATCTTGTTACAGCTACTGCGAATGATGTTATGGTCTATTTAAACATCATTGTCATCGTTAATTAAAGGATTGCAGTTGTTAATCGCTTTCAAGTGCCTTTTTTTCCGCAATGATTTTTTTTCTTCAGCAATGAGGGCTGAGGTGAAGGCCCAGCCGTAGTGCTCACGGTTCGCCACTGCAAAATATGCCTTAGAGTTGCAGTACCTGAACATAACAGGTCTCCATTTACCCAGAGTTTTATGTTCTGGGGAGTTGGCAATACATCATATGTTGCCCATATCAAAAATCTAATAATCCTTTCGTCCATACTCCACAGCTCTTTCCAACTAAGCTTTTTCTTTTCTACACCTTCCCAATTCAACCACCGTCCCTGCTTGGCCTGAGCCACTGCCTTTGCACCCCTTAACATTTCCTCCTGTCTACGAACCTGCTCAGCAACTAGCTTTCTCTTCTCCTTGGGACCTGCTCTACTCCACACTGGTTTGCCTGGGCCAAGCCCCAAGCCTCCCCGGCCTATTTGCACATTACCCACAATCTCTGTATGTCTAAGAGTTGCTTCTGCCTCCTGAGCTGCCAATCTTGGTTTCCACTTCCTCCCCTTGGTTGGGTTTGGAACCACCTTACTAACTACCACATCTTTACTCCCAGCTAACATTAGCTCTGTCCTAACTTTAGTACATTTAAACTCCTCTACTAGACTAGATACTGGGAGCTGGAGTATGCCTTTCCCATACAGTGCCACAGTACTTAAGCATCTAGGAACACATAGCCACTTCCTAATATAAAAACTAACACAGCTTTCCATTTTTTCTACAACAGATAATGGAATCTCATACAAAGACAGTGGCCACATCAACCTTGGAAACAATCCAAACTGCAGACACCACAGCTTCAACTTACCTGGAAGCTCTGATTTATCTATTCTATCCAGTCACTCAGCAACATCTTTCCGAAACTGCACTGACTGCTTTCCATCATTCATGTCTACCTGGTACCACCTGCCTAAACTCTTTTCTGCTTTTTCCCTAATTATTGGAATGTTTTCTTCATCTATTACAAACTTTCTATCACTTAATTTCCCTCTACGTATTGAGATACTTCTAGACTTAGGATAAAAAAAAACCTTAGACAAAGACCTGGTAGAGCATTATTATCTAAATTCTTTCTTAAGTCAACACTGCATCTGCTGGTACTTAGCTGCCCTTAGAGCCCTCCATTGGGAGCAGGTGGTGTTAAGATTGCAATGGGAGGGAGCGGGAGGTTAAAAATAAAGAGCGGGTTGCTACTGCTTGTTCTACTGAAATAAAACATTCAGTGCATATAAACTTCTGTAATTGTATAGTATATCAATCAATGGGTCTGCGGTTGCGGGTGGGGCTGGACACAAATATTGCGGGAGTGACAGAGACAGACAGCGGAAACGGCCAGTAATGGTCAGAAATTCAGAGGGCGCTGGGTTTAAAGAAAGTAGTCCCACGCAGGCCTCTGAGTGCAAGTATTTTAAGTTCCCACTTCTGAAGTACAGTAAATGCAGCATGATTTAAACTTGAAAATGGGAAGAGAGTGTGACGTAAGAAACCGTTTCACATCTGAAAAGTTTACTGAATTAAATATTTTCAAATTCATCGGACCCCAAACAAATTGCTGGGATTAAGTCTTCAGACACCCAAACATGAATTCTATAGCACAGAAAGGTATTTTTTCATCCCTAATAATGAACAGGAGGTGCAGCCACATTACTTGGCTCTGTGTCACTGTTTTTTTCCTTGACACACAAACCACAGAGTGCCATTTTCTCTCCCATCCTTACACAAATTGATTCCTTTCTTGATGTCACATGCTTGTTGTCAGTGTCCATTGCTTGTCTTACAGTTGGTTATCATTCGCCTTGATAGTTTGTGTTTACCGTGTATAGTTTAGTTCATAGTTTATAGTCTCACAGATGTGGGAACTTGTTAGCCCAATTGATGTCGATATTTTGCATAAGTGTGTAAAATATGTTGGATGTCAGCGTCAGTCGCTGGGTTGACTGCTTGCTTTATAGTGCCACGCCTGTTCCAGGTTTGCACAAACAGAAAACTATTTTGATGACTGAAATGACTGTTAAGGTACAAACTATCAGCCTATAGGCTAAACTATAAGCCTCAGGTTGTGCCCTTTTTATTAAATGTATTAATACATTTCATGAAATATTAACAACTGTTGTAGAACTTATTGGAAAAATGTTTAATAATTAAACGAGTGTCTCGTCTGCAACAAAAGCCACAGAAAGACCTCTGTCTTCAATTATATGGAAATGTCACAATGTCCAGTCTTCATAATGGGACATAATTCCACTCTGAACAAGTTCACTTTTCATGCAGATGATGCCCATTAAAGTCTGAGGGTTTCGTTTTTGTTGTAGCCACTTGGACTTCACCAGAAACTAATCAGTTGAAGTAAATGAGCAGGGAGCAGTTCAGGGTGACATTTACTATGCGGTGGATGACGCAGATATGCAATGTTTTGGAAAAAAATGTAGACATGATAAAAAAAGCTTGTGTTCTACCTCCTGAAAGTCAGAAATAAAAACTTCAAGGCCATTGAATCATCTATTCAGCATTGGCATATGGAGAGAAATCTGCTGCCAGACACTCTTATCCTCTGACAATACTGTTAATTATACGGATTTCAAAGTCACAATCAGGAGGAGAAAGTCTGGTTGTGAGGGAAGAATGCATGTTTCATGTCTCTCTTTGTGGCTGCCAGCTCTCCATGGAGGAGAAGAGCGGTGAGCGTTTGCATGACAGGCTTAAAATAGCATCAGTGGGATCAGCTATCTTCTCAAGATCAGGGAATGAGGGGCTGCAAGCAGCTCTTAAAGCTGGCTGGAACCTGTGATGAGGAGACTGATAAAGTAAGAAATGGCTGAATGAGGGGATAAGGTGTAAGGGAGAGGTGATAAAGGGTGTTGGAAAGGTATTGAATTAGGATGAAAGGTGAGAAAGGGTGGAAAATGGGTCTGAGACCAAAGGTGGAAGGAGGGGGAGGTTGGAGGATGGATAAAATGAGCAGAAGACTAGGTAGATGGGTATTACAGGTATGGAGGGGGCATAGAAAAAAGAGAAAACTAATAGATTAAAAAAGACTTTAGAAATATGAAGTTGAGAGGAAATGGGTGTGAAGATAGGTGGAGGGAAAAGGGAGTAAAGTGGAGAGCAAAAGAGCAGCAACAGAGAGAGACAGATGCATGAGGAAACGAGGGATTATGATGTAGGAGGGAAAAAAACAGAAGGTAGCACACCAAGCCTGTGCATCTGTCGGCATCTATCTCCAAGATAAGAGCTCCAGCTACATGATCTGTTTTCCTGCATTAGAGATGAAAGCGTGTGCTTTTGCGCTGCAATCAGATCAGCCGTGTTTATCGGCATTGTTGCCACTAGTCAGGCTGTTTTTCTCAGGAACACTGCTGAACGATGCACACACTGCCAGGCATTGTGGAGCAAACAATGGTACAAGCCTTTGTGCACAAAATGTCTGATCCAGCTTCATCTGTATCCTGGAGCCACAATAACACTGACGAGATTAGTAAAAGCACATTAATCCCTTATCACTTTTTCTCTGTTAACTGAACCAAGCCAAAGATTACTTGAAGCCTTGTAATGCAATGAAAGTTGCACAAGCAAACAAGTTTCTTGATATGCATTAGAGCCAGCATTTCACCACAGAGAGAAGAACAGCAGTGGTAACACAGGAATGTGCAGGTATCATCACATATGAGCTATTTATCCATCGTTTAGGTGTCACTTCATGCCACTCCATTTGAAATTATTCTTCAGCTCTGAAAACCAGAGGTCCTTTACAGTTCTTTCAAAATATGAAGTAGAAAAAAATATTATTTTTTTCAAATTAAAATTATTTTGTCTACTTTTTCTGGGAAAATTATGGAATTACTCAATCACAATGAAAACATATGGAATCATCTTGTAATTTACATGTCTACAACACATATGTACAACATATCATGCAAATAGAGTGCTTTCACACCTGAATGAGCTATTGCACCAGGCTAATTGATGGGAAATAAGACCTCAACAAGAGAGTTTTCAGTTTAAACAATGTAGAAGATTATAAAATTCCTTCATTGAGGTAATTTAACTCTGAGTATGAGAAAAGGTGTTGGTTGTTCCCTGTCAGCTGTGTGTGAAATTTGGAGCAAATACAAACAAAATGGGAAGATTGCAAAAGGGAAACTTGGGTTGACCAAGGAAAATGTCAAAGCATCAAAAAAGAAAAAAAAAAAGAATGTACCTTAAAATATGAAACGCACAGCAAAATAACTAAAACAAATCGGTAGAAGCAGGAGTCAAAATGTGTGTGTAAGAAACTGTCTTAAGGAAATGGGAAGACAAACATAAATCATCTTTAACACCTAAACTGAAATAGTGATCTAAATAGAAGCAGTCATTGAGGGTTGGATGACAGTGATGTTCGCTGATATGTACCAGTTGGCATAAGGCAATTAGGTGATGCCAGAACTTTGGTGCAGGTCTACGAAACATATAAAGATAACTGAAGAAAAGAAAAAAAAATAATGATATGGGTTTGATGTCAAGTAAAGGACCAGGGGAGACTCCAATCATTACCTCTACATTCAATGCATAATTAGATGTTGAAATTATGGACACTTTTATCATTGAATTATTAAAAAGTTTCATCCTGTATAAGTCCATGCCTGAAAGAATTCAAGCTGTCCAGATTCTAATTCATTTTATTTATATAGCACCAAATCACGACAAATGTCATCTCAAGGCACTTCAATGATACATTTCAAGTCAATTAGCGTCCAATTAATTGGGATCATAATCCAATTCATTAAATAAAAAAATTGTCCAATTCATTCATACAGAGCCAATACAAAACAATTTCCTAGCTAAGGAAACCAACAGATTGCACCGGGCCTTCTGCTCTGATGTCCTGAGCATGCATGAGGCGAAAGTGGAGAGAAACAACTCATTTTAACTGGAAGAAACCTCTGATAAAACCAGTCCCAGGGAGGATGGCCATCCGCCTCGACCAGCTGGAGTTTGAGAAGACAGAAAAGAGGGGACAACAAACACCGTGACACCATTCAAAAGACACCTGCTGACACAGAGAAACACGTTTACAACAACTTAATGACAACAATAATGCCAAATGTACATAATGTCATATGAGGGAAAAAAAGGGTGAAAAAAAGAGAGTAAAGTGAGGAAAGGTGTGTAATAGGAGGCCCCCCAGCAGTGTAGGCCTATAGAAGCTTTACTATGGGATGTTTCAGGATCACCTGAACCATCCCTAACTATAAGCTTTATCAGAAAGGAAAGTTTTAAGCCTAATCTTAAAGGTAGAGAGGGTCTCTGCTTCCTGAACCCAAACTGGCAGCTGGTTCCACAGAGAGGGGCCTGATAACTGAAGGCTCTGCCTCCCATTCTACTTTCAGGAACTCTGCCACAAGTAAATCTGCAGTCTGACAGCAAAGTGCTCTGTTGGAAAAATATCCAACTATGAGATCTTTAAGATGAGATGCAACTAATTATCAGGTGATTCTTTTGGTTGATAATTTCCCATTTTTCCCTTATGATGACCATGGTGTTCTCATAAATGGTGTGTAAGGCCCCTCAATTGAGGAAAACTGATCATATTTGCTCTATACTCCTACTGTTTACCTGTACTTTCTTAAGATGTGCAGAGCCAACAACCAATGCTCCAAACAGATGCGGGAGGTACCCATCAAATCATATCATATGTATGAAAATACACAATTAATGTATGCAAATATGCAATTAAATTAAATTAAAATATGCCATAGGCCTAAGAGGGATGCTCTTGTATGTGCCTGCATTTCTTAATCTAAAAAAGTTCCCCCCGGCACTATTTCCCAGGGGCCACCATGGGTTTTCACATGGCCCTAAATGACTGCAGTTGTTGCAGAGAAATTCAACAAGCCAGAATGAAATTTTAAACATGAAAAACACAGTGTTTTAAAAGATAAATCAACGGGGAACCACTGTTATGGCTTTTTACTCTGTAATTTAGGTTAATTATGTACATTATGTACCTCTGGTGCTACACACTGTCCAAACATTGGGAGCAGTGTTACCAATGTGGGACACATAATAAAAAGGTACTAAAAGAGAAAACATTTATTTTGTGAACATTTCCTAAGTGTGTCTTGATAAACTACAGAGTGTAAAATTGAACCTTTGAAGAGAGGGGTAATTCTGTTGTTTTTCTGCTGGTTTCCTCCACTCTCTGACTACCACTAGCGTCCTTTTACAATATATCTCAGAGGAACACATGGAAAAACAAAGAAGACAGTGAAATTAATTAAATGAGCAGATAAAAGCAACATGAGACCGTTTTTTAAACATAGATCATTGCTGTTCTTTGACTGGGGATGAGCTCTTTAACTCTTCAAGTGTCTTTCTATTAAAAAAGGTTTCTACTACTCTCTCTTCAGAAGGGATGAATTGGAAACTGTTAATACAGAAAAGGGTAAATGGATTGCAGGGAAGAATATCTTATACAATGAATGAAAAAAGTTAATAGTTTAGCCATCACACTTTTCTTCTGTTAATTATTCCAAACTTAACAAATAGATATGAAATAGGAACAATAATTGTAGATTCTATCTATTTAATCAATTTTCTTAGAATAATCATCCATCCAGTTTCTATATCCGCTTAATCCGTCGGTCGGGTCGCTGGGCCCAGCAGTCATTGGGCGAGAGGCAGGGTACACCCTGGACAGGTCGCCAGTCCATCACAGGGCCAACACAGAGACAAACAACCACACACACTCACTCCTTGGGACAATTTAGAGACACCAATTAACCTGACATTCATATTTTGGGATGGTGGGAGGAAGCTGGAGTACCCGGAGAGAACCCATGCAGAAGGCGACGGTGCTAACCACCACACCACCGTGCAGCCTTAGAATAATCAAAATACTGTAAATATATCAACACCAGAAATGTACTAATTATTCCAGTGGAATATTTCAGACTGTCTATCAGCCAGAAGATGTAGGTGGAAGTGCACCTTTAAAAGGAAGAATGCAGTGATAAGATTGATGCTTAGTTTGTACATTCTGATCGTGCTGATCATTTTGCATTGACGTAAAGTATTCACCTGTTGAATGCCAGTACTGTTACATGTGTTATCGCAGTTCAAGCCTAGCCCAAGACTAAACGATAATCTAAATAAAGATCGCAGCAAAACTGAGTCTCAGTGTTTGTTACAAGTGTTTGCATGTTGTCTGAAGTGAAGGGAATGCAATTCCCATTAGAGGAGTCACAACCTCAGCCCATTAGCCTGCTGTTACTCAGACTGACGTGCAAATAATATAGTGACGGGCTCAAGTGGTGATGTACAGTATCTGCAGTGCTGCAGTTGTTAGAAAAAAGAAAAGAAAAAACAGCTCAAGCATATTGATTAATATATAAAGATAATATCTACATATTGACTAATTGATAATCATGTTAAAAAGAAGATAGAATACTAACTTTTAAATGTTGAGGCTTTACATATCAGAAGATGGTAAAAAATCTTAAAATTTTGGCAAATACGGCCACAGATGAACAACAACATGTCAGATATTACATCATGTCGTTATTTATTTTACAAAAAGCCAAAAATGCAGAACTGTTGCCATCTTACTGCTTCTAAGGGTAAGAGGCTGTTAATCAATACCCAGGCTCCGCCCTCGCAGTGACGCAACACCTTCGGCTCTGCTACACTTACTCAGGCAAACTGCTCATTCAGATGGATTCGAGTTCCCGAAAAAATGGGAACTCCACCCACTTTTTCGGGAAGCAATCAACTTTGAGCAGCGGCAACGGCCCAGGGTAGAGGCGTGTTCAAGGTAGTGACGTGGTTGAACTGCCACTCAACCCATGGATTGTACACGGAAGCGCTTCATACAATATCAACATGGAGCAGCATCAAGCTTTTGACACTGCTGTAGATGCTGTAATGAAAGTGTTTGACGAGAGATTCTCGTTAAAAATCGAGCAAAGAACAGCCCTTGAATCATTTCTTGACAGGAAAGACGTTTTCGCCTTGCTCCCTACTGGCTTTGGTAAGAGTTTAATCTACCAGTTAGCCCCGCTGGTAGCTAAATCATACGTCAGAGGAAAGAGTGGTGTGATTGGCTTAAGCTTAGGCACAGCCTTTTCTGGCCATAACCTTTAGCAACCCGAGGGAGGCGGGTTGACCAGGCCATTTCGAATCGTATTCGTTATGGTCTTGGTCAGACCAGAATCTCGAAGAGATTTGAAAGTCTATGTTAATCAGGCTAGTTAATCAAATGCAATTGTTTAATTTATCATTAGGAAGTGTAAGCTCTACTGTAAACAAAAATGCTCTGCAGTTTGCTGGTCTGGAGCATTCAGGTGTACATTAACACAATGTCAAGGAAAAAAGGCATTAGCAATGATCTTAGGAAAGCAAAGATCTGGGAAGGTTTTTTAAAGTAATTTCCAAATAATTTGGAGTTTGTCATTCTACAGTGGGAGAGATTATTCAGGAGTGGAAAATATTCAGAAAGACTGAGCAAGTATGGCTTGTATTGAGTTACAGGGAGAAAGCCTATTCTCTCTAAAAAAAAGAACATCGTAGCATGGCTTAAATTTCCAAAGCTGTATCTGAACAAATCACAGGACTTCGGGAAAAATGTACTTTGGGCAGACAAGACCGCAGTGTAGATGTTTGCCCATGATGCACAGTGCCAGGTGCAAATCAAAGTGGAAAATCAAACACAGCATATCAACACAAACACTTCATATCAGTTGTCAAGTGTGGTAAAATCCAATGATGCAGAACCCTGTGTAGACGTCACCTGGATGAAATAGCACAACCAGGTTTCACAGTGATTATGAAATGATCATATTATGTATTTTTATTGACATTTTTTGCAAGTTTCAGGATTTGATATAAAAAACACAATAAAGAATCCTTCCCACCTAATCAGTGCAATTCTATTAAATTTATGTGCGATAAACCTGGGGCAGCATTACATGAAAGTGTATACTGTATATACTGGATTTAATTTGATTTAATTTCATGATTGATGATGATGTGTGTGCGCATAAATAAACAGTAAAAACTGTAAGTACATCTTATCCATAGAATGTTAAATCCTAATCTACACCATAGATACTTGTTTCTTCTATTATTGAATACGTGGAATAAAAATATAAAATTTCTTTCTGATCAGTTCTACTGCACGAATATAAAGTGATTCCATGTACCTTTTAAGTACAGCACACACAATTATTATAAGAGTCCCACTTGAGTAAATTTAGTGAATACCATTCCACAAACAACAGCTATCATCACAAATATTTATTGAAATTTGGTTGACAGCTGATAGAAGATGCTCTAAATTTCTGCTCCTTGCAATGATTAAAGCTGTTAATAAAGACTTGTCAATTCAGTATTTATGGAGTTCAGGTTTGTATGTATGAGTTAGATTGTTAAGATTTAAAAAAATATAACGCCCAAAAAAATGCACAACTCATAATGCATAAATCAACTCAGAGAATAGGGTGGAAAAACATTGCCACGTTGAGAGCAAATTGTCATTTTCATATTTCAAACTGGTTATCCCAGTGTTGACCTGATAATATTTTTAGATCTGTTGACTCACAATGGAGTGGCTGCCTGTGCTGTCGACAGCTTGTGTAGCGTTGCAGCTGAAACCGAAGCAATGAAGCCAATCAGCTCATGGCAGCTCAATCAGGAAAACGTGTCATCAGAGCCGTTTGAAGGTCTTGGATGCTGGACTGAATTGTTATTTCACAGAATGTGTTCCAGAAGCGCCTATTATTCAGTCCCAAGACAGAATGCCAAATTTCACAAGTGCCAAAATAGATTTAAGACACAAAAAAATCTACCACCATCTCTGCAGCACTTTTGGCAGTTGGCTGTAAAAGTAAATCCAAGATTTTATTAGTTCTATCTATAGAAGGGAAAGCACGTAAACACACACCCAGATACTATTCTGTGCATGCAAAAATAAAAACACACAAAGTTACAGCCCTTTTTGCTTACACAGGAAGGGAGAGGGGGCAGGGCTATGTGTGAGACATTATTATTGCACCATGTTGTAATACTTAATGTGTTAATTAAAATGCCCTGTGGGAAAAGAATCTGAACACGCTTCATCAACTTGGTGCAAAATCACCATCTCTGTGCACACTTACTTTTAGGAGCATGTGTAACAAGAGTGTATGTGCATTATTGAATGATAGATTTAGCTCCAGAGTAGGGATTTGCACATCAAAATCTCCCCCTGGTAGCTATGCTACAAGGCTGTGACTATTTATGTAATAATCCCTTGATTTAATAGAGACTGCTGATTAATACAAGGAATGTAATTAATTGTGCTATGCCATGGCATAGCTGGAAAATAAATACACCATCACACTTATTAATACACTCTTGTCGTGTTGAATAAATCATGTTAGATCTATTCTGGTAAAGATTTAGACGTTTTTACCTTCAGTGTTCCGTTTTTAAGATGCCTTTGATGTAATAATATTATTACTATAATCTACTCAGTCATGCTATCCAGAGACTCGTTTTGTGTTAAAATTAACACACAATTTAAAAAATACCACAATGGACTCCCAATCATCACTTTTGGGACACTACATATACACACACACATATACAGATGTTTGCCTTATTAATTAGGCATAGTGAATTCAGGTAGGCACAGCTGGACTCCACTGAAGTATCTCAAGGATCGCTCATAAAAGCAGGACACATCCAAGCTCAATTACAAGTGTCAGAACTAAGAGTCTGAATGCTTATGCAAATGCTATGTTTTAGTAAGTGAAATAAGAACTCCAAAAAATACCTGTTTTGTCTTTGTCATTGTGCGGTTTGACGTGTAGATTAATGAATGATAAAATAAACTCTTTTGCATTATGAGACTGAAAAAAATCTGAAAAAGAAATCTTAAAATGATTGTAATTCAAAGGCTTAAAATGATAATCACATGCAGAAGAGAGTCACTACAATGCGTTTCTATTTCCTTTATTTCAGATTGTGCTTTTAATTGTTGCACTTCATTACTGCATTGAGCCAGGCTGCACCGCTATAACTGTGAATAGTTATAGGGAGTTGGCCCCTACATTAGCTCTATAGATGAGCCCCCAGATACTAAAGGCTGCCACTGAAAGCGAGATGATTAATCAACACTGCAATGGTTATTATGCTGAAGGTAGGCTGTGGTCCCAGCGGGACAGGTAAGTAAGTATCTGCAGTTTATAAATGCTAATTTTCATAAAGTTTAGCACAATACCTCTCACACAATACCTCAAACTTGACACTGATACAAAGGAATATACTCTATACTCAATACAATTTTTGATACCTTAGAAGGAAAAATGACAAATTTAAAGGCAAAAAATGTTTAATAAAGATGGCTTCAGACCAACCTTTTAAACTTGTAAGCTTTAATTAAGAATAGATGCACCAGCAGAAAAAGGAGCATCACTTACAATGACTTTATTATCATTATATTTCTTTTTTTTTTTTTGTATCTTGAATGCATTGCTGATCCACCAACCTTCCGATAGCCACGCACTGTCACTTTCAGTGAGATGCACACTTATTGTGTTTTTTCTGAGTGTCTGATATTCATTTAAGATTTTCCAAGAATTAAACTGAACTCATCTAATGGATGGCATGTCTCCTCTTACAATACGGTTGGATGAGTTCAATTCTATAGTTCCTTCAATCTCATCGGAACACTAATGAGTTGATTCCTGCTGCTATTCATCAGTGTGTTTCTTCCTGCAGAGTTTATGTTTGGGCTCTTGTCTCCAAATGATTTTTGTGGTAGTTGTTGATAAATGTTGGACCGCAGTGATAACGGTACATGACAAACGCAGTATTCCTTTCTTTGCAATACCTTTACTTCATAAACAGCAAGACCGTTTCATGTCAGAAGGAAAAGATCTCAAACTGTTGATGTCACACATCGATACTCTTTATTTTCAAAAATACAGTTTAGTTCAAAAGGTCGAGTGAAGCAAGAGCAACATTAAGCAGCTTACTGAGCAGATAGGCAGGCTGGATGACCCTCACAGTTTTTAAATTGTCCTCACTGTGTTGTTCTGATGACTGTCAGACAGGCTCTCTTAAGTTCTCCAGTTTTTCATGCAATCACACACACAGATTCTCATTTTCTTTGATGTTTTATAAGATACGTATGACATACACACAAAAAAACCCCAAAACACTTGGTGCATATTTCCAAGTGTCAGTGATGCACCTCGTTGTCACTTTGTCTTCAAAAATAGTCGCAGGATGCATTTTTTTTATTTTTTTTATTTTTTTTTTTAAATATTGTTATATTTTATATGTTTGTTTTTTACTCGACATCATTGTAAATGAGGGTCAAGCCCTCAATGATTTTTCGAGTTTAAATAAATAAATCAATCAAAAAAAAAAAACTAAGCGGTCGGAATCTGAAGCTCTTGGAAAATGAAAACAATGTTTTGTTAGTTTTATGCCGGCAACAGAAGCCAGCTCTGTGCTGTAGGCTGCACAGTGTTCAGCAGAGCAAAGGGCCTGTGTTGCCGTCTGTGAGCAACGGTGCTGTGAAGTTGTCAGCTGGATGAGATGAAGATGGCACCATTAGCACTGATATTGCTGCTGCAAATAAGTATCTACTTACAAACAAACTCTTTAGTATCAATTAGCATCTGAGTATTTATTTTTTGATTATTTTTTTTCTGACAACCAATCATGACAGTGCAATCATGACATTTATTTTGTTACCTGAATTATTTCTGGGCCTGCAATCACATTGGACAGCTCCCAGTTTTGGATTCAAATTGAGGCCAAAAACTCTGAAACAGCCCACTTTCTCCTTCCTGGGCAGAGTGACAGCAACATTAAATTTAGGTCTAGGCAATGATTACAAAGGGTGACGCCTGAAAGCCAGCACTTAACAAAAAAACAGTGGAGAGAGTCTGATTGGAGCGAACTGGACACAGCCTGTTCTTTATGTGCATGCCTGATAACTGCTGCCAAAGAGGCCAGCAGTGATTTTAATGGTGGGGAACAATGGTGCCTGTCAATATGGCAGCTCAGATATTATGGTGTGTGAAACCTGAAGGCTGAGTGCGGCTCGGTGGAGAACGTGGGGGGTATGTGTTGGGTTGGCAAGGTGAATGCTGTTGAGATTAAGAGACACTCAACTCCCCAAGCATCAAACGAGGGTCAGAAGCTCAGGGCAGACAGGTGCAAGCTGATAAATGAAATACTTTTCATGCATGGAGCTCATTAGTCCAGTTAGTCCCCTAACCTGTAATATAGTGATATGAAATCTAAAATTAATGTCAGCTCAAATCCTTACTAATTATATTCACAGCATCAGCACATACTTAAGCATTCAAGAGCTACAGTGCATTTCTCCACTTTCCCAACCCTGCCCTATTCAACACATCTAAAACAGGTGCTATAAGTAAATACTCAAAATGTTCTTTACACTTTAAAGTGGATGCACAGACAAACTGACCTTACATCTATATCGGCCGAGATTCAACTCGTTGCCTGTAATCGTCTGATGGGATCAACTGCCGGCAGTGGCCAGCCTTCATCTGGTTTGTCCTTGCTGCGTTGCATTGACTTCGCAGCTGACTGTTCAAATAGTTTTTACAACTCTTTTTCCTCCTGGCCCTAAATGAAAGATAATTAACAAAAAATGTTGGCCAAATTGTCGTCTTTAATGTGGGTATCAGCACAGAACTTCATAATCAGCACACCAACTCTAAAATCATTTTAGAAAATTGTTCTAAATTTTCTCTTTAAATTTCGTGAACTTGTTTCTATTTGACTTTTTTCCCTTTACATTGTCAAGTTTCACTGGCAAATTTGAGTTTGCGTTTGTCATGCAGTACAGCCTGAGGATTATGGCTGTTCAGTATCGATTCCCAGCCTTGTCCTGTCACAAGTAAAAGTAAGGATCTGACTAGATAAACCATCCATCCATCCATCCATTATCTTCCGCTGCTCCGGGGATCGGGTCGCGGGGGCAGCAGCGTTAGCGGAGAGACCCAGACGTCCCTGTCCCCGGCCACTTCCTCCAGCTCTTCTGGGGGGACCCCGAGGCGTTCCCAGGCCAGCCGAGAAACAGTCTCTCCAACGTGTCCTGGGTCTTCCCCGGGGCCTCCTCCCAGTGGGACGGGCCCGGAACACCTCACCGGGGAGGCGTCCAGAGGCATCCTAACCAGATGCCCGAGCCACCTCATCTGACTCCTCTCGATGCGGAGGAGCAGCGGTTCTACTCCGAGCCCCTCCCGGATGACCGAGCTTCTCACCCTATCTCTAAGGGAGAGCCCAGACACCCTGCGGAGGAAACTCATTTCGGATTCGCGATCTCATTCTTTCGGTCACTACCCACAGCTCGTGACCATAGGTGAGGATAGGAACATAGATTGACCGGTAAATCGAGAGCTTCGCCTTCTGGCTCAGCTCCTTCTTCACCACGACGGGCCGGTGCAGAGCCCGCATCACTGCAGACGCCGCACCGATCCGTCTGTCAATCTCCTGCTCCATTCGTCCCTCACTCATGAACAAGACCCCGAGATCCTTGAACTCCTCCACTTGGGGAAGGATCTCATTCCCGACCCGGAGAGAGCATTCCACCCTTTTCCGGCCGAGGACCATGGTCTCAGATTTGGAGGTGCTGATTCTCATCCCAGCCGCTTCACACTCGGCTGCGAACCGCTCCAGTGAGACCTGAAGGTCACGGTCAGACGACGCCAACAGAACCGCATCGTCCGCAAAAAGCAGAGACCCGATTCTGAGGTCGCCAAACCGGACCCCCTCAACGCCCTGGCTGCGCCTAGAAATTCTGTCCATAAAAATTATGAACAGAATCGGTGACAAAGGGCAGCCCTGACGGAGTCCAACCCTCACAGGAAACATGTCCGACTTACTGCCGGCAATGCGGACCAAACTCTGACACTGGTCATACAGAGACCGAACAGCCCATATCAAGAAGTCCGGCACTCCATACTCCCGGAGCACCCCCCACAAGAGTCCCCAAGGGACATGGTTGAACGCCTTCTCCAAGTCCACAAAACACATGTAGACCGGTTGGGCGAACTCCCATGCACCCTCCAGGATCCTGCCGAGGGTATAGAGCTGGTCCGTGTTCCACGGCCAGGACGAAAACCACACTGCACCTCCTGAATCCGAGATTCGACTATCCGGCGGATCCTCCTCTCCAGTACCCCCGAATAGACCTTACCAGGGAGGCTGAGGAGTGTGATCCCCCTATAGTTGGAACACACCCTCCGGTCCGGATAAACCAAGGGGGATATATAGTGAGGGGACTAATGAGGAAGTGACTGCAGCTGTGAGTAATAGACCAGGTGACAGGTGTGGCAGTGGAGCTAAAGACCAGAACAGGAGGGAACTAAAGAAACTGAAATAATGAGCGCAATTAAAACGCACGGACTAAAGCAAACTGAGAACATAGAACCAAAAGAATGATTAAACCATGAAAACAATAGAAAGAGTCACAAACAGAACACAAAACTTCTGATCATGACATGTGCACCAATTTCTTTGGAATTTGAAAATTTTCGGATATGTACTGTGGATGATCAATTCCCAAACTGTTTGCAAATATAAACTAAAATGTCATTCTTGAATTGTTGCAATGTTTTTGTATGCAGTCTTACGGAATATTAAACTCTTCTTGAACTTTACCACAAGATGATTCATGCTCTTAAGGATGTTCTATTTATATTCATTGATTTGAAGTCAAGTTCAGGCGCCACAGTTTTCTGTGTCGTTGGGTCATTGTATTGTGCACACTACATAGCATGGTTTTCTTGCATCAGGAGGTCTTAAAGTTGTTTTATAACCTCTCAGACATATCTCTCTCCAATGCACTCAGCCCCCAGCAGACAGTTTTTCAACGCAGATCTGCAGTCTTCCAAAAAGCTAACAATGCACGGTTACATGCCTCAAATTGTCGGAATGGCGACACTTAATTTTCTATCAAAATGTCCCGCCATTCCGACAATTCCTTTAATAGCCTATTAAAGCCTTTTTTTTTTTTTTGGAGGAACTCCACGATCTCTCAAACCAACTTTTCAAAATCCCCTGAATTTTCAAATATCAAAATACAGATATTAATGTAAATGGGGCGAGTCTGAAACATGTTAGATTCAGCAGAAACATGCGCGTCGAGAGACCTGGTCATTCGGGGCTTCAGCCCCGAATCTCCGGGCTTCAGCCCCGAATCTCTCTGGACTGACATAAAGAAAAATATGTATAATAATAAGAAGAAGAAGAACGAAGAAGAAGAAAAAGAAGGAGAGCTCCGTCACGGGACCACACTTTGAGCGGTGATAGACTACCGCGGCGCTGCTGTCATCATGCAACTTTGTAACCAGCTCAGACCGCAGGCTCCACCTGCTCTGAGGAAGAGTGAGTGGGGTGGGGGCGGCGGGGGCGGGGGCAGCGCCAGCGCCAGACCAGCGATTTCTTCTCCTGCCTGGGGTTGAACGGAGGTTGATTTTACTCTATATTGCCACCTCCTGGCCAGAAAAACTGCCGGTCCGGCGCTATCAGTTAGCCTGCTAATTCTGCAGTAAAACTCAGCTATGCTGCGTATAAACTTTGGTTAGGACATGCCAGTAGGATTATTTCTGCACACTCTTATGGTATGTATAGGTGTTTTTTGTATGCAATACACTTCAAAATGACATTAAAAATCGCACATTGTGCCTTTAATAGGAGGGTTTCACTTGACGTCACTTCCGTATTTTTCTACCCAGGTGGTGGGCAGCCTGAGCTGGAGCCCATTGAAAACACTGTGTTTTGTCTGCCACTTTTTGCCCAAAATGCCTCAGTTTTGTGCCGTTTTTGGATGTAGCAATCGGTCTAACCGAGAGAAGGGAAAGGGTTACGATCGGGTACCGAAGGTAATCGCCCATAGAGGTGAGAAATGGAAAAAAACTCACAGAACAACGCTGCAAAAAGTGGATAGTTAACCTACGTTTACAGACTGGAGGAGCTGAATTTGCAAATGCTCGTGTCTGCGGTGACCACTTTTCAAAGGTATGTGGTGAATCTAACAGTTTTGTAGTAGTGCAGTAAAGTATTATGTTGCTAAATGCCAATCAACAGTAATGTAATACGGGCTACGTTTGGGCTTTGTTTTGAAGGCTGCCCCAGCGCGTTGCTGGCTACTGAGTCAGTGGACTGGGCTCCGACGGTCAAGCTGGGTTACCAAAACACAGAGCTAAGACACCGTCATCGGTGTTTCATGCGATCTCTGAGAGTGGTTGATCTAAACAAAACAAATTTGTCACGTCGTCACAATCTTCACGTTTCAGTAGTATCCACGAAGTGCTTAAGTGCTAACAGCGCACATTAGCTCCCAGGTTCTTGACAACAGAATCGCTCGCTCTCTCTCTCTTGTGCATTAGGCTAACAAAGACACAATGTCAGCATTTGGATATATGGATCTCGGCATTTTATCAAAACATGAATGCCAACATTCACAGCTCGGGATTCAACATGTTAAGCAGCTGGTCATGAACTGTGTTAAATTTTCATTTTAACACCCCCTTTTTTTTTTAAAAAATCCCGGGGGAAAAACCCCCTGACCCCCGTTAAAAATTATTTTCATGTCTGGGCTACAGCCCCGAATGTTTGCTCAAGCTACAGACGCCCCTGAGCAGAAATACAGAGTCAGTGACCTGTCACAGCAGCCAGCTGGAGCGGAGCTCTCCACAGAGCCCATGCATCTTTTGCACGCTGGCATCATATGTGTAAGAAAGACTCTGACGTTGACGTCTAGCCCCGCCCCCTTCCCGTGCAGTTTCAGTTTAGTTTTACACGGAGCATGGAGCACATAGTCAGCTCTGCTGCTTCAGTTAAGTTACCACTTCAGGTTGGCTGGATCACAGCCTCAAGATAATAGCATGTGAGGAGTTGTGTGCCTGCATTCCAACCAAGTAAGTGTTGTTAAGTGTCAAGATAGTTAGTTAGTAGGTAGTTTTCAGAGTTTGTATGTCGTGGTGTTGATGTGCAACTATTGTTAGATTAGCATGCTAACCGCGATTAGCATGCTAAGCGGAGAATTAGCATTGTAGGTTTCCTGTATAGGAAAACGGCAATGTCATGCTAATTCAGCTATGTTTAATTGAAGTAATGCTGGAAGATTTATTATTTCAGTCAGTATTATTTGTTAGTTTAACTCAGTGTGTTGATTAGCCTTATTCTGTGTTTACAGACCACACACACGGCCAACTGAGGCTCTTGCACATGTAATTGAAGTGTGAAGTTTAATAAAGGAACAAAAAGGAGACAACTGCTTCATGGTGTTCTGACCGACACCCCCCATACAACACAAATCCCAACATCAGAACCAGCACAAATACAGTCCTTTATGGTCCTCACCAACAATATGCAACATTAATAATTGCAATTACAGACATCAATGACAGCTCACCTATGTCGGACGCCCCGGTGCTGCAAATATAACCAATTTCATATATTAGGCTACCCAAAACGTATTATTATTATCTTCATTAGTTTTGAATCAATAAGTGAACAGTGTTTGTCGCTCCTTTTTTTGTGTAATAAACTATTTGAATATCATTAATTTGCTTTTGGAGTGCGTTTTGAAAATTACCACCGACTCATGACATTGTCAGGATCTGACGGTATCCGACACACCTATATGACAGCTGTTACACGCACACACCAGATTTATAGTGAAATAGTAACAACACAGCCCTTATGGATGGATCCTGAGTGCCATCATCTTTTATTTTTAAAATCCGAAATAAGCCCACATCCACCTGATCCTCCCCTCTGACTGTAGATTTGACCCTTAAAATCATCATTCAAATATTACAAGCTTTGAAGAATAACAGGCAGAGAGAGAGGGGGAGAGGCTTTAATTACGCTTTTAAAGTCTTAAAAAATGTAAAATGCATGAAGAGAAAGAAGGGACTGTTATCTGTTGAGTAACGCACATTTCCTTATATGGAAAGCCTTGTCGGAATGGGGGGTGCAACCCCAATGGGCAGGCTCTAGAGATGATCAAATGCTGATTGTTTCAAAGTTAGTTGAAGAAGTCTAGACCCAGAGGGAATGAAGAACAATCAATTTCCCAACAAAAAGGATTAAGTGACGAAAGACAAATACCAAAGTATCACAGATGAAAAACTGGATAGTCTTCATTATCTTAACATTTTAGTTTCACTCATCACAAAGCGGCTCTTTGTCCCCTATGACTGTCTTTTCTAAAGCAGAGTGTGGTGAATCCCGGACCGATTGCCTTCAATCAGCCCACAGACTTAGTCAAACACAGAAACCTTTATTGCCAACCAAGTCCGTCTCAGAATTACAGAATAATGCATCAAATCTGGAGAGATGATCCGAGCCCAATGTTTGAAAATAATCTCTGCCTCTCTGTGTATGCAGCTCCTTTTTATGTATGGATATGGATAACTTTGCCCTATTTGGTAGCCCTGAAGATGATCGGTGTCCCTGTCTCCAGGCATATAGCCAGAAAATAATGTATACGGCTTCACGCCTTTGGAATGCATTTTCCTCCAAATGTCCATATTTGACTCTATGCACCTCTTGCTGGGGACACATACACTCTGTGACCTTAGTGATGCACTTGGAACAAATGCACTCTGTGACCTTAGTGATGCGCTTGGAACAAATACACCCTGTGACCTTAGTGATGCTCCTTTTCAAATGTTCTCTTCAGTACCAGACACCTCAAGAGCAAAGCTAAAGGAACAACCACAGCACTAACACAACTAAGAGCAGCCCATAGCTCACATAGCACAACACTGCTTGCCCACTACATAACATGGTGCTGAAACAACTGAATGTGATCAGTAAGAGGTTTAGTCAGCTCTGCTGGAACCCAGGAAAATACAGAAGATCATTCTTACCAGCAGCTTTCCCCACCAACTGCTCCAATCTGTCAAGTCAAATATTTTGTCAGACTTTTGGAACTCTTTGCGAGTTTCACAAATTAGGTTTTTGAAGCATTTGCTCATAGCAAATGTTGACCCCTGATCAAATGCCAACTTGCCTCAGATCTGTGCCATTTCTCTGCGACATCCAGAATTTGCCTGTGATGGTGTGAAAATACTGAGGAAATGGAAATTAGGCTTAAAACACTGTTATTCTAATTTACAATCATTGTAAATATAATTTTTTTTTTGAGCTACTTGACTAATTTGAATTTCCCATGGAGATGAATAAAGTATTTTTCTATTCTATTCTATTTGAAACTTGCTTTAGTGACTTAATAATTAACCTCTCACTTGAGAGATATTCAACCATTTTTCATATTCCATATCTTTGATAATTTTTCAGCTTCCACAATACGTATGCTGGGTTTATATATTCAACTTAATTTAGGGGTTAAATGATTTGCAAGTCACCCGTTTCTGGTTAGATTTTTGTTTTGGTAGGAAGCAAGCTTGTCAGGCTTGTGTGAGTAGAGAATAAATTACCTAGAAGACAAATAACAAAATGAAAATAAAAATATATAAACTTTGTAAACTCACCTTTGCATTATTCATTTGTGTTGGTCTTTGAAAACAAAATATCTGTCTTTATTGTATGTTCAGATGTGTTCACAAGATCAAGGACATTGTGCAGCAGTGGAATTAATTGAAAATGGTACTCAAAACCTCTCAGCACCAAGGAAGTATTGCCAGGGAACAAAGAAATAGCACAACAACAAACAGGTAATTTCCACACGATGTTCTGACTGCCCCATAAAATCTCAGAGCCACCAGGAGTGGGGAAAACCAGGAAAAGGGAAATGAAATAGTTTGGTAGAGAGGAAAAAAAAAGAGCCTTGAGAGTTGTTGTTTAAAATGTTTAAAAGAAATTAAATAAAATTGAGAAACTGCTGCTGGTCTTCTTTGAGCTTCGATTTATTTGAAAGTGGATAAGAATGGGCTGCCACAGAGCCCCATAAGTAAACCCTCAGACTCTCCAATTAAGCTTATTCCAGTCAGTGATTACACTGCCCTCAGTGTAATGCCGGGAGAAAAAAAAGAGAAGCTTTTTACAGCAAAGCAACCCCAGGCACGTCCATCATGTGATGCTTTCTTGCTGCCAGTGGGTAAAAAAGAAAAAAAATAAATTCGGACATAATACAGTTAACTATTAAGCTACTGTGGCACAGCTTCACTTTCATCAATCCAATTAAATTGGCTCAGTCAAGAATGAGGGGTTAGATACATCTACAAATCGGACAGACATTTTGTTGGCCACATCTTTTACAAGAGAAACATTCTAATGAGGCTCAACATCATGCTCTCCATCCGAATGCCTGGGTCCCCACTGCGATGACATCACTATTACAGCTTCGATGTCAAGCCATCAGAAAGGAAGTCCCAATCTTTCTGCTCCAGCAAATCATCTCCTTTCAACTATTGTCTAAGACCAATACACCATGGCATACAAAGAATAGCACCCTCTAATACAGCACTATAAATAGACCTCTGCTCAATCAATCCAAGATTTCATAGATTTAGTTCAGAGAAATCTGTTTTTAGCCTCAGAAAAGTACAGAAAAAGGCTGTGAATGGTGCTCACATCCAGTCAAAGTGAATGAATCTGACAGTTTCACAGTCACATTTAGCCCTGATTTTTGCTAACAGATAAGGTAAATAGTGTGACGACAATCTGGAGCAAGTACTGTCAAATTTAGCTTAGAAGCACGTCATAGCCTGTGGGGACACAAAGGAGCCCGGGGTACCTTCCAAGCAACCTAACAAAGAGTCTGTCACCGTGAGAACAACTGGTACATGACAGGTCTGAAAGGAGAAAGATACCGTTGTCCAGGAAGAACACTGCTGCCAATCTGCAGTTTGCAGAACAAAAAAAATAAATAAATATATATATATATATATATATATATATATCACAACAAGGAAAAGGAGAACGTAACTGCCCACAGCTAAAGTCCACAGGCCTGTCTTCGCTTTCATGGCATGGCAACTGAAGCACTGAACAAGCTGTCGCATATACTCGAAGGTAAGAATGATATTGGATGAGCAAAGGAAAAAGTTACTACAAAAATGCTTCACTGTGTACAAGACAAATGAAAGCAAAATGAACAACAGAGTTTGAGAAGTAGACCAAAGCTGATAAGCAGTTGAGAGGCAATAAACCACAAATGCATTGAGTGAGCAGTCACTGTTCATGGGCCGGCCACGCCTTGGAGAAAAGCAGAAACAGACATGGGCAAACAGGAAAACGGGGAAAAGACACAAAGGGGAAGGGAGGCAACAGATTGAGATTTCATTGTCATGTAGATACACGAAATTACTTCTCCGCATTTAACCCATCCAGGTTGGCACCTGTTGAACACACACATGCACAGACCCTCACACTGCTGTGAAAATCTTGTACACCTCCTGTGTTCTTTGCCATCCTAGGGTTGGGCCCCTAGGTTATAAAAACATGTAAAAATGCACCCATAAATGTCTTCCAATGGTATCATTCATGATGCAAAGGTAATGCCAAGTTTAACATACAATATCATAATTCATAATCACAATTCATATTTGTATAGCACTTTTTAAACACAATTGAAACCCAAAGTACGTGTACGTAGTAAGAATTTTAAAATAAGCAAGGATGTAAAATAAGAAATTATGTATAAAATATTAAGAAAACATAAAGTTTAAAGATTGATATTACTGTAAAAGATTTTGCACATGGCAGTAAGATACCATCTTAGCTGCCAGGCAGGAGAAAGAGAGGGAGACCAAAGAGGAGATTTGTGGATGCAGTCAATGTAGATATGCAGGTAGGTGGTGTGAGAGAAGATGCAGAGGACAGGGTTAGGTGGAAAAGATCGACTCGCTGTGGCGACCCCTGATAAAGGGAGAGGTCGAAAGAAGAAGAAGATACCGTAAAAGCAATAACATGAAAAATGGAGTAAAGACTCTGCAAAAGTAGATTAGCAATTAAATAAAAACTCTTTGAAAGGGGAAAGTTTTAAGATAGGTCTTAACAACAGTGCCCACATTTCATACCTGCACAAGGACCTGAAAAAAATTAAAGCGCTGCCTTCCACTCTGGTTTGAGAAATTCTTGGTACTACAAGCAGACAAGCGTTTTGTCACGTTGGGTGGTGATGCGAGGCGTGGAGAATAGGACACTGATGCAGATTTCCAAAAACAAAGTTGATTTATTTTACAAAAAGTTAACACAAGGCCGGATAACAAAAACTAAACTGTGAAGAAACAAAACATGACTAGGACTTTGAAAAATAAAGGACTTGACGGGTAGTGATGGTGAGTGAGTGCAGCTGAGGGGAAAAACACAGGTGGCGTGAATGAAGGTGATGGCAGGGCAACAGAAACTGTGGCAAAACATGGCAAAACTAAATACAAGACCTGGACTAGAAAATTAACAAAACTAAGGCATGAGAGAAAACTGAAACATGGCAAAACTAAGAACTAAACAGGAACTAAAAACATGACAAACTCAGAGACGTGACACGTTTTGGGTACAAAGAGCTACTGTGGGGTAATAGGAAATAGACATAAGTCAAACCAGTCCAGAGCAGTACATTTTATCCCAATGATATGTTCTGGTCTTTGTAACAAAATTAATGGTCAATAGTATTAAATAAATTACTCAAGTCTAAAAGGACTTTTAAAGACAAGACTAGACTGATACTAGTCTAAAGACAAGACTAGTATCAGAGTCAATGAAAAGGTCATTTTTAAATGTGGATTAGCATCCAGACTGAAACTTTCCTCCAACTAGGTAGTTTATTGTTCTAAGGCAACTTTTCCAAGGATTTTAGAGATGGTTGGATATGGGTTTTTATTTTTTATTGCCAATAACATGCAATAAAAACCACAAACAATGAAAGAACGCTAAAATAAAACCTGAATTATACTTTATTGCATTGGCAAGCTGAGCCACTTTTCACTGCATCTCATGTAATATTGAAAGTTTAATTTCTTGCAAATCTATTAGTAAAAAATGCTTAGCCAAATGTCTGTGTGCTTTAAACTTGCACTTTTACCAAAAACTTTCGATTTAAGACCTGTATGTTTCTCTTACCTGCTGTGGAAAAGTAGCACATATTTTTGCTTTGTTGTACAGAAAATGGAACACAAAAAGATGAACGACTGAGTGTATGGCATTTGGCAGTGGGTGACAAATACATTATTGCCTTGCGCACAGCAGCAAACAATCCAAGTGCTGCTTTAGAGAGTGAGCTGTCATAGTATTCACAGCCAGACAGCTTCACTCAATAAATATCAACGAAAAAGAGAAAGAGATGTCCTCAGGGGAGCTGCAGCAAGGTGCATGAATTAGAAAAAGGAAGCAGCTCTGCAAGAGTTCATTCCCTTCTTAAAATAAATTTTGCCCTGGAGGAGTTAACGTCATTGACTGTGGATGCTTGTCAGCTGTAATGGGAACAACTGGATAACCATATATCAAGATGAGTTATAAAAATTAAAGAGAATGATTAAAGAGGATCAAGACCTACTTATAGTGCCAACATAACAAAAACATAGGTGCATTGTGTTCCGTAAAATGTTTGCTAATTATGTTCTACACTTGTTTTATTTACATCATCCAAGAAATATAAATGGAAGTTGAATTCCATAGGTTAATGCTTTTATAGGTTAATGCTGAACTCACTCAGCATTAACCTATAAAAACAAACAAAACAAACATCCAAGAGCCACTTTCACGTTTTGTTTATACATAAAATTATTACTCAAATATTTTGTCTACACCACAAAAATGGCATTTCTGAAAGTTAGTATGAAAGCTAATAGATAAGATTATTTTGAATTAATTTCTTTTTTTCAGTCAATACTGTAGTTATCTCAAACATGAGATAGAGGACGAGCAGGCTAGATTTGGGGCAATAAATTACAGTGAAATTAATTCTTATTATCATATACTTATTATCTATAATTACTGTAACTAACAGCTGTGCTTCCAGCTGAATGTTCACGCAGAAACTTAGATTATGAACGAGGCTATAACTATAAATTTGTGTCTCTTAATCAGAATATAACTACTGCCTTTGGCCAGAAATACATAGCAATATATCTTCCTTACATTAGCCATCTCAGGCTGTGATTAATTGCATCATCCTGGTGCTTCCACATTTTTCTAATGGCTAAAATACCCTTATATCCACACAAAAGCCCCATTGACATAAGAGAAGTGCTTGAGTCAAATGACTTATCAATCAAGTGTGCTATTTCCTCTGAGGCTCATAATTAAAAAAGCATTAGAAGTCACACCTGGTAAGACATATGTCAGGATAAGGGCTTTCGGGCAGCCTTTGGTCCCCTTCTGGTGACTTCACCTCTGCCACAGGTTCATAACTGAGACTGAACGGCAGGTTGACCGGTGATTTGTCAAATACTACATCAGTGGGAAGAAACTAAACCTTAACCTGATATGTGCAGTTGGGGTGAAGACTGCTGTGTAATCTTCAAGGTTTATTGTAGTGCTTTCAGAGTTTTAGTTTAAATCGATTGGATTAAATTAATTTTCAGCAAGCTGATGATAATTTCATTGTGTTCGCATACAGTGACATATATTGTTGAAATGGTCATCTTTGGTATTCTGCATCAAGCATACATAGAAGCTTGTGCTCTTTTAAAATAAAATCACCGTAACATGGCAGGCCTGGATCACTGTCATGTCTGTGGGTTTTTTGCCACGTTTTTAGTTTCTGTTTAAGTTCTTAGTTTTTACCATGTCTTAGTTTTGTTGAAGGTTAACTGCGGTATTTTCAACATTAAGCCTCTTTTCTGAGTCGTCTGCAATGTTTTAGAACCCCCCTCACCGCTTTTTTGATGTTTACTGCTGTCTCCGGTATTTGCCTAATTTTGATTCATCTCAACCTGCTTCAGAATGGCAAGTCAAGTGCATGTCTTAAAAGGTCCGTAAAAGCACCATAAACGTCTGTATTCAAAATCATCAACTCACCGGAGTGGTTACTGGTGTGCACTGGTAATCCATATCAAATTTCATTGCGAAAAGTTGCTTCTGTCGTTTTTTATTTGACATTTTGTAAATCCCATTGAGTTCTATTGAAGACTGGATGTTCGTTAATATTACTCCGATTACGTGCTGAAGGACAATGAACAATCGCCATCAATGGCGCCATCAAGTGGTGTGGAGTATAGCAAGTCAGATTCAACTGCGGAGCGGAAGTTTATCCATGGCTGTGAGGTGGCTAAGAAAATAGTTTGAGCATGAACGAGCTGCCAAATAAAACACGACAGAAGCAATTTTTCGCAACGAAATTTGATATGGATTACCAGTGCACACCAGTAACCACTCCGGTGAGTTGATGATTTTGAAAACGGACGTTTATGGTGCTTTTACGGACCTTTTTGGACATGCATATGACTTGCCATTCTGAAGCAGGTTGAGATGAATCAAAATGAGGCAAATACCGGAGACAGCAGTAAACATCAAAAAAGCGGTGAGGGGGGTTCTAAAACATTGCAGACGACTCATAAAAGAGGCTTAATGTTGAAAATACCGCAGTTCTCCTTTAAGTTTTAGGTTCAGGTTGTCGTATTTAGTTTTGCCATGCCACCTTTTTCCTCAGTGTTTCTTCTGCCCTGCCATCAGCTTCACTTCCCTCACCTGCGTTTTCCCCATCAGCTGCACTCAATCACCAATAACCCTCCACAGTATTTAGTCTCCAGGTTTTTCCATGCTCATAGCCAGATCCTCATTCGTCACCCCACTTGTCACTTGTCCCTCGTCATCGAAAGTTAAGTACTTTTTCTGTATACATAGCCATAGTCATGTTTTGTTTTTTGTCACAGTTTTGTTTTTGATATCCGGCTCAGCCGCGCTTTTTGTTGAAACCTTTTTGAAAATAAATCAAGTTTTGTTTTTTTTAAGAATGCTGCATCCGCATCCTTCCTCGCACCCAACCTAGCTAACAATAACATTTTGTTCTGTGGACTATTTCTCCTTAGCTACTCATTTATTAGCTGCAAGCAGCGGGAATCCTGATCTTTGCAGCATCTCTGTGGTGAACTTTTGGGCTTTTTTTTATCTGCCCTCTGGTGGCTGACACATGCAAACACGCTGCAAACGGAAAAACAAATCCAACAGTAAAACACTGCAAGAGAAAAATGCGGCAATCACAAAAACGACCGGCGCATACGCGCTGCAAACTCCAAAACACATGCAAGAGAGAAATGCGCTCTCTTGCATGTGTTTTGGAGTTTGCGGTGTTTCTCTCCAGTCGTTATTGTGATTGCCGCTTTTTTCTCTTATAGCGTTTTACTGTTGGATTTGTTTTGGAGTTTGTAGCGCGTTTGCACTTGTCGGCCACCGTACCTCTGTTCCTTTTCATTTGAATCCTCCTCCAGTTAACAAGTCATTTATTACATTAGATGGTGTGTTCCACTGGGAAAATACAGCAAACACCTCCTGACTAGCCTGATAAACCAGCCTAAATGGATTGGATGTCTAATTTAGTCTGGCACCGATCAATGGATGCAACGGAACATTGTTGATGAGCACAACCCGTTGTCTTTCAAACCGCGTCTGTGCCTATAGGCCAACGCTCTGACCAATCAGCGCAACTGACTGTGACGTAGTAAGCGCGACAGAAAGCTTTGGTGGGAGGGGACTCTTCCAAAACTGATGCCAAGCACAGATTCTATAATAGGACAGATACGCCACTCACGGTGCATTTCCGGTTTCCAATGAGGCGATTTTGGTTGCAGTTCCACCCTCTTTCCACGTGGGGCGCCCAGTTTTGGAGACCAGAATGAATGGAGTCCTATGGAGCTATACGCCCTTTCGTGCCCTTATCTCAAGATATAATTTTTTCTCTAGTAATTCGAATGTTGTTTTCGAAAAAGGGTGTTTAGAAAATACCCATGGCTGAGTTTTAGATTTTTAGAGCCACTCATTTGCTTAAAAAAAGGATTTGAAGTGTATATGACGTCATACATAGCTGGTCGACCAGCTGTCATTAGCACAATGCTAGCGCGTTGTGGACAACAAGAAGCCAACCAGTAAGAAATCAAAGCGATATATGTACTCCTTCAGTAGATTTTTTACTTGAAACCCATGTTGAGCTCTCAGAAACTACATTCAAATCTGAGCGCTCTTGAGGAGACTTAGGTGAAACTGACCATTTGTAGCATCTAGCTCCATAGGGCCCCATTCATTCTGGTCTCCACCAACGCTCCCAGTGGAATTCTGGTGGAACTGCAGCCAAAAAGCCGGTACAATGGGGCTTAATACAGAGTGGCAAGGCTGTTCGTTATAATGGCTGTGTGCCAAGGCTGAATCAAACGAGCACTGTTCCATTGCCGCCGCCATCTTTCTTGTTGTGCTTTCGCTTGTCTATGTTCGCTTCCACTGCCCAACGTCGCACTGCTCTGTCGTCACTCCCTCAAAACCCCGCACCAGAACCCTCTGGCCCGCCCGCGTTGATTCAAAACACATCTCTGCGTTGTGATTGGTTTAGTTGCCATCTGCCAGATTCAGGGCAGTATTTTCAAAATGACAAGTGGATCGAGGCCAGACCCAACCGCAGGCAAAACATTTTGCCGTCCAGCAGTTGGCGCTGGTTTTCCAGGCTACCTCCTGACCTGAAACTCATTTTGGCTTGATTGGCTTTGTTCCAAAAAGGGGCCCCCTCGTAGCAAAGCGCTATAACATATAAGATGGTGCACATAGTTCACAAGCCATTTATTAGGCACTACTGTCTCTGTTGGAGAATATAGAGAGCCCTGTAGAAACGCTTTTATGACCTGCAAACTGATTTAGCATTGCAGATCCTACTGTATACATTTGGTCCATCAAACATCCTGCTGAAGAAATATGAGGCCAAAGTAAGCATGTCTATTTTGGAAAATAGCCCAATTTCTTTGTGATGCATTTGTGTGTATGTTCTGCTCCAATAGATATGTGTTTCATTTGAAGGGTGTGCCTGCGGTGCTGTCTGACAGCTCACTTCTCTCTATGAACAAAAGCATTTGGTTTTCTCCATATTTCTAACGCATATATTAGTGTTTATTGTTTTGTTGTTTACACTTTGAGGACTTAAAGTTTAAGATATCGCTTACCTAAAATGTTGTGTATTAGAGAACTCTCAATTTAGTTTTTTGGCCTTATTTGAAGAATTATTTAATGGAAAAATAATTTGAGAAATCAAAGAAAAAAATTAGATTTTTACCATCTACAAAATCTAGAATTACAATTGAACCACTGATGCCAAATAAGAAAATACAGTGCTCTACAGAACTCTGAGTACATTGTACATTAAGCTTTTAAGGTATTTATACAGTACGTACTCAAGATGATGACAAGTAGTTCCCTTCTCGACTGATGTATTCATAATTGTTGCACAAGTGGAGGCTTGTTGAGCCAAACATCTGTGCCTGCAAGCCCAGCTGCAACAATAATACATCGCATTTTACATTTCTTAAAATCTAGCATAATTTGCTTCTGTAAACAGACATGAGACTTCACAACAAAATCTCAAGAAAACGTAATGTTAAAGGTGATAGAGAAAGGTTGAATGGGGCATTAATCCTTGTTCTGTGATGTGATATGTAGCCCAAAAAAAATTGGTTGGGTCTGTAATGGCTCAGAACCTCCCCAAAAGGCTCTCTGAAACTAGCCTGATTAACATAGACTTTCAAATCTCTTCGAGATTCTGGTCTGACCAAGACCATAACGAATACGATTCGAAATGGCCTGGTCAACCCGCCTCCCTCGGGTTGCTACTGGTTGTGGCCAGAAAAGGCTGTGCCTAAGCTTAAGCCAATCACACCACTCTTTCCTCTGACGTATGATTTAGCTACCAGCGGGGCTAACTGGTAGATTAAACTCTTACCAAAGCCAGTAGGGAGCAAGGCGAAACGTCTTTCCTGTCAAGAAATGATTCAAGGGCTGTTCTTTGCTCAATTTTTAACGAGAATCTCCCGTCGAACACTTTCATTACAGCATCTACAGCAGTGTCAAAAGCTTGACGCTGCTCCATGTTGATATTGTATGAAGCGCTTCCGTGTACAATCCATGGGTTGAGTGGCAGTTCAACCACGTCACTACCTTGAACACGCCTCTACCCTAGGCCGTTGGCGCTGCTCAAAGTTGATTGCTTCCCGACAAAGTGGGTGGAGTTCCCATTTTTTCGGGAACTCGAATCCACCTGAATGAGCAGTTTGCCTGAGTAAGTGTAGCAGAGCCGAAGGTGTTGCGTCACTGCGAGGGCGGAGCCTGGGTACTCTGAAACAGCTGTTACTATGCTGGGTTTAGAATGCGTCTTTTTCCCTTATTGGCGTCGTTTCAGAGCTTATCTGGCAACCTCATTATGAAATGCAGGAAGGTGTTGGCAATTCGGTTGCCATTGCTTGATTGGCTGCCCTTGCTCTCACTGAAAACAGAGCTATAGAGTAATACACTGACTGGAAAGAAAGCTCATCAGAATCAGAATTCGTTTTATTGCCATTGTTAGTGAACAGTGTTCACTAACTAGGAATTTGCTGCGGCGTAAGGTGCAAACAAGTAACATAGGACATAATAATAAAAAATAAAGAATAAAAATATATGAATATAAAATGTACAAGGTGTGTACAACAATACACAGTATCCAATATACAGAGCAACAACAGTGCAGCTTCATTAGTGCAATTTTAATGATGGTAAAGTGACTGGGGCAGGTTGAGGTGAATATGAAGTGTTCATAAGTCCAACTGCAAGGGGGAAAAACTGTTTTTGTGACGAGAGGTTCTGGTCCGACTGGACCGAAGCTTCCTGCCCGAGGGGAATGGTGCAAATAGAGAAGGGTCAGCTGTGATCCGACCTGCTCGCCCCATAGTCCTGGAGACGTGCAGCCGATCACCTTCTCAGCGGAGCGCACAGCTCGCTGCAGTCTGTGTCTGTCCCTGTCGGAACTGACCATCTACTGAACTGCTCGGAATCGTGCAAGCTTTGTGAAACTGTACTCCGTGAAATGCGCAGAGCAAAGGAAAAGTCGGCGGTTGTATGTACAGGGGATGCTGTTAAAAATAAATAAAAGCCATTGATCGCAAACATTGCTTTCCGGGGGAAGAATATGTAACGACCGTAGTCCGGTTTCACAGCCTTGGAAGGCACACCTGTTCCTGTTTCTCGCCGAAGGGGCGTGTCTGAAACGGGGTGGCTGTGGACTTGGGTGTGGGGGGGGGGGGGGGGGGGCGATTGCTGAAAAAGTGACATCACTTTTTCACAAAAACGGATTGCCACTTTTTCTGGGGGATATTCAAAAAAGGGGAGTACTTGAAACAGAGGTTCTGACACTTGCTGGTACTTCGTGTGTACTCCCCACAGCGGGGAGACTCAGAACTAACACCAAAAACGTGAAAAAGACGATTTTGATTCTCTATCCCCTTTAATGCACTGTCAAGCTTAAGATCTGACTTCAGCTCCAGTCCCTACCAGTGCTTTCTACATTAATTATATATTGAAACTTCATTTTTGCTTTCACTTGCTGTTTACTTTAATCTTTCAGACACAATTTCAAGCAACTTGGTCAAGGTTAAAAATTAGAAACCACAGTTTGCCTTTGAACTGATGCTCCAATAGTGTAAAACATTGTTTCATACATAAGGCGTGAAGCTCTTCCATTCCTGGTTTATCAGGTGTCTTTTCTTGGTGCTGTTTAGCAAAAAAACAAACATATCTATATATACATATAGATACAAGTTGCATCCATCAGCACGGATTTAAACATTTGTGTTACATCACTACTTCCTGTTTTGTTGTGAGTCTGGGTTTGACAAAAATGCCATGCGCACACAAAGAAATTACAGAGTAATGCAAAAAAATGTCCATCCATCCATTTTCTATACTCGCTTAATCTAATTCAGCCTGGAGCCTATCCCAGCTGTCAACAGGTGATGCACACCCTGGACCGGACACCAATAAAATAGCAAGAATGAAATTAATTAAAAGATGATGATGACAGATATATATTTGAATTTGTCCTAATTTGCTGTTTGGGTAGATTAAGGTAATTAAACTGTTTGGATTTAGGCAAGAAGATATGTGGAAGAAACCGTGGTTTGATGAGAAATATACATGGCCTTTCAAAAACCTGTACATTCCTCTCAGATCATCACTTGATTTAGGAGAGGTACCAGAATCTTTTGGCAAAAGGAATCTAGTGTCCTAGAGATTATTATTCACATCCAAGGCTTCTAAAAATGAAAAATGCCTGTTTATGCAGCACCTGGAGACGCATCACTGTCAAGTGGAGTGCCTTACTGTTATTGTCACGTCTCAATTTCTTGGAATCTTGAATCTAGACGTAAGACTTTTACTTACTCCTGTCATCCAATCGTCATCCAAACTTGAGCTTTTCTTTTTCTTTCTTTCCATCTCCAGGTGTAAATATTCTCTTGCCAACTCTGACATTGCATTTGCACTATCACAGATGTTAAAAACCATCAATATGGTGGATGGGGTGGAAGAACCTAAAGTTTTTTTTTTTTTTTCAATCTTTTTGACATCACTGAACAGTTCTTGCTGTTGTGTGGATTTGGTTCAATATTGTTAATTAGAGCTACCGTCAATATGATCAGAGGTTATAGTAATTTAAGTGTGGAACTTTCATATTAATATGATTAGCTGAATGACTGATATTTCTGGAGCATCATAAGAGTTCAGTCTTCTACTACGGAGCATGACGCTAAAAGTATTTGTTACCTTAGAAAGCTGTAAGAATAAAAAAATTTTTTTGAAAGTAACACTATTTAAAGCTGCAATTATGCACTAAAAGTCGATGGTTTGGTCTGATACACAATAACTTTTAAATTATCTATGAGGACAGTCATCGTTAATATGGATACTCACATTAACTGTTTCTGTATCAGTGATATTGCACTTTTAAAAAAAATATGTGTAAACTTTGTCATTTGATTCTCGTGATGGCATATGCATATCTGACACTTTCATAAAACTGCTCCAGTCTATTGCAGGTTATACTATTTGTTATATTTCTTACAATTAAATGCAGCAAGTCTTTATTTTTGTCTTACTGAACAGTGTGCTGCCAGGCACCGCACACACAAGCAGCCACCAGCTGCAGTGGCCTGGGTACACATAGGACACAGCTGACAGACACTAAACATGTCGGAGTGCAAAGAAATCCTCATTCATGTTTTTTGGCATTATTTTCAATTTAATTTTTAAATAGAATATACTTCTTAGGTGACCTGACTTCCCAGAGATGATACTTGCTCTAATTAGCAATTCTCCATTTGGAGTTAAGTGGAGAACTTTATGATCAACTGGATTTCCCCAGGACTCTTTAGTAAAAACAGATTTGAGTGGTTAAGAATGTTTGGTGAAACTGAAGATTATTTCATTTTCTAAACAGGAAGTAGACACTTTTCATTGTGTTGCTAACCACATTCAGCCACATATCTTGTTTAATGATGTGTAGCAGTCACACTCAGCCAAGTTAGCTAATATGTAGCTGCTGGTCTCTGGTGCTTAGGTGTGTAATTATCTATTTACCTGCTCCGGATAGGTGAATCAAGACAGCGCCAGCGTGAGCCATCTGGCCATGTGAGAACTCAAGTCTCTGTTTGCAGAATCACAAACGGGTTTTCATCCTCCCTGTTCAAACAGCTACCATATAAAAGCCCTCACTCCTCTTGTTTTACAGATTGTGTGTTTGTCACAGTCACTTGGACACTGTGTCAGTGATTTTGTGTGCTCATTTATTCCAGCTGCCAATCAAATTGCTAGCCTGGCTTGTTTTACCTCTACCGGCCTGACAAGCATTTACAGAATACCATTGTCATTTTCAGATGAAACCCAAGTTCTTTAAAATCTTTGCACTGCTCACAGTGGAGGCTCTGTAAAACACGGTGAACCTGTCATCTGTCTACAAAGAGTCCTGATTTGATATATGTTTCTACAATGCACATTGTATTAGGAGTATGCAAATTTAGGGTTTACATTCCAACCTTTCTTTAAAGGATAAGACCGGTTTTTTGACATTGGGCCCTTGATTTCACATTATAACATGATGTTCTACTCACCCCTGCTTGTTGTTGGTAATTTGGAGCTGTTCCGAAGATATTCGCGAGGCGTCTGGCTGCTCTCTTGAGATATTCGGCCATGAAACGGTTTCCTATGGGCAAGTTTATACAGGCACAAACTATGCTGTTTATAATTTATTAATTACTGTACACTAGCACTGATAACGTGGAAGTGCGTCGCTTACTTAAAAAAATCCGGGTTACTGTAATTTTGATTTTTTGTCGTAAAGTGGGTGTTACTGACGTCATCGCCACAGACAGCCCACAGACCTGCTGCCTATTAATTAATTCGGCTAAAATTCAAAATTAGTAACCCGGATTTTTTTAAGTAAGCGACGCACCTCCACGTTATCGGTGCTAGTGTACAGTAATTAATAAATTATAAACAGCATAGTTTGTGCCTGTATAAACTTGCCCATAGGAAACCGTTTCATGGCCGAATATCTCAAGAGAGCAGCCAGACGCCTCGCGAATATCTTCGGAACAGCTCCAAATGACCAACAACAAGCAGGGGTGAGTAGAACATCATGTAATGTGAAATCAAGGGCCCAATGTCAAAAAACCGGTCTTATCCTTTAAGAGTACTCAACCCATTCTTGAAACGGACGTTTATTCCAAGCCTTTTGTTAGAATAGCTCTGTTTTGTGCATAGGCCGAGGAGCAAACCTTACACAGGTGCCTCACTCACTTTCAGTGACTGGAACAAAGCCCACTGGATCGTATCTGTCCATGTAAACAAAATAAAGCAGTATTGTTGTGGGTAATGGAATTAAAAACTAGATCTTAGGGACATAAGACATTGAAAATGCATAGGTCATAGCTAAATTTAGTTTCGGCTGGAAATTTGTCACAGTTGTTATTAGGGCCAGTATCAGGGCCAGTGGGGCTCTAACCTTAGTTAATACCCCAGTGGGCATTTGTTTTAGCTCCAATTGGCTGTTTGAAGAAGCTTGCTGGGCCATCTCTCTGAATACATACACTGGCTCACAGAGGAGCCAAAGTTATGATTGATACTGGAAATCTCAAAAGTTTTACATAATTTGTTACACTTCCAAAGTGTCTCATAGATAGAGATTTGTTAATTAAAATCTGTAATGCTAATGTGAACATATTCTTTCATAGATACTGAAATCTTGTTTGTACGAGTTAAGCAAAACATGGAGCTACCCCACGACAGTCCTACATACATTGGCCCTCATTTATCAAACTTGCGTAAGACGAAAAACATGCGTAGGTCGTGTGTACGTTCTTTTCTGCGCAAAGGTTGACATTTATCAAATCCATCGTGAGCGCAGGAAAGATGAAATCGCCACGACAGGTCTGAAGCAGTGTACGCACTTTTCCATTTTGACTTGCGGTGACTGCAATAGCATACATAAACAGCAGCGTCACTAGTGCGTGCCTCATGAGTCGCAACAAATCCCTAGGTTAAAATTACAGACTTATCACTTCAAAGAAGGCCCATGTTTTATTTGACTTCAACATAAATATAAACATAAACGCAAATTAAATAAATAAAAAAATTAAACAAGTACAACTCCGTAATTGGAAGAGTGATGGCTCATTATTCAACCGCCTATTTAAGAGGTGATTCTAGCGGCGCGGTAATGGCGAAACGATGGCAGATCTGGCTTTGTTAGAGGACCTGAACGCGCGCATCAGGCGCGAGAGAGTGTTCCGGGACCGCCAGGATTTCTTTCGAGAAAATGATGAGTGGCTAATGAGCCGTACAGGAGAGGCGCTTTAACACTGCGCATACGCAAAGACATAGCTCCGATCAGGCCAGCCACCCTCTCCTCCAAGGCACTCAAATCCAAACCTGGATCGGAGCTCGGAGAGCTGCGTCGGAGAGCTGCAAATTTCATATCGGACCACTTCTTCCTGATCTTATAGGAGAAAAAGTAAAACATCGTTCAATTTTAGATTTCATTTAATCTGGAGTTTTTCACATTTTATTGACCATCACAGTAGGGGAAAATACATAACTCGTCCGGTCTGCGATTTACATCGCCAACGCTGTTGACAGCCGGCCCAGCTGTCAACAGTGTTTCTTTGCCGCCTGTCGTCTTTCCATGTCCCAAATTCTAGAGGTGCAGCCTTTTGTAGAAGGCGTGGTTAGGATCATTACGATGGATTTCAGCCGCCGGATTTATCAACAGCCGCTCGGTCTTACGATGGGATTGGTGTGGTACGCATGTTCTGTAAATCTCACTTGAGCCTCTGCGTACGACGAGTTCTCCGCTCATATCAACGATGCTTTCTACGACGGCTTGATAAATGAGGGCCATTATGTGTTTGATTGTATTTGATTAATTGTCAGAAAAGTCAGTCAAGATCACAGACACTGGATACTGTATGTCTGCTAAACTTTTCTCAACATTCAGTGATCTTTTTTTTATTTTTTTTTTTATTTTTTATTTTTTTTCCAAACTGATTGAGTGAATGGAAGCTAAACATTCTGCATGTATAGCACACGTTTAGCCTAGCAAGCCAGGCCCCTACAGCAAAAAGCTGTACAGGGGTCTAGTGAACCTGGATAGCAGGGTGGGCGGGATAAACGATTGTCTGTTAAGTTGCCTCTGCACTCAACGCCACGCAATAGGATGGTGCAACAACCAATCAGAGCGAAGAAGGATTATGTAGTCAGCGCGACGGAAAGTACATGGTGGAGTGTAGTCTAATGTCAGAAAGGAAAGAATATTATTTTTCTTTTCGACTTTGCCTGTGTTTTCAATACCGGCATTCCAATCTGTTAATGTAGAAACTGTACGCGAATAATGTGGAAGAATGGAACTAAACGACAGTTGCCGTTTTTTTAAAAAGAATATGAGGATTTCTGGCGTCCTTGTAAATTCAGCTCATATCTTCAAAAGACAGAAAGAGAAACAAACAATCTCCGACAGATTAATGCAGGTTGGAATGCCGGTATTGAAAACACAGGCAAAGTCAAACAGAATTTGTAAAGTTTGTCTAAGGTTTTTTACGAGAATAGAACATGATCTGCCGGTGCTCCGGAGATGGGTGCAGGATGAAAACGAGGAAGCCTCCACTTCAGATCGCGCGAAGAAACGTCACCGTGAGCCTACTCCTTCCAAAACACCAAGGGCCTTGAAAAAGTTTTGCAATAACCCTGCAAGTCCGGGAAGAAGGGCTGCCGTACCACGTCTCAACATCACCCAGGTATGTTTGCATTGTGACATTTGTTTAACATCCAGTAACGGTGGAGATAAGCCTGATTTTCATTGCAGTCATTTAGCCCAGCAATACCCAAAGCGTATTCCGGGAGCAACATGGTTATTAGGCGAGCGTTCTCCTCGCATATGCACTTTGTAGCCTACATAATGTATCGCATAGTGTTACCGGAAATCATGCTGAAATCGGCATTGCTTGATCTGAAACTCCCTTAATGATATTGTATTAGCCCTGTTTCCACAAGCTCTAACCAACTTGAATGTAGCCAAAATATTTATCCATAGTCTCATCTTTTCACACATTTCATATTGCATCACCTGTTGGGGCAGGCCAATGAATCTACCATTAGACTTAAAATCACAATATAAACAAACTTTAAAAATTCTTGATTAAAAAAAACATTTCATTACCATCACCATATGATACCATACTGTATCATATGCCATATGATACAGATTGGCATATGATACAGATTTAGATAACTTGGGAACTTTGTCAGCTATTCTAAGTCCAGATGTTGCTTGGTCTTCATGGCTTATGGCCAATATGTGTAAAAGTATTAAGTAATGATATAATATGCTGCAAAGCTACTCCACACTCCATAAACAAACTTGGCAGGCCAGTTGTCAATGTTGTCGTCCTACATTGTAGACTATTATCATATATTGATATTTCTGACTTCTTCTTTTTTTTAACTTCTTTCAGGTGATTTCTGATCAAGAAGTGCACAAGGCTGAGGATGCTTTGTTGGTGAAAAACATAATGAACAAAAAATGGAAAGCAGCGGCCAAATTAATCATGAAGCATGAGGAGCTTTCACAGGAAGTGAAGGTCAGCATCCTTACAGTCATTGAAAGTGAATCCAGAACACTCTGCGCCCCAGCAAGAAATGCATGTTGTGGAGGTCTTCACCAGAAGATTTGAGTTCTTTCTCATTTAGCAGCCTTGAGTCAGACCTGCAGCGCCTCTCACCACTCCTCTTGTCCTTCTTTACAACCATCACAAAACACTCACGTTTTGTCACCTGTGCTGCTGCTGCAATTGCATTAAGAGGTAGAGAAGATCGCCTGTCAGGTTTCGCTTACTACATAAACTGCATTCTCCAATATGGGGGTGCAAAGAAAGCCGTGTTTGAAAGACTCAGCAAATTTGCCATTTCAACGACGTACAATAGTGCTATTGGAAAGCAAAAGGAATTGGCGAACAAGTGTGGATCTGACCTTTGGTCATTGAAGAGGCAAAATGAAGAATTCCTGGCAATGGAAGCTGGGTGTCAGTCTGTCAGTCAAGAGCAGGACGAAACCTCCATAGACACCAGAAGGGAGTCTGAGATGTTACTCAGTGGTTTGTTCAGAAGCATGGAAGACCTTCAATTATCAGGTGAGAAGTAACACACAGACACAAACACACACACACACACACACACACACAAATAATGTCATGTACATGACATGTATTGGGTTATGTTGTCTTATGTGTACGTGTCTTTAACCCTCTGGAGTCTAAGGCCTTTCAGAGACTTTGAGGCAGTTTGCAACACCTTGACATTTTCAAGTATTTCAACTAACTGTAAACATCTATGCAAAAGTGACACATATGGTTGTACAGTGGAAACCGCTTATAGTGGTCACGGATATAGTAATCAACCGCTTATATAGATCAAAAGGCTTGGGACAGAATCATTTCTATACAAATGCTGTTTAAATAATTTGTTTATAGTAATCAAGAAATCTGCTTATAATGTTCATTTTTGGCCATTTTATGAATGTAAACGTGCAAAAATAATTTTAAAACTACGTGTAGCTATTTTATTTTTTACACCCTTGATTCCTTTCTGGACGTCTGCTTCTGCCCTATGCTTCTGCGTCGCTAGCTAACGTAACGAGTTGACACCGGGCAGCAAGCGCGTGAATCATGGCTGGAAAAAGGAAGTCATGGAGGAGCATGTGTTCGAGGATGGGTGCTGAAGAGCGGATTGAATGCGCGTGTGACCGCTGGAAGCTCCAGGCTGGTTCTTGTAAGATGCGAGGCCGGTGTTCAGTCGATTTCTCCTACTTGTCGAGAATTGCTAATTTGTGGTTTTGCGTATGCGCCGAGCCGATTTTCTAAGTTTCGTTTTCGCGCCAAGTAGCACAAATCGACAGAACACCGGCACGGAGGAGCATAGATCCGAGCAGGGGTGCTGAAAGGCGGATTGAATTCAAACTTTATTTTCAGACAGAGAATATGTTACGTACTGTATCTGAGTTAGCCTACAGTATGTCTGCGCACTGAGCAGTACTGTAATTAAACTTGCATGATAATAAAATTCAGTAAATGCTGAAGCTATCCGTTTCATTTAAATTTTTCTCATTGAAAAACGATACAAATAGCATTTAGATGATATTCTGCATAAAAAAATAAGTGAAATACCTGTACTGTAATACAAATTCGGTTTTAGTAATCAACCGCTTATAGTGTTCAAATTGGCTCTGGACCAACGTGATCACTATAAGCGGTTTCCACTGTATTCTGAAAAGCCTAACAAAAATAATATGAGAGTAAAGTGAATGTAATACAAACAAGTTTTATTTAAATTGAGGGTAAACACAACTGTACAAAAAACGGGTTTTAGAGGTCTTCAAACAGTGCAAGAAAACACACTACAGTGAACCCTCGTTTTTTGCGGGGGTTACGTTCCAAAAAGAACCCGTGATAGGCGAAATCTGTGAAGTAGTAACCTTTATTTTTATTATACAGTAATTATTATACAATGAAATACTCCATAATACATTGAAATCAAAGAACAAAACCTTTTTACAGGCCCAAGAATTTGTTTAACACATAAAAGTACTGTATAAACTTTTTTTTTTTTTTTACAAATAACTACTGTACTGTAAAATAATCATTTTCATCATCAATATGAACTGAAGGCTTCAAATTATTTATAGCGAGCGTTATAGCGAGGGTTCACTGTATAAATATATCTAGCCAAGACTTTTGAAGGTTGAACCTTGTAAACAAAAGTGTTGGCTGCATAAAAGTAAAAAGTGCAGTCAGAAATGTTTTGTTGTTTCCACACAAACTGTAAAAAAAGTAATTGTAACTCAAGGCAGTGTCTCTGTTAGTTGAATACTAATTAGATGGGTGTGTACCCCTGATTGCCCCCACCCCCCTGTCACTCTCCATGATGATAATTCTCTGTCTCGGGCAGGACATTAGCCGCTTTCGGACTGTAGGAACCTTTGGCAGTTCTAATAACCTTTTAATCCGCGGGGCCGTTTTCTCCCGTGTTCGGACATACAGGAACTCGGGGCTTTCTCCCCCAGTTCCTATAACTATTTAGCTCCTTCTCCGAGGTCGGGTCTTTTCATAGTTCTTATAGAACGAATCTAACGGAGGTGTGTGGTGGTCGGTAGCTACGCCCCATGTCATGCTATCACGGCTGAAATGTTTCCTCATACGACACAGACACAACCGGCGGGTGTTTAATAAGTTAAACACTTTGTCTCCTTTGTCTGCAGCGCTCTGCTCTCCTTTCTTCCTTCATGAAATAAAAAAGTATCGTCTCCTGACTCTCTCTGTGAGCTTTTCCAGCCTCGATATTAGACGCCTGATGTGATCGTCCATGATTAATATCACCATCATGCAGATCATAAACACGGTGGCCTCCCTGCTCTCCATATTAGCTTCTTGGTGGTGTTCTTTCTTCTCTAATTACTTTTACCGGGTTCTGTTTTGTTGTTGAATGTGGCGCTAAACGGCTAACGTAACATGTCACTGACGCAGACGGCTGCGCGCGGCGCATCAGTCCCGACCTGGTCCCGACTCATGTGCGAATGCAGACTGAAACAGAAGGACAGTTATCAGAACGAAATTCAAGTAGGACAGTTCTGATAACTGCGTTCTTAGAACGGCTCTGTCCGAAAGGGGCTATAGTTGTTGAATGGGGCATGTTCTCACCTGTGAATAGCCACTCAATCACCTGGTACTTAACATGTGAATAGCGATAGGTGTGGCCTAGGAGGCTGCTGCAGTCAGAGAGTACAGAAAATCCAAAGATTTCTTTTCACTCTCTTTAAAAAGGGCCAGCTATATCATTTATTTTATTTGAAAAGTAGAAGTTTCAAGGTTTTTAATGGTGTCACTTATATGTTTGAATGACAAAAACTCAGAGTTACAGATATGTTTTTGGAAAAGTTTCAAAAATCCCGCCGGCGGGATTTAGACTCCAGAGTGTTAATGTTTGACAACATCGGAGTTGGCTGAAAGCTGTGCCACAGACCAGGCTACACCAGAGGAAGAGGTTACGACCACATCAGAAGTGGCTGAAACGGAGCAGGCAACACCAGATGAAGAGGTGAGGACCACATCAGAGATGGTTGGAGTAAGTGTCGTGGACCAGGCTTCTGGATATGAGGATGTAAGGATCATATCTCAGTCGCTAGATGCTCGACTCCACCACATACATATTCCATCATCTTCGATAATTTAGATCTTTCCCCTGGTACAAATAAAATTAAAACAAAAATAACCAATGTGACAACAGCAATTGCACACTTAGCACAACAGCCTGCACATGTGTACATTAACTCGGGTAGGTTACATATAAAATGCACATCCCCAATCAAGACTCTCAGTCCACACTAATTGTGGAACACATTATGCATATAATTCCGAAACGATTAGCTGCTTTTGTGGACAAGGATAACATCAGCTTTGATTCCGAATGGTTTGCTGCGAACATAAATGAATGAAGGAAGCGAAGGACAGCACTCTTCAGATTTGTTTTCTTGGTTTATTCAGAGCCCTGCCCGAAACATTCGTGGGCGAATAAACTAAGGGGGAAAAAATCTGAAGAGTGCTGTCCTTCGCTTCCTTCATTCATTTATGGTTTATGTGGGATTCAGCACCCAGTTAAAAACTGTGAGAATCATTAGGCGATAGTGTGAGCGCGTCTCCACCACTTCTTAAGTTTGCTGCTAACATAGACAGGGCTACTATCATGCAACATCAGAGTAGTTTGTGGTAGCTTTGATTGTAGGCTGCCCCCAACATGATTCAGTTCATATTACTCGAAAACTGACTTTTAAAGCATATTTACCATTTGCAGGGCTCTCAAGTCTCACGCAATGGGCGTGAAACACACGCATTTCAACAAGTTAACGCGCTCACACGCCACACATGCCATTTCTCACGCTGAGAAATGATCAGCTTCGTCGCACAGAAATTCTAATGGCCTATACTATAAACGAGTCAATGGCAGGTTACTGTGCGCTCGACGCTAGTACAGCTCAGAACTATAGCTCTGGTACAGCTGTCTTGATTTAGCAACCCATCGGCAAATCACAAAATAGAATTTCTCAGCCAATCAGAAAACAGAATTTCTTGTTGCTGGGTGAGGTCTGAAATAGCTTTCAGCTGCAAGCATGCGTGCAGAAGTTGTAGACGAGCTGGAGGTGGAAGAGAACCGTCAGAATCATCAGCAGGTCATATCTTCATTTATTTGAATCTTTTATTAGTTACTATTAGTGTTGCACGGGTGAGGGTTTTTTTAACACCCGCCCCAACCCGACCCGCGAGAATTTCCAAACCGCCCCGCCCAACCCGTGGGAAATTCTAAAGCGGCCCGCCCAAACCGCAAAATATGACCCGCAAAAAAAAAAAAGCCAGGGCCTGTAGAGAGGGTTAATTTAACACAAACCTAAACGAGAAGGATTTGCGCTAGACTTGCATTATTGTGAAACTTCAACGGTAGGCTACATCAAACAACAACAACAAAGACAGCAAAATTCGACTTTACGCCATTCTTTATTGAAGAACTGTTATGAACGACTTAGCGCAGTTTTCTCTAAAACAAAAGTGGAGCAGCCACTAACAAGTAGCCTACTCAATAGTTCACCTGACTACTATAGGTTCCTGCAAAATAAAAACTCAAAATAAAAAAGGATACATATACTGGTCGACTGTATTTAGCCTATGTCAGCTGTTTAGAAGCGCTGTGGAGAAAGAGAATGGAACTCTGTCATCCATCATGACTGTGAAAATGGCTGTGCTTTAAATGGGAGCCCCCAATATCAGTCATCAAGCATCAAAATCTGCCACAAACACTTACAACAACACTCATAAAAAATTTTTGTTTGTTGAGACTTTGCATACCTAAAACTATTTATTTTTAAAATACAGCAGAATTTAGTGTAAAAGTGAAGATTTGTGATTTTGGTATAAATAAAAAAATGTATTTGTTCTTTAAGTAGCTAGCTTATGGCGATGGGATACTGCAAGGGACCACCCCCCCCCAAAAAAAACCCCGAAAGAAACCCCCCCGCGCACACGGCCCGGCCCCTGCCCCGCCCGAATCTCACTCCAAGCAAACTTGAAAACTTGAGAGCCCTGCATTTGTATGTGAGGTGAACTTCATCCACCACAAGTCCCAAAAGGTTGTCTTGGTAGACTTTGCTGGCTAGCAAGTCTCGCCATTCCCTGTTAAGCCAGGACTCCGGACTCCCGTACACCAACTGGCACCGGCCGCTTCGGATCTCCTCCAGGTCGCCTTTGCCAAGTTGTGCTGCTTTTAGTCCAAGTTTTTCGGCCTCCTGTAGCTGATCATCCATTAGTGCCAAAAGGGGTGACACAACAACCACCAGCGAGTTGTGGAGACCCATGCGTCGTCCCACCAACGGAGCAAGCTGGTAAATTAAACTTTTACCGTACCCGGTGGGCAAAACTCCGAAAAGTGCAGTTATCTGTTCGTCTCGCAAAGAAAAATGTATATTTAAATCTTCTAGAGTCGCTTCCAAAGCCAAATCGAAAGACTGTTCGCTGGGCGCAGCCATTGTTTACACACTGAAACGTCGCACCTCTGTCGTCACTAGGTAGCCCGGCCTCCGACCCCGCTCCTCACGATTTGATTGGCCTGATTCCCAGATAGCAAAACTCTTTTGGCCCGTATCCGGCCCACACCTGACATGTTCATCCGGCCCACATATGGTATGGAATGATGGCACTTGGGCGGTCCGCTCACGTTTGCCAGAAGTGGGCCACAACCAAGCCATCACGATGCCAGATGTCAGCCAAAATAAACCAGCACTCAACCGGATGTGGGCCACTGTACACTTTAATTCTGGTCAGAACTGGTTTACACACTATGACCTTGACTAACCTGCACACTTGGGGAGTCACAACCATGATAAAATAGTATGTCAAATATGAAAACACAGAATGGTCTCAATTTGTGGCTACATGCCATTATGGTAACCCCAGATACCGTTTGAATGATGGCATGCAGTGGGACTCATCTTGGCGTCAATGATGAGGAAACTGAAGAAATGACCAAACACGAGAAGTGGGTGTGATTTTTATTTTATTTTAAAACATAATGGCAAAAAAAAAAGAAAAAAAAAAGGAAAAGAGTTGGCGACCTACAAAAATCCAAATCCGTCTTCCGTCCCTTTAAGAAATACACAAAAGAACAAATTTAGTTGATTCAGTAAAGTATATTCAGTATAAGGTGGCAGTGAATTGCAAAACACAAAACCTCATCAGGATAAACAAAAAAGGCTGTGTGAAATGATATTAAGTTATTATAATATTGTGTTCATGCCTTAGAAAACTTCAAAACCTAGTCTGTTTTTAATTACAATTAATCTGAAGCTAAACCCAATATCTGCTTGCTCAACCTCATTCTGTTCAGACAGTGAAAGTTGGGTAACAGGCAATGTGAACTGGAGTAAAGCAGCTTCAAACACTCAGACAAACTTCACATTTAACCTCAACACTTAAGTTACAGTAATAACTCATGTTTATGTTAAAGGTGATTTTTTGCTTTTGATATTTTGGAATATATTGAAATTAAACTCAGGAGCTGCATACACCCCGCACACATGCTGGCAGCTTCATCTTGATTTCTGCTGTCGAACAGCATCACATATTGCAAAATAGGTATCGTAGCCAACTTACGTGCGTGCTGTGATGAACTCCCTCTCTCCTCCCACCATCCCGGTCTCCGGCGAGATGAAGCCACCTTTTTATGTAGGCCACCTCCTGGTCAGTGGCAGTGGCTGTTAGTTGGTTGTTTCTGACCGTTCCTAAAAAATGAGAAAACAGTAAAGTTTTAGACAGATTACACACAATGGTGAGAAATGCATGGCATGCTATATCCTGCCCATAGTTGGGCAGCAATGATGAATGTAGTTTGAAAACAGTTTAGCCATGCCCATGACCAGCCCATTACTAAAATTGGAGGAAAACTGCCCTTCACCTGATGAACTGATTGATTAATCAACAATCAATGCCATTATATTGCAACAGAATAGAATATTGTCTGCTACCACACTGATGCATATTGATAAAGCGATTATGATTAATTTCAGCACCCCTAGCAACTACTCAGAATCATGAAAGAAAAGGAAAACCCTAACCCATTCATAAAACGCATCACAATGAAATATAACACAATTAACACTTACCAGTAATGACATCTTATATTTGGAGGCTGTGGAAAGCCGTTTTTCCATTTACGCCCCGCCAGTTGAGCTGCTTGGCCAGCAGTATCTCATGATTCTCCAGACCGCATCTTTAATGTCAACCCCACCGATGACACTCAAAGCAGTAATCTCAGGGGGAAAAAAGAGAAAAAAAAGGCAGTATTAGTACCACAGTTTTAGAGAAAATGTTTAGACTAAATAATCAATTTCAGTAAATGAAATCAGTGTACTGTGGTTTCTTTATTTTTCACCCGAGGTGTCCCAACTGAGCTTCATTTTTGCTACGCATGAGGAGTTTTGTTACCCACAGATGTACAAACCATACACCCTTTACTTTAGAACAGTCCTCAACATCTCTGTACAGTTACAGTTCAATTGGATTGTTTTTTGATAAGGTTTCGATATTGCTTAATCATAACCGAACAGAAAAAAAGTTCCCGGACATGTGCATCAATAACATAACATGCTAAGCTAACACAACGAAAGTCCTCGGTCGCAAAAACAAAAGAAAGCAAACCCTCCAGTCCCAGCGGTCTGGGAACAACTTCAGACTCATACTAATGACCATAGAACAAGCAGTGTTTCTTTTTGAAAAATGGCATCAACCTCACTCGTGGCTGTATTTTGGTCGCAGCATCAAGCTTACAGCACTGGTCGTTTTGAAAAGTAATTACATTTCAACTATAGCCAATTTCAGCTAACCCTATCTGAAGAGGTACAATGCCACTTGTAGACACAGCAGCTTTGTATAGTTTAAGAGAAACAAAGCTAACACATCTCACACATAAAATTAAATAAGCTGAGCCGAACTTACCTTCAACTTTTCTGTGGATCCCAGCAGGCTGAATGCGGCCAGTTTCTTCTGCAAGGTAGCTGGGTCACGATGAAGTGCTGCCTCAGCCAATCAGAGTGGCGTTGACCGATTCAAATGTTAACGGTCGTGTTCCAAACTCCCCCGCAAATTTGGAACAAATCACACCAAGGGGGCGTGGTAGTGAAAAAAAAAAACAGTCTAACTTCTCTTCAGGTAAAACTTGCAGTTTTTTTGTGGAATAAGAGTGGGTTTGCCCAGCTCACAGTAAACCCACTTTTACCCATAGTTTCAACAAAGGTGGGCCAAGTTTATATGTGGACCACTTTAGGCTCACATCCGGATTACTCTTTTCTTATTTGCCATATTTCGGCCAAAACTGGCCCAAATATGTTTCAACAAAGGTGGGCCAAGTGTGTTTCTTTATATGTGGGCCACTTTAGGCTCACATCCGGATTACTTGATGCTCACTTGCCGTATTTTGGCCAAAACTGGCTCAAATATGTTTCAACAAAGGTGGGCCAAGTGTGTTTCTTTATATGTGGGCCACTTTAGGCTCACATCCGGATTACTTGATGCTCACTTGCCGGATTTCTGCCAAAACTGGCCCAAATATGTTTCAACAAAGGTCGGCCAAGTATGTTTCTTCATTTGTGGGCCACTTTAGGCTCACACCCGGATTAGTCGTTGCTAACTTGCCATATATCAGCCAAAGCTGGGCCGTATCCGTTTTGTAATATTTGGCCCAAATGTAGCATTTACTACATGGGCCACTTTAGGCTCACATCTGTTTTGTCCGGGCCAGAAGAATGCCTACAGTGCCGGATCGTTGCCTCAAGTGGCCCACATCCGCATGCTATCTGGGTTAAGTTTCGATTTTCAGCCTCGCAAAACGACCACAACTGACTAGACTGCGCCTGGGAGCAAATTCAATTTGCGGTCGCTAGGGGCGTCTTGATTTCTAGGCTAACACATTTTATGATTACCAAGACATTTCAAAGTGCTTTAGGATCAGTATCTTGTCGCAAGGACACTGAAGTGGCTAATGGTGGAACAGTAAGCTTTACAATTAGCATACACACACACACACACACACACATACAAAGAGCTACACCCCAGTATCCAACAAAATTATGTGATTGGGTTTTGTTCAGTCCAGCTTGTTATATCTACAGCAGGTACAGGAAGCTGCAGCATGAAATCTGACTGGGACCAGGATAATAAATGGCACTATTTCTAGCATCCCTTCCTGGATTCTCATAAAAATACAGAATTCATTAAAAAAATAGTTCCATTCATTGATCTATTTATTTGAAAAGCTTAGCAGCTTTGAAAACAATCCTCCAAACAACTGCTTTTAACTCTTCCTTGATTGAAGTTAGTCAATAAGGGAGATTTGTGCTTCTGTGGTCGTCTCTCCAAAGCTATGGAACAATCTTCTGCAGTCGGTTAGATGTGCACCATCTTTTATAAAGATGTGTCTAATGTTTACCAGCTTTGCTCTCAATGTCTGTGGGATTTCAAGTAATTTGCTATTTTTTAAAAATATTCTAGGGGTTGTTTTATAACTGTTTTATTCATTTTGTTCAATATTTAATTGTTTTATTTTCAGTGCTGCTTTGTGTTCTTTTTGTTACCACTGTTATTGTTCTAGCTATAGCAATGGTAAACGGCTTATAATTGGTTCAAAACTCGGCTGCCCGCATCATCACGCGGACGCCTTCAATCTATCACATCACACCTGTTTTGCAACAGGTTGGCTTCCTATCCCATATCGTATTAACTACAAAATACTTCTTCTTACCTTTAAAGCTATCCACAATCTTGCTCCTCCGTATCTTTCAGACCTTCTTCACATTACTATACCTGCTCGTACCCTCAGATCCTCATCCTCTATTCATCTCACTGTTCCCCCCATCCGTCTTGTTACTATGGGGAGCAGAGCATTTAGTCGATCTGCTCCCCAGCTCTGGAACTCTCTTCCACCTGATCTCTGTAACACACAAACATTGCCACATTTCAAATCCAAACTTAAAACTCACCTGTTTAAATTAGCCTATGCATTGTGATTACTATTGCACTGTTTTAATTAACTTTATTTTTTATCTATTTGTTATGTATTTTAAATTGTGTTTGTTTTTATGTAAGGTGACCTTGAGTGCCTATGAAAGGCGCCTATAAATAAAATGTATTATTATTATTATAATACTTGTTTTTCTATAATGTTGTATACAGCACTTCTTGTTCTAAATGTGCTTTACAAATCAATCTGACATAAACAGACTTGACAAAACAACAACCATCTAATAAATCCTGCAAAGTTTACATGGTAGGACCTTTGATGCTGTTGTGCTAGTAATTTGTAAATGATCATTTTCCTGTTGATTGAGCTAATATGACTCCTTCCTCAACATCAAACACAAGAAATGCAGCTTCGCCTTTCTATGTGATCTTGGTCGAAGCATGTGAGAGGGCAAATATTCAACCAAGAAGCACATGATGACACTCTCAATGAGTGTGGCCTTTTCACTCATTCAAAAATCACTTGATTTGCCTAGCTAAAGTACAAACTTTTTTAATTAGGCTGTCGCCACCAGCTGCAGCGATATTGATTGCCATTTGAGCAGCCGATGATAGATGATAGACCTATTTGATTTTAGCTCTCAGAAAGGCAATGCATGACAAGGTATTCTGTTAACATGGAGGAATCCATATTAATATTCAATTGGACTCATGCCTCCTTCTCCCTTTCTCTTTCCTATCCATCACCTGTCCTACCTCTCTGTTGCTTATTTTCCATCCCCATCACCCTTCTGTTTTTTTCTCATCGTCCCTCCTTTCTTAATTCCTTGTGCGGTCTTGTCCAACCTTTCTTCTTACTCCAACCTATTGCTGCCTTTATTCCCATCTTTTGAACGAAACTACCACCATCACAGATATGAAAATGGACTTCACCTCTGACCTACTGCCTTTAAGTAGGAGTTTAAGTTAGTGATGTTTACAATGCTTTCGTAGTCAGTTTAGAATATTCCCCGTCTCTCTCTTTGTCTTTGCGGGAGGAAGGAAAATTATCATGCTTAGTCATGCCTGCGTGTTGAAATAATCACAGCTTCCCAGGTGCAGTGAAGAAAAACAAAATACAGAAAATGTTCTGCTCGTAAAAATATGCAGAATAACACGTGTGTGACTGGCAGAGGAAATGAAAAAAAATAAAAAATGCAGGCTGTCATTTAACCTTTCCAGGAGTCAGAGGAAAACACAATGCCCAGCTCATATCTGCGTGAAAGTAAAAGAAACTAGTCATTTTCTGTTATTTAGAACAAGGCTGAATCCGTCACTAATCCCTGACCTATGATAAAAGGTTAAAATGCATCACTCAGGAAACATTTTTATCTGAGTCACTATGATTCAAATGCAGAAGATAGGTGAAATACACAGATGGATTTGCTTCAAAATTATGTCTCCCAGACATGCCTGTATTTCATTGTAACGAAGAGTACTTTGTACCCTGAAGTTGGTTGTGTAAATATGGCACCATGCACTTTAACTGGTAATATATGCATTCAATAATGGCACAGGCCCTTTGGTAAAGCATTCACACTTTATTGGATTTGGACAAGACAGTTAGCACATTGCATTTTTTTTGCACACTTGATATAGTTAAAGTTATCATTTAATGACTGGTTTCTATGTTTGTTGTCCCTCTTTGGAATGTTGACTGTGCTATGCAGGTGGGTGCTGTGATGGCCACATGGTTCCCCCTGCAAGAAAGGGACATGAGATTTAATGTGCATTTGTGTGGTAACTGAAATGCTAAGAGGAAGTAATGTGACTATCTAACATATATGTTGTGTAAAAAGAGTCAGTGCATTGGGAATCATAAAGTGTGTGTGTGCATAAAGTGGTACTTACCAGTCTCTGTCTCCAGGGTGTTCGGGCAAAAGGCTTCCCCAGGAAACAGGCAACATTTTTATAGTTCCGGAGGCACCCAATTGGTAGAAGGTGTATTTTATTATTGAAATGTACTGGGATTGTGGATAAATGAAAAAGAAAAATGTGTGTCATGGGAATGTGAGCATGTCAGAATGGTATGGATCTCTTCTTTCAACTGGCTAGACACTATATATATATATAAGGCGCCATTTTCAACTCTAGCAATTCTTGAGTTGACCACTAGAAATGCGAGTGGCATTTCCCCCCCTCCTTTCCCTCTTCAAACTATTCTTCTTATTTACTTTATTTTATTTATTTACTCATTAATTTATTTTTAAAGTTATTTTATCTTTTAAGTAAACTTAATTATATTTTACCCTTATTATTATTACTACTATTGTTATTATTGTTATTACACATTTATTTATTTTATTTATCCTTTTTAAATATATACTGTATATTTATATTTCTTAAGATATCTGAATGTACTTATTTTATTTCATTATTGTTATTGCTGTCTGTGTGTCTGTTCGATAATTCATCGTGAAAAATCAATAAAAATTGTTGAAACTAGAAATGCTAGTGGTGGAGACTTCCAGGCACGGAAGGATCTGCAGAGGGGAGGAGATGCTTAGAGCGGTCTTCCTGAGGTGAGATGAATAATCCAAGAGAGGGGAATAAATAGTCCTTACTTGGTTGGAGTAGGAGTCTGGGGTGGAGGAGAGGGTACAGGCTGTGTCGGTTGGGGTCCGAGCAGAGGCTAGGCATGCAGGCAGGTGTGGAAATGTGGCTGATGGGCCATCCAGACTACGAAGAGTCAGGTATGGGTTGGAACCAGGAAACCAAGGCGTAGGAGCAATGGGTGTAGACAGGCAGAAGCTGCGAGAACAAGGGTTAGTCAAATAAATACGAGAAACACTATGGCAGCGCATAGAGTGAGCCAATTTACCACTAAGTGAGACGATCTGGCGAAGACTGGTTGCTCCTGCAGCTCCCATAAGGCAGTCTTGCATGATTGTGACAGACACCCAATTAAGTTGAATTTTTACATGCTATTCTTTTAGGCGAGAATTATCATCCATACTCTGCTGCATAATTCACACTACAGATTTAGGTGAGCTGATGTGCTCAAATGATCATTTTGTGCTTTTGTTTGCCTTGTAAAAATCTGTTTGTTCAACCGAAGCCTAAAAGGCCGACTTACAAATCCCTGCATCCTATTTTCAATCTGCCCGGAGGTAGTACTTCAAATCTTTGCTATTATGGTGCATGCTTTAGAAAGTCAGGCCACCCAATGCCATTCTTTGTCCACATTGGTGCATTCAGATTACACATCAAGATTTTTCCAAGGTTTTGGATTTGTCCTTGCCAAATGTTGAAGTCTGCATAACAAATGATCAATCTAATGGTGTCAAATATAAAATTATATTAAATCGAAATTTCAGTTGGACTAACAAGCCCGTATCTTTCAATTTACTCTTTACACATGTGTGTGTTCGGTGAAGCTGAGACTGGCCAAGACCCATTGACTCAATGAATTCATAGAAGTGGTTGGTACAAACAGAGAATAACTACAGGGTATAGCATGCATTTCATCTGGGAAAAAATGAGAGTGTATACTTTAAGGCTGTCCAATTTACCACTCGACAGGGTACTTTCTTGCTGAGAACCAAATGATCTAAATAGTTCTGGTCTATAAGACAACAGGTAAACAGAAAGGGCGCATATTATGACCTAATGTAGCTGACATACTTTGATCATGAAATCAAATTCCCTGCCCATGCTTGTATGCTGTTTGTCAGTTTGGGAATCAATTACTCCATAAATTTGATGAAGAGGCATGAGACTTGCATAGGTTTTCCAAGCATAGCCAACAACATTTATTTACACTGAACCTCACTTACTGAGATACAACAACACGATCACATCATTGGGAGCAACTGAGCGTTTTTATTCCCTCCTGCTGTAGACAATTACCTGGAACAGCCCATTTAGGTGGGAATAGACTACAAAATAATCACAAAATATTTACATAAAACCAACACCATACAAAATAGAGAGTGAAGAATAAATATTTACATATATACATTCCTATGAATAATTCACCAACGTGCACCTACATGATCATTCCAATCAATATGACATATTATCTACTACTCCCCTCCCCACTTGTAAGCATGGTTCGCTTCAGAAGCTCTTCAGCCAGAAACTGAGCCTATTTCTCTCTTTTACCATCCTGCCAAGAAGGCAACTAAGGTAGAGAGCGCTGCCATTACTTTGCTGAGCATATTTCTGTGTAACATTTGATGAAATACAGAACAAAGCAGAAAACAAGTACTCATTTAAGTTCTCTTTTTACACAGGCAGGATGAATAGTTCCCCTCTACAAACCAACACTATGACATTTCACTCACCACATATTTCAATAAAGCATCATAACTGAATTCATTTGTGTACCCATTAAGTTGCACTGCTCTCTGTCGATCACTTGGGATTCATGTCAATACATAACAGTTGAGACAATTTCAAAGTTAAGGTAATGGAACCCCAAGTCTCCATTACAGTGGGACAAGAGGAATAGCCCAAATAAATGGCCCGGCCAGCCTATAACTGCACCTCGACCGAACAATCTCCATCTGCCAAGCAGTTTATCATCCTGGTCTGGCCTGATAATTATTCTAGTACTATTAGTTAAAGTATTAGGTTCCAACCCAGCTGTGATATCAAGATGAAAACTGAACACAAGGGTTATAAAAGGTATTGGTTTATCATAAACACAGCCAATGTTAAAATTGTCAGAAACACACGATGAGCAGAATGCTTTAGTTTATGCACACCATCACGGGTATTACCCAGTTAGGGTTACCCGTCGGGTAATGCCAATGAATCAGCTGGAACAATAAAGCCAGTGGACTAAAAGACTCTTGCACTGCCACTGCAAATCAGCTCAGACTTGCTCCACACCAAGCCCACCTGCCCACTTGTTAGCCTGGCAGCTCAATCTGCCTGCTTCTAAAATTCCTCTGCCAACCTTCAAACAAACCACCTTTAATTTGCCATACTATAGTATTGGGGTTCTGTTTTTAGTCCAGTTCTGTATAAACCAGAACACCGTTGGACATGTTTTTGACATTATTATTGTAATAGCAAAAAAAATAAAAGATCCCAAATTGTCCCAACTCTAAGGGTTGGGCCTTTTTTTCTCTCTCTAGACTGAAGAATTGGACAATACTTGCATCAGTTAACTTTTTGTAACTTTCAATGTTGTATTTTACCCAACAATGTGATTGAGGATGAAGACATACCAACAAACTACATGGAGTAAAAATGAAAAGGGAAATTGGAAAGATATTAAAATTCTACAGTATTTGACTATACTGCCTCGCTTAATAAAAGATAAAGCAGTTATAAATAAAGAATGATTGTCATGCTACACCACACACACATGCTAAAATGGATACTCATTAAGTTGTTACTGACGGTAACTGCAGCTTTCATACTTATACTTTCATACTTGATAAACTCTCAACAAAATTTGTTCTGACAGTTTTGATTTCTGTAAAGTCCTTTTTATTACTTTTTAATAATCTTATTCATCAACTGCAAATAATCTCTTCTGTTTAAAATTCAATGTGTTGAACCATTTGGTTTCTCATAGAATGACTTACATGAATAAACATTTCTTTCTCTGATTCAGGCTAATGCGTTTTATGTGGCTTAAGTAACAGTCGTCACAGTTGAAATAATAGAAAGTAGAATTTTCCAATGAAAAAGCATCTCAGTCTTGTTGAGTATGAGGCTGTGATCTTAGCTAATCATCCAGCTGGAGTCATCATCGGACAACACAGAGCTGTGAACCGAATCTTGAGTGTAAAACTTCACACAACTGTCAGACTTGTGCTGATTTCAGTTGAACCTATCTGTTATCCCAGTGATAAGGCAAACTGCTGTTAGCAATGACATTGAGTTCCTGAGGTTACTGCTGCTAATGACTCTGGTTCAAAAGGAGCAATGCTTTCATGTCTCCTTTGATTAGTCAGGTTAGCCGTGACTCAGAGCTAAAAAAACACTTTGGAAACAGAGTGAAAGTACTGCTGTTGTGACCTGGATTATAATGTCCTTTTGGTCTGCCTGCAGAACTGTCTGCAAAGATTGTTCAAAGTCACAGCGGATTGCAGAGGAGATTTGCAAGCATGAATAAGCATTTTGTCTAATGGAGATACTGATCAAATCTACTTTCTCATCCATTCCTCCAGTATCCTTTTCTAATCTTCACACCCTGCGGGTCACATTTCGATCAGTCTGAATCCTAACAGGCTTTCAACACAAATTACTAGTTTTTTTTTTTTTTTTTGAGCAACTGAATCATTCAATACCACACTCTGTTGGTAAACTACATTTTGTGGTGTCTCTCTAAATAAATTTCTTGTCCAGAGAAAGTGATCTGCCAAGGTCAGTGCTGGAACCCTTGGGAAAGAGACATAGATGAAGCGAATAAAAAATATGCTCAAGTTAGTGTTACTTAGTGTGGAGCGGCGCCTGTACTCATCGTGGAATCACTTTGCTCAGCAGGTGTTGTTTATGCAGCTTTGCAGTTGATTTAGATAATTAGTGTTTAAAGTGTTAAGGATGGTGGTTTTGAGTCAATGGAGAGTGTATTGCTCCATAACACAAAGATCAAGCTTAAAAGAATACAAAAAAAGAGAACTTACTGAGCTGTCAGCATATTTGTAAGTATGTTAAATTTCTAATTTTCCTCATTAGTGCTTTCCTCGAGGGTATTATGACTGAGATACTTGTGCAGGAAAGATCATTATTCTATCTGTCTAAGGTTCAGATTTCTGGCACCACTTGCAAAAGTTTGTGCCCACCATTTTGTCTGCATTCCTGTCGAGGCTTGAAGGTCAATACTGTAAGGTGAAAATGCAAAACATAAGCCCTCAAGCCCTGTACCCATGTTCTGTAGGAAAGGATTTGAGCCAGCAGCCTTTCGCTTGAAGATTGGGAACTTAATACCATCCACCACCCCAACCTTCCTTCTAACAAGGCATCATCAGAAGTGAGAGTTTTATCACAGTACAGAAAGCGAAACATTAGTATTTTACATTTTTTTTGTCTTTATTTTGAAATTGCTACATATGTTTCCATGAACCATCATATGTATTTTACAATCCGTCATGATATCACGTTGGTTAAGCTCATAGATGACCTTATACAAGTGTAGCCTGTGGGAATTGGATAGACACGCAGAGGACACAATAACTGGGGTTTTGTAGCTTTACCTTTTATTGCAATAGGTCAGTTGGTCAAAATTAATAACCCAAAAATCTGAGGGCGGATCTCAGATTTTATACTTGAAAAGAAATAAAAAATGAAATACAAAATGTCCCAAAATACGGCAGTGGCCGAGGAACCTTCACCAATCGTCGCTCCACGTGTTTGAGTTTTCCTCACTCAGCACAGAAGTTAGCTGCTAACAGTGGTTGACGCCTAGCGTGTTCACATCCTTTTGATTTTAAGCAACAGATTGTCCGTTACACACTTTGCAACTCTCAAGCCCACATGCAGCAGAAGAATAAAACGACAAAAGCCCAAAATGAACTTCGTGGTAAAAACTAACAGGCTCAGTGCTGCTACCCTGCGACCAAAAAAAGTGTCTGTGCACATCTCTGTGCCCCACAAAAAGACCACATAGAAAAACAAAACAAAACAAGCAAAGAACACACCACAATCCTACATTGCAGTGCAACATAACATCTGGGTTTATTTACCACCTGGTTACACAAGTCCTAAGGTAATGCTACTCCAGAGGGAATAGAGAATAAGAAATGAATAAACTGATAAAGTAGGCTGGCTCTGTTCCAGGGACTGCTCCGGAGCTGATTATGCAAAGACAAATGCTGCAACAGCTGCTCAACGTAATGGTCAACACTGCACACCCTCTACACAACACAAGAGTGTGTCCGATCGGAAGGCTTCTCTAGCTCTACAGCAAAAAACATGGTGAAAGTGGTCATTCCTACCAGCACCAAAAGCCAACCACTGCTTATGATGATCAATTCTGTGTTAATTAATAATGAATGGAAAAAAATCAGAATCAGAGAATCAGAATCAGAATCACATTTATTGTCATTACACCTTACAGCATAACGAAATTTGAGCATCATGTTTACATAACTACCGTGGATGTACTGCAACATTACAATTTCCCAATGGGATCAAAACTTTTTTTTTCATCTAATTTAATTTCAGAAAGACTGTAGCTGCATTATAAGGAGGCCTATGTTCTGCACTGTAAAGCAACTCTTGTCATCCATGGAGACTTGTTTGGGCATATTCCTCCATGAAAGAAATATAAAATCTCTTCCATGGTAAACATAAAAAGGATGATTTAAAAACAAACAAACAATAGCATTCATTTTGTTTGAAAACAAAACAGTTACACCTGTATTATGTGCCAGAAGTTACATGGTCACCGGAGGGAATACCAGCCAATTTCGACAATGCTTGTGATTCCATCTGACGGGATGTGGGAGATTTCAGATGCATCCCAGAGGCTCTCCTCTCCTCTCAGAGCAGATGAGTATGAAGTCGGACAGAGAGAATCCATTAATTTTTTAAGATAAAAATCTGGTGCTCATCCCACATAACATCAGTACATCTACATGCCTGGTACAAGGCCAGAGATCAAACACTCAAGAGGATTTCCTCCATGGATGTCGGAAGGGTCAAAAACTGAAAAACACAAGGAATGGAAATCCAAAGCCGTTTTCACACATCGGTTGTATCTAAGAGAAAAAAAAGGCATCCTTGTTAACCTGTTTGATTTACACATTCACAAACAGAGCCGTGTGCATCAGTGTGTACAAACAACAAGCTGTCGTAACGAAATCAATTGGTCAGAGCTGAGAATTCTATTATGCTGGCCTCTCCCTCACACACATAGCCCTTTAAACCTGTGACCATCTCCCTCTCCAGATCAACTTCAACCCACCATTTCACCTCCGTATGTACCCACATGACACTGATGTGTAACAAAGACGTAACAGTCCAAGTTTGAAAGTCAGATGTGAAAAGGGATAATTGCAGAAGTTTTTTTGAGGTGAGTGCTCTTGATTCAGATACCACAGAGATTTTGCAAGACCGAATGCTAGTTGTACAGCTGGGTTGACAAAATGCTCCACTGACAGTGTAGTGGGGTAGATGGAGCAAATCCATGGGTGACAAGTCTACAGCAGCAGAGACAGCTCTGTGACGACTTGCTTGCATGGCATTAGTGTTGGCATTCAGCACAGTGTTGCTCTGAGTGAGGAATGCTGGAACACCAAAATAATTAAACTTCAGAATGGGATCAGAATATTCATGAATTTCTCGAGTAAATTTAGTCCCAACAGGGATCATGATCGTATCTATGAATGTGAATAGGTCCCATATATGCTGACATGTTTTAGTCTGGATCATACATAAAGCTAACTTTCAAAACTCAGATGATTTCGTAAAAGTTTTTGACAAAGTTCCATTAAGCAAGAAAATAATCCCTCATTTGACATTCTGAGTTGTCCTAGAAAAGGAATGGTCATGAATTATTTTAACACTAGATTACTCCCTTTCAAAATTAGGGCTTCCCTGTTCAGAAAGCAGAGGAAATATAATCACTCAAAGTCTTTAATTTTCTCATATGTGACATTGTTCATTCAGTATTCCTGAAGAAGGGAATTTAATATAGAGAATAAATTAAGATCCAATTATTCTTTATTACATTTGGTCCAGAGATTGCCAGAACGAGTAGAACAAATGCAATATTTAATAGTATCCGATTCATTCTCCTATGGGTACCGATAATGCATTGATATTAAAGACTACATAATGTAATGGATTCCTACAGGAGAGCCATAACTGACTCCTATTGAAATGCTTAAAGGAGAAAAGTAAAGTCTAAAAGAAAAAATGGGTTTATATTTAGAATATTTGTATTGTTGCTGTGTAAATATGTGTATCTAAAATGATCATTATGTGTACGTGTTAGATTTGTTGTGCTTGAACCCTGTGGTGTCTCTAGAGCTTTTTATTTTATTTTTAGCTCTTTTTTTGACTGTAAAGCACGTTGGTGCGGCTCTGCCACTTGTAAATGTGCTATAAAAATAAACATTTACTTACTTACTTACTTACTATTTTCTTTTTTTTTTAGAGATTTCAGCATTATCTCTTAGCTGATCATTTTATTTCTTACTTAAAGTTTTGAGACATGTTTAAAGAAAACAAACACATATACAGCACATATACATATTTTTTGTTAATGAATTGAATGAAATACATTCGGGTTTAGTTTTACTTTTGAACTATTAAGGATGACAGATTCTACCCAATTTTTAACAATTTGTTGAGGTCTTTGTTGAGATGTAGACAGAAATACCTGTTGGTTTAAGCACAGTGGCTTTTCTCTCAGTACTGTTTTAACACCTCTCTGAGACCAGTCTCTTTGGAGGGGCTGACAGCTGAGATTGAACAAGTGCTCAATTTACTTAAACATTTTATTTATATCCTTGTAATTGAATTATTGTACTTGGAGACCTACAACTTTATTAGAAACATGCCAATAATGTAATGTTAACAGATCAAGAGCAGTACATGGTGTTTAATGTAGCAATAAGAATTCAATTCAATTCAAGAGTTTATTGTCATTGTCAAAAAAGCCAACGAAATTTAGTTCTCCTAGTAACATTCAAGGCCCTTCACAATCTCGCCCCCCCATATCTGTCAGATCTCCTCCATGTTTCCACCCCCTCCCGCTCTCTCAGATCCTCTTCTTCCACACACCTGTCTATCCCCTCCGCCCGTCTCACCACCATGGGCAGCAGAGCATTCAGCCGCTCTGCCCCCCGCCTCTGGAACTCTCTACCACCCCTGCTCAGAAACACAGACACACTCCCCCATTTCAAATTACAACTCAAAACTCATCTGTTTAAAACTGCCTATTCCATCTGATACAATTCCCTGCCCCCTTTTTTGTTGTAAATGATTTTCTGTGTTTTTTTAATTTTATTGATTTCTGGTGTTTTACTTCTTTTAATATTGATGTGTTTTATTTTGATGTTTTTTATCCACTTTGTAAGGTGACCTTAAGTGTCCAGAAACGCGCCTCTTTAAAAATAAAATTTATTATTATTATTATTTGGAGTACAAACACAGTAGTAGTAGATCCAAAGTGACAAAGTGCATCAAAAACAAAAGTGACACCAGTGCTTGATTCCCTCCTTCCCCCATCCCGCTTACAACAAAGTGCAACATAGTTTTAGGTGCTTGCTACCCGCCCCCCTCACACACACACACCCATACATCTAAATAAATAAACAGCAACCTTCCAGCCCCAGTATAAATAAAGAGTTAAACGTTAACGTTTAGGCAGTAGTGATTGGTTCCAAAGTCTTATGGCCTGAGGGTATAGGCTGTTGGCTAGTCTTTTAGTCCGGGTCTGTAGGGACCTGTACCTTCTACCCGAGGGCAGCAGTTGGAAAAGGTGATGAGCAGGATGGTGGCAGTCACGCAGGATGTTCTGCATTCTCCGTAGACAGCGCGTGGTGTAGATGGTACTAAGCTCTGGGAGAGGCGTTCCAGTGATTTTCCCCGCTGTTTTCACCACGCGCTGGAGTGCATGCTGGTCTGCTTTGGAGGAGCTAGAGAACCACACCAGGAACCCATAAGTCAGAAGACTGCTGATGGCACAGTTGTAGAAGTTCACCAGCAGTGGTCTGGGGATGTCGTAGCTCCTCAGCTTCCTCAGGTAGAAAAGGAGTTATTGGGCCTTTCCGATTGCTGAGGCAATGTGAGTGCTCCAGGACAGGTCCTCCTCACCCCCAGGAATTTAAAACTGCTGACCCTCTCCACCGCCTCTGAACCAATGGTGAGGGGTCTGTGGTTTTCAGGTTGTTTTTTTTTAAAGTCCACTATCATTTCTTTGGTCTTTTTGGTGTTGTCACACCATGTGGCCAGATGTTGCACCTCTGTCCCGTAGTCCCTCTCATCGTTGTTAGTAATGAGGCCGAGGATGGTGGTGTCATCTGCGAACTTAACGATGAGGTTGGAGGGGGAAGAGGCAGTGAACAGAGTGAACAGGGTGTAGAGCAGAGGACTTAAAGGGGAACTCCGGGGCATTTGAAGCGCAATCCCATTGCTAGAGGTTGTCAAATACTGACAGTAGGACACAGACTGGTGCAAATCGGCGCTCCCTGTGTGGAGATAGCGCTGTTTGCGCAGCCTGTCATGCTAGCCAAATACGTGGTGGCCAAGGGGCAAGTGCTAAACCTTCCACGTAAAACAACAACTTGCACACTGCAGAAACGTCACACCACTTTATAAACCATCCGACAATAAAGTCTGCGTTCAAGTATTTAAAACATTACAACAATACATGCCCAGTAATATTGTTGTAATGTTTTAAATACTTGAACGCAGTTTTTCTAGAGAAGATAATTGTTTTGTATTTGGGAGTATCGTCCATTGACTCTTTTGGGCTTTCACATGCGCAAGCATACCGACAACCGGTAAGTGACATGCTGTTTATAAAGTTGTTTTGTAACGTCCCCATGCCAGTAATGTGAGAACCATGCATATGGTTTTGATGGTAAGGCTTGTGACTTTATTGTCGGATGGTTTATAAAGTGGTGTGACGTTTCTGCAGTGTGAAAAGTGTCTGCTGCACATATACAGTCTTTTACTGACTGCCAAAACATTACCCTCAAATGTAGTTCCTGCACTCAGCTCTTATATCGTCTAAAGGTGGGGGTAGATGTAAGATGCATGCTTCTCAGTACAGCCGACAACAGAACATTTCCAGGCGAAGCTGCTTCAGTAGTAGGGATGGAAATCGAAAACCGGTTCTTGTTGAGAACCGGTTCCCAGTGTTTCAATTCCTTGGAATCGTTTGGCAATTTTGCAAACGATTCCCTTATCAATTGCAGTGGGCGCGAATGACGTCACCACACAACGTTGCGTGGCGAGTCCAGCGCAGCCAGCAGTCAACAGTAAACATGGCGCCCAAGCGGTACAAACGCTCGAAAGTTTGATTACACATCCCTAAAAAAGACGACAACAGGGCAACTTGCAAAGTGAATATTTCACCAAAGGGAGGAAATACCACCAACATGCAATAAGTATGAATGAATGTCGCGTTTTCGATCCGCTCCGGACTAACGTTGGTGAATCTGAACCCAGCAACGTTACCAACGTTAGCAACATTAGCATGTCCTCGGCTAACACATCAGGTCACTAACTAACTAACAAACACTGCCTATCATGTTAGCGCCATTTGCCTCATTGTAAAACCTGCTGTTAGTAACGGTTAAGGTTAAATGAATGCCTTCTCAGGCATTACATTTAGATGAAATGATGAGAGACAGAGCCTGACTGGCTCAGAGCCAGAGGCTGGTGGTACTACCCCCAGTTCACGTCTACCTCCAGCTTCTCCTTTCACCAGAGCAGGGAAGGGTTAAATTACCCAGGCCAGGATAGATGAATGTGGACCTCACCATTGTTGGGTTTGTAAGGCCATGACTCGTGTTACTTCTAATCTAAACAAAGTTGATGCTAATCGACCGGTTTGTTGTCCTTTTTCTCCAAATGAGAATCGATAAGGGAACCGATAAAGAACCGAATCGTTAAGCAGAATCGAAAATAGAATTGGATTCGTAAAAATCTTATCAATTCCCATCCCTATTCAGTAGTCACTGCAGGTTAGCTGCAAGTGGGCATGGCTCAGAGGTCAAAGCTTAGCAGAAGAAGTGGAGTGAACTTGAAGAGTAACGTAAATTTAGAATGCTCATTGAATCAGGAACTTTTAAATAAAGGCGCGCTAAAGAAATGCTTTGCTGAGTGAGTTTTTCACTTGCTGGTAGAGACCAATTATATGCTCTCAAGAAGAGAAAAAAGTAATTTTCCATAATATGTCCTCTTTAATGTTCATCGTGTGGCAATAGAAAACAATTCCAGCTGTGCTGTAAAAAATCTATTAGTGTGTGTTTTGAGAGAAGCTGTCTCTTAGAGTACCAGATTTATTTATTCATACAGGAAAACAGCTACGGTACCAATAGAATGAAATGTGTCCCAGACTTCCTAATTGCTATTTGGAGATGTTTGAAGCCCAACTGTTGTTTATCTGAACTCTTGCTGCTCTCATTAGTTGAACCACCGGGATGCTGTTCATGACCTTCTCATTTAGTCTTATATCTCTTGGGTTAATTCCTCGCCTTGACCAGATGGCCTTCTATTTTTCTATATTATGTTTGCAAAGGATTTGATTCAGGGACTTTCTGTAAGACCACCATAAAGCCCCAAATCACAAAGCTGCCAATCGTGTTCTCTCACCATCTCATTTCTTGTAATAACTGAATGAAATTCTTCCAAAAGGCATGCATAGCACCTGAATGTTGACTTATGTTAGTAGTAGGATAAGATACTTATATACTCTGTTCCATGCCCCGAAGATGGAAAATTCTGTATATATGATATCTCACCTTTGCAAACTCTCATAAATACAAATTGGGGAGTCTCTCCTTTTTAAATTCAGGGAGCTTATAAGGATGTTCTAGATGCATCAATAATTCAGCGCCTTCAAAAGAGGTGAAACAAAGTTTCGGTGTAAAAGAAAACCTTCAATGTTGTAAAAAAGCATCTGTTCCATCAATTAAAACAAGTGACGAAGAATCAGACAGATGGTTGTCTTCTCTTTTTCTGTAACTTAGTTCATTCAAGACTTATTTTGGAAACACATAAAAGCTATAAAACTACGACCACATTGGAACCAATATATGAAGATGAAACGTCATTAAGAACCAACAAGAAGGTTTGTAGTTGTCAACTCAGCTCTTATGATCTGGATCAAGTCTGCAGAGACATAAATCATCGGTATGGTTTGTGTTGTAACCGAGATCTTAGTGGTTTAATGAATATAGATGGAAGTCATAGCTTTCTGAAAAAAGAGCCACTCTATCTAATGTTTGGGACTTTTTAATGTATGTAAAAGGGACAGCTCATAATGTATTTACATATCAGTCATGTATAACTTGTTCTCTACTTCAGAATTTCACTGTGGCCTTTCGTGTATTTTGTCAGATGATGATTTATTTTGGTCATTGTCATATTTGTTATAAATAATCTTTTTTAACCACAAGAGAGGAGGCTGTTTAATTTGTTCAGGTCCTTCTTAATACTGGTAACTCCACACTTACATTGAATAAACAATTGGTCCTTAGATGTTGTGTCCTTAGAGACATAAAATATGGGCGAGACTGTGAGAAGATAGCAAGCAATTGCTCCTATAAAGGATTTCCTATTTTATCTGCAAGGCAATGAAGAGTCACATTGATCTACCATACAGGCTGCTTATTGTCATTTGCACCATTTAATTGTGCAGGCAATCAGAGCTGATTAATATATGAAAACTTCCCACTACAGAGAGTACTTACATAACTTTGGAAAGAGCCAGAAGGATTTGTACATGCACATGTATGTCCATCTAGCATGTAGATTTGGTGCACGTGCACACATCTGTTAGTACTTTGATAGAGAGCGTTGCACCCTTGTGTGAAGCGATGGCTCCTTACAGCATACACAAGATGAATACAGCATATGTTGAGAGTTCTTTGTTTTTTTTCAAAAGTTCTTTGTGTCTCCTAGTGATTTCTCAATAAAGTCTATTTTTCTTTCAAATTGTAAGTGTAGTTAGATAGTACCAGCAGTCTATACAGTAGTTGCTGTATTATGGTTTGTGGCCACACAGTTGTCATGCTGCCCCAATATGAACTGTGCTCTGATATCAATTGACACAACTAGCCTCCAGTGTTGGGGCACATACAAAACAAATGCATGCAACATTTTCATGGTCTATTGAGTTGCTCTTGTGAACAACAGTTTTACCTTTGGGATTAACAATATTGATCCCAAAACATGGTGCATCCATGGGGCATAGCATTCAAAATATGGATAAAAATCAGATTGTTAGCAGATATAATGAACCAACAGACATATGGTAAAAATGAGAAACCCAGAGACCAAGTGGATAGCAGACAGCTCTGTTGTCACTTTGTTAATTGTGCTGTATTGCCTGGAGATTATATTTAGAAATTTTCTATTTACAGGAAACCAAGAGATCAGCAGCGCTCCCTGTCAGCTAAGGGGGCCGTGCCGTTGTCTCTTCAAAGCAAGTACTGGCAGCTCTTTAGAGATCCATAAAGAAAAACAGGTTTCAAATTGTGTTATATGGTTTTCATGCTTGAGATACAGTAGAAATCCTCATGTAGGTGAACACTAACATCCAAAATGCTTAGATGCATTTTAGCTGTTTGGGTTTAAGTGCAGACAAGGTAAATCAGTCAACTTACTGCCTACAGAACCATGGGAAAAAGTTTGGGCTGATTAAGCTGAACCTAAACTTAGACCTTTGTAAATAAAATGTTCTTTACAAAGAGAGAGGAGATAAGACCAACCTCCAGTCAATAATTTTTCCCAGTGGTAGATTGTTTTTTTTTTACCGACAGCATGGCTGATTTAAATAAATTGTGTTATGCTCCCTGACCTTATGCACAGTTTCTACTTTAATGATGGTAATAATAACAGGTTGTTTTCATAAAAATGCATTAGTCAATTTTACTTATTTACATTTGGGTATGTTACAGGAAGAAAACAGATTAAAAACAACACAATTCATATTTTTGCCTGTTTAACACCCATGACATTGTTAATTTATAGACAGTCAATCATAGCAAATCCATTGTTTAAAAGCACTGTGATGCCCTTTTAATCTCAAATTTAGGGGACTTATGACTTAAAGTTTCAAGTTAGATTACAGTGAACATCATATACTGTAAATTTGTGTTCATGCTTGCCATTTTTAAGTTACATTATTTACATATCTAGTTTTGAAAAATGAGTAACTCCAGTAAATTGATTCAATCATGAACACTGTCATAATACACAGTGGGAGAAGTAGGACCCAAATTCAGGACTGAGCAGGCAGGAGGCAACCAGATGATAGAACTGAACAGCTTATTAATAAAGATCATGGGGAGCTGCAGGTGCAGGAAATCTAAAAACTAAACTTTTAGTCAACAAGAAAATAAACACCAGACATGAAACAAAAGTTTTGATCAAGGCAGATGAGTGAACAGGACAGGCAAAAGGTGCTCCTGGGATGACCTCATTTGTAAAAGTGGGACCTGACCCCAGTGATATGGCAGGATGCAGGTGAGGCTGGCAAAACAGAAGAGGCAGGGCAGGATCCCTCTTTGGTTGGAACAGAACTGGAGCAGGGACTGGCAGCAGACCTGCAGGCTGCATGGCTGATGCAGGCACTGGAGCTGCCAGGATGATAGAGGGACCAGGGCTTTGTCAGACCCTGAAACTGACAGGCGGGGTTCTCAGGCTTGAAAAAAGCAAGAAAAGAAAAGCTATACATAGCTTTCAAGCTCGTAGCCTCCTGGGATCTTAAGGGTTCTACACAGTATCTTAGCTGCTCTGCGCTTCTCTGGATGTCTCTTGATCCTAGGATCTGTTGGAGCCACTCTCCCAGTTTGAGGGTCATGAGCCTGAGTGCAGTGGCACCACTGTTACCTTCACTTCTCACATCTTTTCAACTTCCTCCTTGGTATTTGTTATGTTTCTTCACTTACATTAACAGCAATAAATGATGACTTGAATCCCGAGATACAGTGAACAACTTCTTTACTGTTCAAGTGCAAATTCAATCACATATCAATCCGCCAAAGGTGCAATTAACCTGGAACCACATTTATCGCATTTACAAAAGTAGTGCAGTTTTTCCTATTGAAAGTATAGCTGTACTTTCTAAACATATTGTATTATATCGAACTGTGTTTTCAATGCATAACAGTATTTTTCAAGCTTCTCGTGTTTCTTCTTGCTGATGTTGCTGTCACTTGGAATTTCTACATCTATGACCACCGGCTTCTTCTGTTGTTTGTCAACCACTACATCAGTCCGGATCTGGAAATCCCACAGGATCTTAGCTTTGTCATTCTTCACTGCCTTTAGAGGTTTCTCCCACTTTGACCTGAGGAAGTCCAACCCATGCTTAGCACAGAGGTTCCTGTACACTATTCCTGCTTCTTGGTTATGCCGGGTCTATGTATGCTGTACCTGCTTGCATCTTACACCCCACTACTGTGTACTGGACTGTCTCAGAGGCCTCTTTGCACAACCTGCACTCTATTGCTCTTGTGCTCAGAGCCTGTTCTTAAGCTGCCATGATTAGTGCCTCTGGACTGTCTTTTAGACCAGCCTTTTGTAGCCACTGACCGGACTTCTCGATATCAGCCGCTTCTTGAATTTCTTCGGTGGTATATGCCGTGCTGAGGCTTATCCTTCCATGATGGTTACTCAAATACCTTGAGGGACCTCAAGGTATTTGTAACTGTCTGGAATATCTACTATGGCACCCTCTGGTAATTTAACCCCTTCAGTTGTGATCATCTTGCCTATAATTCACAAGAAGCTATTAAAATATATACATCTATATATGTTAGGGGTGTGACGAGATCTCGTGCCACAAGATCTCGTGAGATTAAACTTGACGATATTTCTCGTGGCGTTAAAAATCTGTCTCACGAGATTTGTGAGCCAGCAAGCAGTCAGAATGACGTCAGATAATACTGGTATTACCATTGAAGACGCCACTTTCAAATCAAAAGGGAAGTTGAGAACTACAGAAAAGAGGCCTCTATCCCTCTCAGTGGCTGCCCTCTGGAGTGCTGGCAAGAACACTGCTCACAATATCCTTTGCTGTCTCACCTTGCCAAAGCGTGCCTTTCTGTCCCTGCTACCTCCGTTCCAAGTGAGCGCATCTCTTCAACAGCAGGAGACAAAGTCAATGCGCAAAGATCCCAACTGCTGCAAGAGAATGTGGACATACTAATATTCTTAAAAACAGAACATGGCTGTGTAGTTGCAGCAGGTTGTCAGTGACATACTTGGTCAGGCTCTGTTGGCACTATTTGCACTCTGTATTGACAGAGTAGAACTTTGATTTGGTTTTGCACATAATATTGTTTGCACTTGAAAAAAATAAAGAAATATTGAATTTTATTTATTTCATTTTAACTTTTATAAATTTTAGTTTTAGTTTCAATTTGTGGAAGAAGAAATTTATTAAAAGCTCATGCTTACATCATGCATGTAAAGAGTTATAATAAAATTTCAAAATACATATGCAACTCGGTTAAATAAAAGTCTGTTGGTCCAGTCACATCATTTGTCATTGTAGTTTTCTTAAAATCTCGTCTCGTTCTCGTGAGCTGAGTGCATCGTCACACCCCTAATATATGTATATATAGAGCTTTTGTTGCCCTTCCTAGTTTTTTTTTTTGTGTTTTGATGAATAAATCTTTGTAGTCCTCTAGAATTAGATTTAATCTAAAAAGTTATAGTGACCACTTCCATTTTAGAATTATTCATTTCTCACTACAATCTTCTTTGGGTTTAGACAATGTTTTTTTTGTTGTTTTTGATAGAAATGATGCACACAAAAGGCTATCTATCTACTGCGCCTGTATGCTGTTTCAGTTGGCAAAATGTAAGATGCGAGACACTTTTAGTTATGATTGTAAACCTTCAAAATGATCTGTTCTGTATTAAGATTGAATCAGAATTTTAACAATTTAGCTGGTAATGTGAATGTGGCCTGTGTGTAAGCACCCAAATGAGACTACACATTCACTCTATGGTCATATTCATGAAAGACAGTAGACTGCTGTTATTGGTTGAAAGTCTGTGTAAAGCAGTGAGAACAAATAAAATGTGTTGTTAATCATCCAGGCAAAGAATGCATAAAAGAATTCCAAACTGTATTATATTAGATTTTAATTGTCTTGAAAGGCCATGATCACTGCTTTGATACACTAGGGGTGTTTTCACTGCTGGGGCTGACTGACAGCCTTCACATCAGCTGATATTAACTGCACTAACCAGCCAAACAGAGCTAAGATCCCCTCCATTATTGCAGCTTCTTGTCAAATCAATTTCCAGTAACTCTAGTTATATAAGTATGTGCATAGTCTTCTTACTTGAGGTAGGAGCTCTTCAACTTGTCTCAGCAGAAAATTAAGGCACTTCTTCATCTCATCATTCTGAGTTTATTTAAATGAGTCTGAACTGTTCTGCAAATTTGATCATCCAGGGGAAAGTGTTTTTGTGTAAGGTAGGCCTGCAGAGCTCGATAAGGGGTTGCGCTATTCATAACATTATAGTGTTATGGACTGGGTTGTCAGGAGCTCTGACTAGCCCACCAAAAATTTTAAACAGAAAATAAATGTAAAACAGTTGAATAGTGGAAATGGAATTTGCACAAAGGCTGCTTTCCACTCAGAGGATGCACAACTTATCTCAAATTATTCTCTACTGAAAATGAACCTTTTCTTACTGATCAGATAGTCAGACACAAAATGAAAAATTATCAAGAATTAAAAAGCATTGTTGGGATGTTTCTTACTGAAGATGAAAATATTACAGTATATTATGGTTAAAATGGATGTCCTCTCACTGATGTGTACACATTGCACAGAAAGTACACAAAGAGCATTATGGGGAGATAAAATATAAAGGTTTGATGTTATGCTGATGTGGGCTTGCATGTCTAAATTTCATGTTTGTTGGTAGAACAAGAGATGTCATCTTTACAAATGGAGAAAACAGCAGTTAGTGAGGCACACCTACACCTTATTAACCCCTACATCTATGTGTGACACTTTTAGTTATGATTATAAACCTTCAAAATGATCTGTTCTGTATTAAGATTGAATCAGAATTTTAACAATTTAGCTGGTAATGTGAATGTGGCCTGTGTGTAAGCGCCCAAATGAGACTACACATTCACTCTATGGTCATATTCATGAAAGACAGTAGACTGCTGTTATTGGTTGAAAGTCTGTGTAAAGCAGTGAGAACAAATAAAATGTGTTGTTAATCATCCAGGCAAAGAATGCATAAAAGAATTCCAAACTGTATTATATTAGATTTTAATTGTCTTGAAAGGCCATGATCACTGCTTTGATACACTAGGGGTGTTTTCACTGCTGGGGCTGACTGACAGCCTTCACATCAGCTGATATTAACTGCACTAACCAGCCAAACAGAGCTAAGATCCCCTCCATTATTGCGGCTTCTTGTCAAATCAATTTCCAGTAACTCTAGTTATATAAGTATGTGCATAGTCTTCTTACTTGAGGTAGGAGCTCTTCAACTTGTCTCAGCAGAAAATTAAGGCACTTCTTCATCTCATCATTCTGAGTTTATTTAAATGAGTCTGAACTGTTCTGCAAATTTGATCATCCAGGGGAAAGTGTTTTTGTGTAAGGTAGGCCTGCAGAGCTCGATAAGGGGTTGCGCTATTCATAACATTATAGTGTTATGGACTGGGTTGTCAGGAGCTCTGACTAGCCCACCAAAAATTTTAAACAGAAAATAAATGTAAAACAGTTGAATAGTGGAAATGGAATTTGCACAAAGGCTGCTTTCCACTCAGAGGATGCACAACTTATCTCAAATTATTCTCTACTGAAAATGAACCTTTTCTTACTGATCAGATAGTCAGACACAAAATGAAAAATTATCAAGAATTAAAAAGCATTGTTGGGATGTTTCTTACTGAAGATGAAAATATTACAGTATATTATGGTTAAAATGGATGTCCTCTCACTGATGTGTACACATTGCACAGAAAGTACACAAAGAGCATTATGGGGAGATAAAATATAAAGGTTTGATGTTATGCTGATGTGGGCTTGCATGTCTAAATTTCATGTTTGTTGGTAGAACAAGAGATGGCATCTTTACAAATGGAGAAAACAGCAGTTAGTGAGGCACACCTACACCTTATTAACCCCTACATCTATGTGTGAAGCTGTGGGAGGAACCCTCTCGATCTCTGTGGGATGTATGTCAGTTTTGAAAGACCGTCTCTGTAAAATAGAACTAACTGAAGTGAGACAAACTGCTGAATGTACTCAGTGGGCTTCTTGAAAGGGAACTATTGATTTCTGATGAATGTGCTCCCACAAGGAGAGCCACAAGTGCAGGTGCTTTATTATTACGTGCATGTCTGTTAAATGTTTCAAGGGTCTGTAAGGATATCTTTTTTTTTAGTTTTTATACAATTTTGACCGTATACTGTCCCTTTAAAGGGCACATATAATGGGTAACAAATGGGGACATGAGGGCCAAATCTCAATAGAAAATTGGGTTTCAAATTTCAAAGCATAGTAAGGCCATAATCTAATGTTAATAATTGTGAAATATGAGACATATCCAACATGACATGACTGGGAACCCAAAGCCACGAATACTTATGTTTTAATACCTTTAATAATGTATATTTTCTCAACCCACTCAAGCATTTTGATAACTGTAAACCTAGCCATGTATTATTATAAACTTTATTACAGGCTCTAGGCCCAATAGGAGGACCTACAACATATACATAAAAAATAGGCAGTAAAAGAAGAGAGAAGAGGGGAAAAAAGACAAGCAATGATGTATGTACAAACATACTATCAGTCATGCCAGTCTTAAAAGGCAGCCATACCAATGCTTCCACATATAGGATTGATATCTGACAGAGCTGCATCTGGGGCTCGTGAGAATCCTTATAATACAGTTTTGAGACTTATCCAGACGACACATGAACTTAAACATTAGGTTCCTTAAGAGAGCCTGTAAAGTACTTAGTCCTGAGTCACAAAATAGTTTACTAGCACTGCAACTCCTAGGCTTTTTCAGCAATATCCTCAGGCAGTCATTATATGCTACGTGGAGTTTACGCAGGGTCTCTTTTTTGTAGCTGACCCATAATGGGGCTGCATACATACAGTAGGAGTACAGTAGGCATGAAACAAGCTTACTTTCACATCATCAGAACAGAACAGAAATTTTCTTACTAACATGTTTGCTTGGACATACAGCATTTGTCTCTGCCTAAACATGTCAGCATCATCTTCCAACTTGTCAATGATAATGTGCCCAAGATATTTTGTACTGCTTGATACGCATAGTGATTGCCCTGACAGGTAAAACGTTGGGAAGAGCACTTTATGATCCTCCTTGGCTCTACATATCAACACAACACTCTTTTTTGCATTGTACTGTACATCACACTCAACCCCATACTCAGAGCACACATTCAGGAGCTGCTGAAACCCAACAGTGCTGGGGGACATAATAGCCAGGTCGTCTGCATACATCAAATGGTTTAAAACAGTGTTACCTATCAGACATCCTGTCTTACACCTCCCCAATTGTTTGGAGAAGTTGTCCATGTATAGGTTGAAGAGGGCTGGAGATAGAAGTCCCCCTTGTCTAACTCCATTGCCTACACAGAAATGAGTAGATAGACTGTTTCCCCATTTCACCTGCATATGTTGATTAGCATACCAGTAAACCAGACTACGTATGATGCTTCCAGGTACACCCCTAAGCATGAGTTTAGTGAAGAGCTTATGGTGATTCACTCTATCAAACGCCTAAGAAGCATCAATAAACCCCAGAAATATTGTAGAGCCATGCTTTCTGTAGGATTCAACAGTTTCTTTCAAGGCATATAAACATAGATCTGTGCTGTGCATAGGCTTAAAACCAAATTGATTTTCAGTGGTATAAATTAACTCACCCAGTCTATCTAGCAGCATCTTCTCTAATACCTTAGAAATAATGCTGGCTAAGGCAATGGGTCTGTAGTTATCCATACTCCCTATTTTACCTGCCTTGTCCTTAATGACAGGCACTAATGTAACTGTGAGCATAGTGTCAGGTAGCACCCCATGTGTCATCAGACCAGTGAGGCAAATAGATAACAATGCTGCAATTCTAGGGCTAGCTAACTTAAGATGTTCTGCTGTGATATTATCATTGCCACTAGATTTGTTATCGGCTAGTTGCTCTATAGCATGGAAAACCTGTATGTTTTTTAACATGTATGTTAAATCTAGCCCTAACTTTTGCTTAACTCTTTTGCAAATTATTGAAAAGTGAGGAGTCATGAGCAGGTGATTCAATGAACACTTCTGCCATCCCATACATCCAGCAAAGTCAGTGTCAACCACCTACTTAGTCATGTATGTCGATTTTTGCTTGCATCTTCTGATTTTGTGCTACATCCTTCCTCGTCATCAGGCTTGAGCTGTATGTATTTGAACAATTTTTTAACCTTTATTGTAAAACTGCAAAATTTTGCGTGGTGTAAATCTGTAAATCTGGATGTTGTATAGTCATGTTTGGACCCTTTGTAGTGAGCAAATGCTTGAATGTGCATCCTGGGAGGGAATGACTTTAAATGGTCAGGGCTTTAAGGATTTATATTTCTTTATGAACTTTACCCTCCTCAAGAGGGGGATTAGGCTGATGGAGGCAGCTATAATGTGTTGACTCAAGCACAAACTAGTAAGCTAACTGTACATGTGATTTGTGATGAGTTGTGAGCACTGTACAATGCCCAACAACAACTGTAGTCCTGGACTTGCTACAGCTTTCTTTCATGATACTGTCATTGTACAACAAGTATGGCTCAGAGGGGGGAGTTTAAGTGGGCCAACAGAACGGGTATGTGATGGCACATAAAAAGCAATTGATAAATACTTGGATCTCACCTCTTGCTACCTTCAATCTAAAACTGAAAAATTTCCAGAAGTGTCTTTCAGAAAAATGTTTTATTGACAACATAGATTGTACATTAAATAGACTGAGATCAAGTGTTGAATGCAAAAAAGTGGAAACCCTGAGAATAATTAAAAGGAGTGTCATGCAATATGCTAACACAGTAAAAACAGGTGCGAGACGCACCTGCACAGCTTAATTAATCCCACTTCTTATGATTCTAAACTGTAAGGATGCTTTGTCATGGTTGTTTTCCATTTCCCCAAAGACAAGTGTTGACTTGGCACTCTCCATGATTACCTCAAGTTAAATTCCACCAAATGTTACACCAGATGATTTCACTAATTAGCTTCCTTTGATAGATGCTTGGTTTTGCTGTTGGACATTCGATTTGTTGGCAACGTTTTGGACATGTATGAGAGTAGAACTGGAAATCTGTGTTCACCACTGGTCTAGTAAAGCTAGAATACTTCTTTCAATAATTCAAAAATTTTCCACTGTCATTGCTCACTTCATCCCATACAAAATTGCAGGAAATCTGGAATACTATGAGACATAAGTACAGTTAAAGAGGAATGAAAGTAACATGGCACAATTAGATTGCAGTCTTCTAATTGGTGAAGAAGATAGATCCTATCTCTAAAGCACAGTATATAATTATATGCACTTCATGCATTATAAGTATTGTTGTGGCAATTCATACGAGAAGGTAGTGACTGCAACTTTAAAGGTGTAAAGAAAGAAGAACACTGAACGCAAACTTTGAAAAAAGAAATAATCAGCTTGATGACAGTTTTAAAAGCTTCATTGATAACTTTCTGTTTACTATATCTGTAATGTCATCTTTGGTCAGAACAGCTGTTTCTTAGGGCAACTGCTGCTATGTTTAAATAAAAGAGTTTCAATTATCATAATGGTATATATCAGGTTATAACGATAAATAAAAAGCTACATAGAACTTTACAGAAAAAAATTAAAATACCTTTTGTGGATGTGAATATATGAATGTAAATGGGAATCAGGCAGAAAATAAATGATATTTTTTCTGTGTGAACATTTGCATTTTTCTATGCCTTAATAACCTTACACAATTTCAAACAGGGGAAGTGTGATTTCGGCTGCTAAATGTGCTGGTGTGTGATGCACAGCAGGTGCGAGCAAGGCGGCCTTTTACCATCTGCATAACCCATTAAAAATCATGACGAAGTGCATTAGCTGGACATTGGACTGGAAATGGCCTTAAAACTGTTGATTATATTCATTTGGAATATTGCCATAGCATTAAAGATTTAAAAGGTAAAGGATTTAGAAGTTTCTTTTTGAACTTGTCACACGGTAAATGGGCTCTCTGTCCATTACTGATCTGCAATTGTCAGTGCTGTGCAGATGTTCATGGAGCCAATAAAGCGGTTTGATGTGTACGCAAGCTATGTTCAGTAATTAAAGAAGAAATGCAAAGAAATTAAACAAAGATTTTAAGCAAATTAGCCTGTCATTATTAAAAAAAAATGCATTGCAACTCATTTCACAATAGAGTATTGACTGTTTAATTGCACGTAACACTGTGTATCTGTATATTTGTGTGATATTGTGTAATTACTTTTACTTACAGCATACCAAGTACCAGTAGGAGTAGAGTGGCTGTTAAAGAGAGGTAAAGAATATCAAGTGAGTTCTTTTCTCATAAATTTAATTTAAGATTCAATAATTCAATAATTTAAGAATCTGAAAAAAAGATGGGGGGAGAGAAAAGGAAAGATAAGTCATCAAAAGAAAACTTGTTCTCATTACCGCAGCATCATATGCTTCAATTTTCTCAAAGCTTCTTATGTCTTTTGCATATAAAAAGAATGTTCCTCAGCATCAGTGCCCTGACACACAGCCCACAGCAATATAAGCAACAAGGTGCTCATTAGATGGCTGGAGAGGTGATGGGAATGCATCTGCACTTAAAATTATGAGCCCAGAGTCTCAGACTTAGATCATTTTACTTGTTTACTTTCCATTTCAGACACTGTTTGGTTCGGTTTAGCCATCGCAACTACTTAGTTTCATTTAGGCCAAAAAAATTCCTAGCTGGCTTTACAAAGTAAAAAAACAAAGAAACAACTGATAAAGGGGACGTCTGGAAGAACAGAGACTCTGGCTGAGTAAATCAAAAGAAAAAGGCTTCAACCACAGAAGTCACAAAGAGTGCAATGGTAATGTTAAAATAGAAATAGGAGTTCTATGTAGAGTTGAGGAGAACCTATTGGAAGGAAAACCATCTAAACAGGAGTCCATCAATTAGGCATTTATGATGCGAGTTCAGATTGAACTCTGAGAGAATGACAAAAAAGATTACGTGATTTTATGACATTTTCTGACTTCAAAGAATGATTAAAAAGAAAAAGAACTCCACTTAATCTGGTTGGCAGTAGGCACTGCTCATCACCTGGGTATTACCGATATTTACAGTGATGCAGTAAAATTTTGTGAGACTGGGTTATAAGCAACCGGAAGAATGAATGCAGCTGAATACAGAGAAATGAGGAAAACCCACACCAGAGTGCACACAGCCTGAGACTGAGGGCACAGTTCACCTGACCTAAAGTAAACAGCCAAAACAACTCTGTAGCAGCATGGGGACGAAAGTCAGAGTGCATTCAATGGGTTCAGCTAAAACCCACACAGAGCATAGCATTTTGGAAGAGAAATGACAATGGGGCAGATGCATCTTCTTTTATCAATAAATACACAGGTAAACAGGGGCAGATGGAGAGATGGATTTATATACGGAGGAGGCACACCATTGCATCACAAGGAACATTGGGAAAAACAGGAGGGATAATTAGGAGACCTAAAAATAAGTGTGCTGAAACTTTTATTTCAGCGTGCCAAGCAGAAAATGTGGGGAACCAACAACTGAGCTTCTTTGAAACAGAAGATGCCAACAGTGATGATTTAGACAACAATGAGAGCACGCAGGAAGTGTGAAACTATACAACTTGTAGAAGTGCTGCTAGAAATGGGTTAGGTAGATGGAAATTAGGGGAGCTTGTGTAAATTTAAAGCATATCCTCATATTAGTAATATGACCCAAATACATGCTCTTGCATGATTATATTTGCGTTTGTTCATAAGGCAATAACTAAAATGGAAGAAATGGGAGTTGAAAAGTTGTAACTGAGGAGTTTTTTTTAACTATTGACCAGTTGATCCAAAGAATTTGAGGGTAGTATTTTACTGAGTAGTAAAAGTCTATTTTACAACAACCTCCTTTAATTGATTGTGAAGAGTTTCCTACTATTGTATTGTATTTATTTTATGTAAAGCACTTTGAATTGTTTTGTACGTGACATGTGCTATGCAAATAAATTTGATTTGATTTACTATTGCCCCTCCTCCATTAATGAAGATTCTAAGCAGTCTTTGTGGTTTAATGGAGCATCTTCTCACTGACTCTCTATGTCTCCACTAAGTGAGTGAGATGTTGACACAGAAATGGAGAATATTTGTGATAAATATTTCTAAGATTACTTAGAAACTCTCTTTTTCTCTCTCTAATTCTTGTACATCCATATTCAAAAGCAAGGAAGATAAGTTTAGAAATTAATTTCAACGCTCAACTATTTAAAAAAAAAAAAAGAATTATAGATGTAAACATCTATAAGCCTTTGTGTTCATTGTAATGGTAAAATTTAACATGAGACTATATGAAATATCCAGGCTTAGATACAAATGTTAATTTACTATATATTGTAGACTAATAATTAGCCCCACTGGAAGTGTTTGTAGGGTAAATAATGACACCAGCTGAAAACGTCTTCACAGTACATGACAGTGTAATTAATGTTGATAAACTTGAAAAAAGTTCCCTTCTCTCTTTAAATAGTTTTGAATAGACATTGGTTCCAGTGCATATTTGTTTTTCAGTTTTCTTTGAATAGGCTCTAATCCATTTTCCTCTTCAAAATACCATTTAAAGACTCAAAGAAGGAGGACAAGTACAGATGGTATTAACATGAAACATCTTGCATTTAAGTAAAACGGTAAATAACATTTTCAAACCTTAAAAGGATTATTTTCACCTTTTTATTTATATATAAGCTACACTGTATTAATCCGAGGCCTGCAAATAGAAAAGATCTTTGCTTTTTTTCGTCTGTCCATCTAGGAGCTTCGCTATGCCAGTTACATGTTGACGTGCGTGTTTTAGAGGCAATGGATTACTTCAGTTTTTATGGCGTGTGGTCAAAGTCAGAGTGTGGGGTATTTTTCTGAGAGACTGTCCATCACTGACAAAACCACAGAGAGCCAATAAGCAGATGAGATTGGTTGATTCTGTGCTCCAGCTATCTTCTCTTGTTTGTTTGTATATGGCCAGTGAAATGATCTGTAGTGCCCTTCACAATGACTAATGTGGGTAGCAGGATGTATGTTCATTTCTGCCCCTAACCAAACAAAAACAGCCATTTTTCCATTAAATCAAAAGCCTGTTGTGTTTGCCTTCAGTGGAAAAGAGTAAGAAAAACCTATAGAAGCCTTGTTTGCATGTTAACCCAATAGTCTGAGGGACTGATACTTATTGTGAGATAAGCTTTAGGGCATCTAGATTGGTTTGTTTCAACAGACCTAAAATCCGTGTGAATTCCTTTCTTAAAAGAACCTAAGCATGGTAAAAAATAAAAAAAAAGTCAGAAGTAACAACAGTAGTGCTGACGCTGCACTAATCTCTTTTCTTTCTGAAAAACAGTAAGTCAGAATTGACTGATATCCGGGCCACAGAGTAGAGATCATACTTCTTGTGAACTTGGCTTCCCCTTTAATTCCTTATGTTGACCGAACTATTTACATTCAGTCCGTAGGCTGATCAAAGGCTTCAAATTTGACATGACTTTAATGAGATCTTCCAGCTGCAAATTACTCAGAATGACCTAATTGGATGGGACGCTTCACAGACAGACTCACACACGCCTCCTGCCTTCCGTTTCTCCATGTTGTTTCCTCTTTACTTGCATTTTGATTTTCATCTGCCGCCTTCCTCTCTCCTTTTCCTCAGTCACTCTGTCTTTGTGCAGCATGAATTTATTATTTATTCATGGATGTTGTGTGTACAAAAGAGATAGAAACAGAGATTTATTCTTTCAAAAAAGCAATGTGTGTGTCAAAGAATAATAGGGATTTGGTCTGTTGATTTCAAGCAAATTCATCTGCTCTACACAAACCAAACAACAGCTGCTAAAGTGGTTCCACTCCACAATATTTAACATTTAATATTGAAAACAACTGTGCAACAGAGACCGTGATTCAGTGTGATTCTTGAGTTTATTAGTCAGATGTGTAGCCTTGAAAGATTAAGATATGGTGCAACTAATTTACGATACAATGAAGAATTTCTAGATACTTGAGATGCTGTTTTAGGAAATAAATTCTAATTCTTTTTCTTTATTCCACTCAAGTTTCAAGCATTAACCATCAATTATATAAGCTGCTCATGAAGTTATTGGACTCACAATCTTTTTGCTTGTAATGTTCTTCAACAGGGTCACACATCATTGTCTTTTACCACAGATAATTACTCCCATTGCTGCCATTTATTCTGGTCTCAGCTCGATAGATGCCTCTCTCCTTCTTTGACAACAGTGCGGTTTCTTTTCCTATTCTGCAGTATTGCCGCCATAATTCTTAACTCATGTGAGTGCAGCCCTGAAACATGAAAGATGCGTCTATAAAAGTGCCACGGGAAATGGCTCACTGAGCAGCAGAATGAAAAACACTGAATGCATAAAAAACAGAAGACTATATTGTTTGGGGTTTGCTTCCACTCTATTCACTTCACACTCACATAAGATATGTAAATGAACTCCATATGTATGCACAGCTCTGTTTAAACATTTGTTTTAACGGCTTGTGTTCTCATGTTAGCAGCAAAAAGGCAAGTGCTTTTTTCTCAGTTGCCATCTGTGCGAGCTGATTCTGCAGTGTCAGGTCTGTGGTGTGCACAAGTAAATGTTTGTGCAATTAGTATGTCAGAGGGAATTTGAAAATGCCGTGCTTCCAATTCTTAATTTGTCATGCCACATTTTTATTATTAATAGAAAATACTTTTAAAATTCTTGTAATAACTAAAGATCATTCTTGTGTTTTGCACCTCAATCCCAGTAGGTGAGATGTTTCCCTTCTTGGTCAGCGTGTTCTCCACATCAGGTATGCTCATATATAGAGGACCCTAGTCTACTATATAAGAGGCAATCTTTTTCGTTCGGTTTTCTGTGTTTGTTATGTGCATTCCTGATGTCATATCCTGTTTGAAAGACATAACTTTTTGGATCCTGAAGTTCTCCTGAAGTTGCTCATAGAAAAAGTTAGAAAAGTCATAGATACCATTAAAAACATTCTTTTTCATGCTTTCTCATTATTACATAGAGAGAGAGAGAGTTATAGGATGACTAAAATCATTGCAACTACTGTCAATAAAAAGCATCCAGGTAACAACAGAGAACCGCTGTGGGCTTTCCAGTGGTGGGTTCTGCTGCGTATGATGATTTTGCGGTTCCATATTAGTCTGTTTGTAAAAAAGAAATGCATTTGACGATTGCTATGTTTTAATATTTGGAATGCAAATACAAGACTTGAAAAAAGAGCTTGGCATAAGCTGCTGAATAACAGCTTCCCCATGCTCAGTGCTGAGCCTGTGTCCTCCACCACCTTGCATTGGACAGTAAGAGCCCATCAGATGATTCTAACGATGATGCCGGCCACCCAGAGGGTGCCTACAGCAACCAGATACATCACAGTGCACATCACGACTGTAGCACTGAGGGCAACCAGGTTTCATGTTGACCTTGCAAGCTTACAGTGCTACAAACTGAAGTTTTTCTCTAGTGCAGTGACAGACCATAACTGTGTGGCGCAAGCTTTTAAAATGAATCCATCATCAAAAGGGCCATAAAAGCAGTGCATAACAGTATATGTCATGGTACGAGCCTCACGTTTACATGATGAAATACTAAAAGACTAAGAGAGTATTACAAAGGGTGTGCTCCAAATGACCAGTTTATTTGGCTTTCTATAGTTACTTTCATTGTCACATCAAACCTTCACAACCAGCTGCAAGAAGAGAACTCAGGTGGATGCCTGCTGGTCTCCATCAAGTCCAGAAGAACACAACCACAAATGGTTATTGGATATGCTTTTGTCAAAGCGAGGGGAAATTTAATGTTTAAATTAATTAGGGATGGGATGGGAGAGCTGATCAATACCAAGTCTTCCACATGACAGATCTGTATTAAGTCCCCTATTCATGAAATATGGACTTTTCAAGCTGAAAAATAACATCCTGAGATTTTCAGTTTGACATTGCATCAAAAAATGCTTTTGCTCAAAATAGGCATATTTTTGTGAAAAGAAATCTAACATTTTTTAAGTTAAAAAAACACATTGAACCACTTTTGTTTCTTTCCCTTTGTTGGCTCAAAGTCATGTTCTATTGATCTGTTTTTAAGATTTGTGAGCTGTGTTAAAATCCTTCTCATTTACTGCTACTGTGTTTATGTGACTTTTTGCCTTGTTGTAATCATTTACACTGTTTATGATGACATTACTCCAAGGGCAACATTTGTTAATTGATGTGAACTCTTAGTTTTGCTCTGAAAGTGCAGCAGAATCAATATTTTTACTCTAAAGATGTACAACATATCATTCCAGGTAGAATCTCTACGTACCCCTCCAGGTTTGACAAAATCCTCCAGGAAACTATGTGAGTGTCTAAAGAAAACACAGCTGGCAGCTGCGTACTTTAAAGATTTGGGTCTTGTTAACGATATGATATGTTGTGATCATGAATCCCTCAAGTTCAAGTCATGATCAAACCTTCAAATATTAGACAGGATACCAGCTCAATATACAATAGCAACAGCAACAGCAACAACAACGTCTATATCTCTATTCTTGTTTCGATTGGACGAGGCAGTCCTACAGTTTGTTAAAAGTGCATAAAATGTGTTTTCAATGCCATTCTAGTCTTTGGAAGCCATTTTTTATTTTTTACAGTTAACATTTCTTTGGAACTTAGTGACAAAAACATCTGATCTCATTGAAATAATACATTTAATCTTTTTTTTTTTTAGAGCTTCTAATCTTTGCTAATCTAGCCTCCTTATCATGGCTTTAGTTTTATCTAAATACACTTCGCTAAGATGTTATAAATAAAACAATGTTGTCTGAAGTGGTGTGTTTCTCTTTAATTAATAACATATATTACTATAAATGTTGTTTCTTGGTCTTATTGTATGTATCAGAGAAGATCTGAGTTCCATGTCATAAAGCACAAGGCCTTCACGTGTACTCTGTAAAACATAAAGTGTAATTATTGTCTGAAAAATGAGTGATTCGATCCACCTTCTAATTATATGAGCCATTATTGGACAATGAGCAGCCTACGTGACAATCCCATTCATTATCATTCTCTTTCAATAGAATAATTATAGGGTGTCTGTTCTACTTTTTCCCTGACTGAGAATCTGGAGAGCAAATTACAAAATTCTTTAATGCACTCTCCACAAACTGCAGCAGCAAAGTTACTTGAATTGATTGGTAGAATGATTGATTGCGCTCTGCATTACAGAAGCTTGATCTTTGAGGTGTGCCACTGCCAATACTAAAAGTGCTTCTTTTGTCAGTGCCCAAGCATTACCTATGTACAACCCTGAATAAATGTTTGAAAATGTTTCTCATTTATAAAGCGCAGGTCCTCATCTACTGCATGAAGTCAAATGAAACTGATCTCAGACATCTCAGATATACCACATATTTCTAGGGCATTACAGAGGTCCTTTTCCTTTTACTGCTTTGATGAACAAACACATTTCCTAGTATATGAATTCTATCTGGTTTTATCAGCCTTTTTCTATATATCAGTTCTGTAAACCACAATCAAATGACTGAAATTAGTTGATAATTGTCTCTTGGGGCCAACATCGAGGAATACAACATCCTCATGTGACAGACAGTCTGTCCTCATTGTCTCATCTCACATTTTCATATGGATTATTTGACGGGCCTGTTATGAAGCGGGAAATAAATATGAATTTGACTTTATCGGTAATAATAGTTCTTGAATGAATATAGAAAGAAGGAACGTGAAACGAGGCTCACTGAGTAAACTTAAGTGTGGAAGAGAAATTTCATAATCTGCCAAAAAAAACAAAGTCATATTATTTTTGCAGAACGAGGAGGCGTGCTTTCTGTGTTGTTCATTAGTATTTTCCTGCACAGCTGACAAAGCGCAGAGCAAGGAGCAACATAAATGAATACATAGAGTAGCATAAACATTATCGGAAGAGCAAAACATTAACCAATCTCCATACAACACAGTGACAATGATTAAGCATTCTTTTCTAAAGCAAATTAGTTTACCAGTTTGATTTTCTATCAATTTTCATACTAAAGGCAAATGAGGGCCTCGTCTACCGTAACGTTTTTGGTCTGGACACACAAACACACACTAAATTCACAAGTCAGAGGAGCAGCTTGACTGCTTACACGTTACCTCCAGCCTCCTCCATGATGAAAATGAGTGTAGGCTTTTGTTGTGACCCAGGGGAACTGGTGCCCATCTCCCTCTTCCTTCTTTTTCAATTTATGAGTCACTTCATTTTTTCCATCTCATCTTCAGCCGTGGCTTCTTTGGTTGATTTTTGCAGATAGAATTTCAACCACAGAGGTGGATACAGCAACATCAGCAACGTATTATTACACTCAGCCTAGCTTCACTCAAGATATGTAATTTGGGGTGCTTAATCTGAAAAACTTGGGCAAACCCATATAAATCTCAGGAGGCTTGATATCTGATTGAGCCCAAGACTCCCCTTGAAGCTAGACAATGCTGTTCAAGTGCAAAGGAAATACATGGTTGTTACTTGATCAAATTACTATCTCGGGAGTTCGAAGACCAGGTCGACATTGTTCTTGGGCAGTTTTTAGTCTGTGGTTTTTACACATTGAAATATTTGAGGAGAAATCTGCCACTGGTGTCCTCACTATGGGCTGGTATGCCGAGTCTGTAACAATGTTCGAGTGGGCTGTACGTTTCAAAATAACATTCACATGAAGTCTAAGACACAACATCTTATAGAACTACCATTTGTAGTATCAACATTAAAAACACCCTCTCCTTAAATGATGCTGAAAACCTAAAATCCATGTATTAATGTAATTCTTAAATATCAAAGTTTCCGAGTAACTAAAAAAGCCTGCGGCCAGTCCAAAATGCTGCAATAGGAGATCTGACAGCAACTGTAAAGAGATCACTTATTTTTTCTTCAATGGCTCCATGAAATCCAGAATAAGACTCACACAAAGTGTGGGATTTTCCCCATGTTTTTAGTTATGTTTTTATCATGTTTTAGGCTATGTTTTGGTTCTTGAGTTCATGTTTTGTCATTTGCTTTTCCCCTCACTTCACATACCAGCTCATTAGTTAGGCCCTCCAGAAAAACGCGATTTTGTGATCGCTGATTTTATTGCAAAATTAGCAATATACCGCTGATTTATGCGGGGGTCAATATTTTTCAAAAAAGCCGCATATTCACCGGAATAATCACATTTTCCGCGCAAAATATGTGAAATATGCAGGAGTCGCTTGATTTCACAATCTCCGCACTTTTCTGCATAAAGTTGGGGAGAGAAAAAAATGTTGAAAATTAACGAGAGACAAAATGAAAAAAGCTAATCGATCTCACCAACCGACGCACATTACTGCCAAAGACCGGGCAAACCAGTACCCCGATGTCTTGCACGAAAGCGGGGGGAAACTATTCTGCACCCCGTGCAACTGTGTGTTGGAGCATAAAAGAAAATCGTCGGTGACGTGCCACTTTACCAGCGCGAAACATTTGAAAATGCTTTCTGCAGCTGCGGAAAGGAAAGCCAAAGCCAGACAGCTGACCGAGGCATCAACCTCCAAAACCCTTGCGAGGGCTACCAGAAACGAGGTGAGTAGCGTACAAGATTAAAATTGGCCAAATAAAGAATAAATGAAACAGAATGAGACAGAGAAGTGTGTGTGTGTGTGTGTGTGCGCGCGCGTGTGTGTATGTATTGTGAAACTGTTCAAGTTGTTAAAATAAAAAACCTTCTGTGAAGTAACTTGGTTCCAGTATGCTTGTTTATCATAGGTCGTCTTTAAAATGACTCTTTTTCATTCAGTAGCAGCATATTTTGCAACTTTGCATAATTCACAACTTTTTGCATAATTCGCAAGTTTCCACAACTTTTCACAATTTCACGGCATAAAATCATTAAAAAAACCTCGCATATAACCCCGATTTTAGCCCGCAAGATCAAGGATTTTAGCCCGCGTAATGAAGGATTTATGCCCGCGTTTTTCTGGAGGGTCTAATTAGTTTCACTCAAATCACCTGTTCATTGTCCCCAGTTGCACTCATTCACAATCACTCAGTTCCCTATTTAGTTTCCAGGCTCCCCTGTCCTTGTGTCAGATCCTTACATGAATTTCACCCCTCATGCCACGTATTCAAGCTAAGTGTTATTTCATGTTATACCAAGTAATATTCCTTGTTTTGTTTTTTCTTTATTCATGTTTTTTGTCCCACAATTTAAGTTTTTGTCATTCGGCTCAGCCGTGCCTTTTGTATAACGTTTGTTTCTTGTGAATAAAAAAAACAAGTTTGCTTTTCCCATCCTCTCAGTCCGCATCTGTGTCCTACCCACCATCCCAACCTGACACAAAGCTCTTGATAATCAAGCCATAATGCAACAAAAAGACCTGATGAACACATTATGAGATAAAGTACTTTGACTCCCTTAATTGGTAGTCCCACCATTGAGTGGCAGAGTTTTGGGTTTCACCATTCAGAGAGCCCTGAGACTACTTTATGTTGTGAACTGGACCTGAATATATAAAATGGAATTCACTAGATGCCCAAAGTTATTCACTTGACCTGTCAGTGGTTTTAATGTTGTGGTTTAAATTGGCCTTGAAAGGCATCCAAGTGATTTAGTTCAAACTGTCTTTAGAACTTAATCTAAGTTTTACTGTAATTAACAAGTGAATACCATCTGAAGCAACTGTCTTCCTTAGCATCTGTTTATCTTCATGTATACATGTTAGCTGAGTGCTCACAGAATTTTATATTCTTAAACTATGTGTACGTTTGAAAAAGGTTTTCTTTCCTTTAAAGATAACCAGGGCCATATATGGACTATTTCTCTAATTATGCGTGCATGCAAATCTTGTGCACAAGATTATGCAGTCTGCATCCCCATATGGGGCTGCCCTGCCCCAGAAAAACAATGTGAAAAGGCCAGTGTATGTCAGCAGTTTGGTAAACAACCTCCTAATTACTCATTGATAACACACACCTGGCCTGGTCATCCATGAGATAACTGTGCCTGAGGAAGGCCAGTCAACATTCTGTCAGTCTAAAAGCTTTTTATCTCCTGTAATGGTATCATGCAATATATCATCATGCATGTCTTAGAGAAATTGTTGTATTGTCTTCATTGTTTATGTAGAAGCTGAAAAAATACATCCAAATTCTTCTTTGATCACAAAAACATTTATTCTTAAAAGCACTTATTAGTTGATGAACTACATAACCTCCAGCTCTACCTCCCCGTGGAAATAAAAAGAACAAACTGAAACAAATACTCAACTATATCATACAGACTCTTGTGGGCATTCATGCTACACAAATTATGTAGGCTTTGCAACAGAAAGGATGCACCTGCCTCGATCACTTGGTATTTTTTAAACTTGCTGAGCCACAGTGCAATAAGGTCCTTCATCACCCATGAGGGCTTTAGAGTGTCAAAGCAGTTGGAAGTACAAGTAACTGGCATAGACGATGGTTGATGACGCTACCTCCCCAAACACCACACACACATACATATTTATACATACATACAAATGATTTATGCCAGCCAAGGAGAGCCATAAAACTTTTGGCTTTGCTGAGCCCTGAAGTTTTCACTCAGTAATTGTATAATTTATAAATACAGAATGTGAGATATGTGAGACACTATGCTCTGCCAAAGCTTTTTATTATTTTGAAAATGACCAACCCTTGATTCATAGTCCTGCATCTACACTGCAACAAATCAAGTCAAATTTATTTGTATAGCACATTTTATGTAATTCAAAGTGCTTTACATAAAATGAAAGCATTGCAGCCGGGAGTGGAAGAAGCATTACAAGTACATAAAGAATACAAAGAGAAACAAATAAAAGTATTAAAATTAAATTAAAATTATTAAAAACAAACAACAGTCCAGATAAATTAAAAGATATCGTGCAGATTTCATGCATTGACACATGAGAAAAGAAATGTTTTTAACCTGGATTTAAAAATGTCTACATTTGGTGAAAGTTTAATCTTCACTGGCAGTTTGTTCCACTTGTTTGCAGCATAACAGCTAAATGCTGCTTCTCCATGTTTAGTCTGGACTCTGGACTGGACCAGCTGACCTGAGTCCTTGGATCTAAGAGTTCTGCTTGGTAGTGCTGTGCGATATGGACAAAATTCTATATACCCAGATAACAATATATATCCCAAAATAGTATTTTTTTCTTAAAATTATATATATATAAATATATGAAATGAATGGCAATTTCTGAATGGCAATGGCGTCTGTGATTTGGCGGTGTCTGCGGGACTGCTTGTCATAGGGGATGCCTTTGGTCAACGATTCGTTCAGGCTCGTTTGGTGTCTTTTTTTCTTTGTACGTGGTATTAAGATAGTTTATCGCATCTTCACACTGTCTCTGTATTGTTCTTCACGTCATGTCTTTAAGTGATAGAACAGATTAGACGTGCAGCATGTTTTGCAAATTACCGTTTTTAAAAAAAATCTTTTTAAATCTAAACCAAAACCACACTATGGAATTCCGGTTCCCTCTTTTCGGCACTAATTCCTCCCTGGGTTCTGTTTCCATTGTGTTTTCCATCGTACTTTCCACCAAACTCTTCTCCAAGCTCTCCGCCTCAGCCATGTTGTTGTTTGTATCCACGCATACTCCCCTAGCACTGCAGTAAATGAGTCTTTGTGACATAAAAATGCTAACGCAAAGTGGTAGCGTTGCTGCAGTTACATTTAGCCTTCATTCATTGTTCATACAATGTGTAACAACGTGAAATTTTGATTTAAAAAAAGAAAAAAAAAAAAAAGACATGAACAATAGAGGGCTATATCGTACGGTAGACATTTTTATATCGCACTACGACATATATCGTAATGTCACACAGCACTACTGCTAGGTTTATATTCTCTGAACATATCACAGATGTATTTTGGGCCTAAACCGTTCTGGGATTTGTAAACCATCAGCAGGCTTTTAAAATCTATTCTGTGACTGACTGGAAGCCAGTGTAAAGATTTTAAAACTGGTGTGATGTGTTCAGATCTCTTAGTCCGGGTTAAAACTCTAGCAGCAGCGTTCTGGATGAGCTGCAGATGTTTAATGCTCTTTTTGGGAAGTCCAGTTAAAAGAGCATTACAGTAATCGAGTCTACTGGAGATGAATGCATGGATGAGTTTCTTCTGGTCTTTTTGGGAGAGGAAACCTTTAATTCTGTTGATGTTCCTGAGGTGGTAAAAAGCTGCCTTGGTGACAGCTTTGATGTGGCTGCTGAAAGTCAGATCTGAGTCTATCAACACTCCGAGGTTACCAACTTGGTCAGTGATTGTAAGGGCCTGAGTCTCAAGATATTTACCAACGCTGACCCTCTTCTCTTTGCTACCAAACAGAATGATCTCAGTTTTGTCTTCATTTAATTGTAGAAAATTCTCTTTCATCCACGTATTTATTTCCTCCAGATAATGACACAGAACGTCTGCTGGGCTGCAGTCGAGACACATAAAGTTGAGTATCGTCTGCGTAACTGTGATAATTGATGTTAAAGGCCTACAGAAAGCTGACACTACACCCAATACATAATGATAATACATACACAGAGGAACAATAATGATCATTTGACGCTACACCAAAACATTTCATAAACGCATGAAATTTGCGATTTTGAATTTGCCGCTTGGAAATCCTTCCTGGAATTCCAAACTGGGGCGGGGCTTCCGTGTGACGTCACAGGTGCCATGGGTTTTCCTGGCTGCCGCTATTAGTATGCTTGTTGAGTGGTGAAGGCAATAAAACGTTGGGTTCAGTGCAGTTTTTATCACACCACCGGGGACAGAGGAAGCAGAGAGACCCGCGGTCTTGTGTCTGTGTCTCCCTGTCCGCCTGCCTCCTCTCTGGTGAAATCAGCCGGAGCCATCCCGCCGTGTTCAGCTCCCTGCGGTGCGGACACTCAGGGGGAATCCACCTGGCGGAGAGCCGACACACCGCGGGATGGTTGCCCTGAAATCAGCTGGCAGAGCCATCATCAAGAGCCCTGACGTGGACACACGTTGGGGCTCTTGATGATCGCTCTGCCCAGATTTCCACTCTCCACCTGGCGGAGAGTGTGTCCGCTCTCCACCAGGTGGATTCCCCCTGAGTGTCCGCTCCGCAGGGAGCTGAACACGGCGGGATGGCTCCGGCTGATTTCACTAGAGAGGAGGCAGGCGGACAGGGAGACACAGACACAAGACCGCGGGTCTCTCTGCTTCCTCTGTCCCCGGTGGTGTGAGCTGCTGGTTCTGAGGGCAACACACGCACTTCGTACATCTACTCGCAATAAAAGTTGCACTGAACCCAACGTTTTATATTTCCAAGCGACGTCCCGTGGCACACATCGAAATTTGCCGTGAAGAAGCTGTCCAGGTCTGGCAAACTGCTGGCTTCGCTACTAGAACTACTGGGGGTTGTTCCAGCAGCTGGCACTCGCGACGTCACGCACCTGTCGTTCCAGTTTGCCAAATTCGAGTCAATTGTGGTGATAGTTTATGGGGCCTAATCAGGACTATCCAGGGGCCTAAAATTATTTTAAAATCATAAAAAAAAATTCCATGGTATATAAGGAATCAATCTGCTATTTCAGTTTTGTGCAAAAAAAAAAAAAAAAAAAAAAATCACCTTTCTGTAGGCCTTTAAAGTTCTGTAATATCTGACCTAAAGGGAGCAAATACAACTTAAACAGAAGAGGTCCAAGAATTGACCCCTGGGGGACTCCACAAGTCATGGCCACTCGCTCAGATTCATAGCTGCCAATTGTAACAAAATAACTCCGGCCTTCTAAGTAGGATGGACTCAGACCTAAATTTGGAAAAACACATTAAGGCAATAACAAAGTCAGCTTACTATCACCTTAAGAATATATCAAGGTTAAAAGATCTGTTGTGTCAGCAGGACCTGGAAAAACTAGCATTCATCTTTAGTAGGCTTGATTACTGTAACAGCATCTTTACAGGTCTACCTAAAAAGTCAGTTAGGCAAGCTCATTGCAGCTCATTCAGAACTCTGCTGCTCGAGTCCTCAATAAGAAAGTGGACCATATCAGTCCAGCTCTGAGACCTTTACAGTGGCTGCCTGTCCATCAGAGGATAGACTTTAAAGTTCTGATGCTGCTCTATAAAGCTCTGAATGGTCTAGGACCAGAATACATCAGTGACCTCCTAACCCAGTATGAACCTTCCAGACCCCTCAGGTCATCTGGATCCAGTCTTCAGTTCCCAGAGTCAGAACCAGACATGGAGAAGCTGCATTCAGCTTCTATGCTCCACATGTCTGGAACAAACTCCCAGAAAGCCTCAGATCAGCTGAAACACTCAGTGGATTTAAGTCCAGGTTGAAGACACACCTATTTTCAGCTGCGTTTGAATAAAGCTCCAAATCTGAAGCTTGAGTTTCAAAACTTAATCATATTTTTTAACTACTTATTTTATCTGATTTTATCTATTGTTCTTCTTTTTTTCTTTTTTGTTTAAAATTTAAGTTGTGCTTTTTATTTCTACTGTTTTAATGTATCTGTAAAGCACTTTGAATCACCTTGTTGTTTAATTGTGCTGTACAAATAAACTTGCCTTGCCTTGCATTGCCTTGCCTCAGACCGGAACCAGTTAAGGAACTCTCCAGACAAGAGCTACCTCTAAACTGTGACTTGTCTAACCTAACCCTATAATGCCTGACCCAAGATATAATGGACAGAATTTCAATTCTTTATCATCTGAAGTCTTTATTTGGCTCTTCAATAAAGTGCAAAAGGTATCCACCAGGGGCCAAAAGATTGAAGTATCAGATTGTATACAACAGGGTTTTGAGCAAACCTTTTACCATATGGTGTCGCAATAGGTCTCAGAAATGTATGTATCAAATATGATACCCACAGCATTATAGGGTTAAACTACACAGAAAAGTGGCTATTTTTCGTCCTTACTGTGATTAATCCATGCAAAACATTGATGATAATGTGATTAAATTCTACTGCTGTAAATCCTATTACAATCATGCCTCAAATCTGGGAAATAATCCGCTTACAGTTTTTTACCATAGTTTTAAAGCTTGCCTCAATACCATGACCATTGTGAGCTTTCAAATACACATCTCAGCACATCAGTTAACCTTTGATTCAAAATGCACTACAGTCAGCAAAACACCTCATAATTAGATGAGCTAAAAAACTTTGACAACATCAAATATTGCAAATTACTGTGAATTACTGTATCTTTCATCTTGACACAAATATTTGATGCAGTGCAAAAAGCTACAGCAAAGCCACTAGGAGGTTCCCATTATGCTACGCACTATTTTATGGTACAATGGCTCTGTAATCTAACTGTCATCATAATATGTTGTTGCCCTAATACTGATCCATGGTGTCCTCTGTATTCTGCTAGTGACAGTGGTGTACAATCCACTGCTGACTAAATTTATTCTGGTTTTACATAACTGACAAAGAACCAGCTGCCAACGTTCCAGGTTTTTGAGGAGATTTGTTCAAATTTGACAAGATTCAGAGCTGTGGTTGTTGCACCAACATGGACAATAAAGTGTTGGTAATGAGCCCGTGTGTCCTGAATACTGAGAGTAAAAAAGCTATGATGAGATCATCCTCTGGTGCTGTCACAAAATTTGCACACTGAACGTTTGAGCAAGGCAAGGGGAGATAACATATGACAGCGCTTACCTCTGGATGGTCATTGAAAGGGATGTGCAATAAGGCAAGTATTACCACTTTAATTCAATTTCACATAGCATATTTTTTAATTTTTTTGTTAGAATTCCTACAGATCCAACAAATGAAATTGCAGATAGACTATTCTACTATTTCAACCATCAGCCGTAGTGAATGCAGACATCGTGATGATACTAAGTCATTCGTAAACTACAGTTTTGAAGCTTTGGGTTCGGCAGCTTGGTGTTGCAATCTTGTTTTTTTTTTTTTTAGACAGAAGTAGTCCTATATAGCTCTATAACACAAAGATCTTTAGAGATCCAAGCTGCGAAATGTGTGCACCTGAATTTTCTTTGAATCAATTTGCATATTAGTTTAAAGTTCATCCATAACAAATCCATTATAGTGTGCGTGTGTGCAACAGTGAGTGCTATACTTTGGCCTTTGTTGTTGCATGGATAGGTAGATAGGATGCTGCCCTGAAGCTAGCAGTATCACAGCAGGAGAGTTACCCATGTGAAACAAGTCTATGTTATATTAAAGTTGATGAGTGCCTATAGGTAAAATGCAGCTTTGTTTTCCTTCTCTCAGTCCCCATTTTCATAGAGCTAATATGGCAGCGATCAAAATCTTCTGTGATGTTCAGGCAGGAGTTGTAGTGCTTGCAGATGATCCACAGGCCTGTATTCCCCAATTCTTGCTGGTTTCACCATTATGGAATTAGTGCTCTTGTAGTGTCACTGCGTAGTACAAAATATGCACAAGTACGATATAGGAGATATAACTTGATATATATCTAACTAACAATAGAGAACAGAAGGCAAGACTGTATCCACACTGAGGATACACAGGTTCATAGGAAGAAACTATGAATACATCGCCTGGAAATGCAATACAAATAGATGGTGGGACAAAAGACAGACAGAAACATCAGGGAGGGTATCCTTAGAATAAAACTGAGAGATCCTGACCATGATAGTCAATGTCGCAGTATTGCTTCACTGGAAGTTCATACAAACATCAGGTTGGTATGTGTATGAGTGTTATACAAGTGTCTTAACTCCACAGGGACTGATCTGATGCTCTTGTCACCTCAAAGTTGTATTTTAACCTGCATTTTAGTCAGCTGTCTGGTGCTCTTATCATGGTACCTTATGGTACACACTCACTCCTATGGACAATTTAGAGTCACCCATCAACCTAACATACATTTCATTCAGACCTAAGTAAACGTGTCAGTTTGTGGATATAATGTCTCCTTTAAATTCAATGTTCCACATGCACAGTTAGTAACTATTTCTAAGTGCAGCCAAATATTATATAAACATATCAAAGATATGTATATCAAAGTAACAAGAACATTATGAGAACTTACAAAGCAGTAGAACAAAGTGTTAATTTCATAAATAGCATAGCCCTAACTGAGTTACTTACTACCTTCTGCAAACGTATTTAACAGATGTTACGTGTTTTCCAGGTAAAAGTGTAAATACATTGATTGGTCATCGAATTTTATAAATTTAAAAAAAATCTGATTAAATTAAATAATTTTAATGTATGTGTCCAGGTCTCTTAGCAAATAGAAAGGCAAGAAAAGATGGAAAACTTGTATTTGTTAAGTTCATTTTTTGCACCAGCTGCCCCACAATGACATCAACAACTTTTATTGTTTTGACAGTTGTTAGAATGTGATCCAACAACAAAAAAACCTGTCAGCATATACAGACTCACTGTTGAATCTTCTCAACATTCAGGAACACATAGTGCTTGTCTTAGTTATAAATTATTCAAATTTCGACAGTGTCCTGAGTTGAACAGTTCTAAGAATATCTTTAACCACGTTATGGTGCACTGTACAAAAAGAGCACCACAATATAACTATGAAAACATATAATATACTGATCCTTAATGCTTCATTCTAAAGGATGTTACGTTCCAGTAGCCCATGCCTTAAGATTTAAGTCCCTTAACCAAATACATTCAGTGACGGCTAACTGGTGGCTTAAACCAGTCATCTTTTGTTCCAACTACAGCAGCATTACCACTGCCACCCAGCAAAAAGAACAGATGTAGTGTAGCAATAGTGAATGACAGAAAAATCAATAAGATGGAGAACAAGAAGATAGAAAAATACCAAGAACTGACAGAAGAAGTAGGAAAAAATGTGGAAAGTGAAGGCAACAGTGGCACAAACAAAGCATTCAGGGCTGTGACCACCAAACAAAGAGAGGGGTTGCAGCAGATCGCAGGAACAACTATCGAGATCTTAGTCCAGAACAGTTCAGTTCTACAGCTGAAATTCTGCAAAGAACCATAGAGATTCAGGCCCCATCCACACGTAGCCGGGTATCTGCTAAAACGAATATATTTTTCTACGTTTGGACCTGTCATCCACATGAAAACGCATAAAAACGCATCGTAAACGAATGTTTTTAAAAACTCCGGGCAAAGTGAAGATTTTTGAAAACTCCGTTTATGCAGCTGCGTGTAGACAGAGATAACTGGAGTTTTGCGTTTTCGAACGTCACAATATGCGCCAAAACAACAACAAATCTGCTTTAAAGTCTAAAGTGCGACCTTTGTTTACTGAAGAAGCATGGATGCCTTGAGAACTGTGGTGGTTATTATTGTGCAGGCGCTGTTTACTGCCTTTTACACGCCCAAGTCGTACTCCCAGAGGAATGGCGTGACAATTTCGCATGTCCCGGTCCTCAGTCCTCTCGCTGTCGGAATTATTACGTCCTCATATCGAGGGGCAGTCCACTGTCATGCGATCACCTGTCGGTGTGCTCAAAAAAGTTGCGTGCACACTTTATTATTTAGCTTACGAGGACAGATTGCGCAAAACAGCAAATGCATTTGGGTTGTCAAGACAGGTGAAAACTCAGATGTTCGGTTATGTGTGGAAGGAGTTTTTTTCGAAAACGAGGTAATGTGGATACAGATTATTTTATAAACGGAGGGGGGGAAACATTCGGTTTTAAAAATACCCGGCTACGTGTGTACATAGCCTCAGGGACTCTGGTTAATGACCGTAGCTTGAAGGGCAGCAAACCACATGAGGTAAGAGGAGAGTGCCTTTTTTTTGTTAAATCGTTTGTTTTCATTTTATAGCAACACATTGTTAGAGATCAGTTAACACGTGTAGGAGAGATTAATGTTTTTGAGTGTTTGTGTGCAAATATAGGGTTTATCGCTGTCACTTAAACTGAATGCATGTCTTTACATTTATGTCTGCAAGTCTGTTTCTATGACTTGCTGTATTTCAGCTCACAACCAAAAACACTATCCATTCATTAATTTTCCTTACCTGCTTCATCCTATTCAGGGAGTCTAGTCCATAGTGTGATAGGGCGAGAGGCAGGATACACCCTGAACAGTCCATCAAAGGACCAACACAGTGAGACAAAGGAGACAAAACAACCATACATGCTCAGACTCACTCCTAAGGTTGATTCTTAATAATATCAGACACTGCAATCATTTTATCATGTGCTGGTGATTCTTTTTCACTGTTACTGAAATAAGTCCCTTTTATGCTCCAAAAAATATCTCTAAGCATCACTGATGCTGCATGTTGCCCCCTACTTTTAGCTTCCAGAAATACAGTCTGTGCAGTCAGCTGTGGTGTAATTAATTTCTCATTAGTGTCTGTAATAATGACTATCTCATAATCTTGCTTGCCCAGTCTCTCACTCCCTCTCTCAGCGCATATGTGTTCCACGTTTCACATTACCAACGCCGCCAGTACCCTGCTGGAGGGAACTATTCACATCCATTGAAAAAAAGAAAGGCAAGCAAACAAACAACAATTAGCTTCCTGTTGACACGGAGAATGCTAGACTCATCTTCTGCAAATTACCTCTCGCTGAGGCAGGGGCAATTGAGACTTTCAGTTTAGCTGTTTTTAATGAACAGTTTACGGTGGAGCTAATCATGATATCACAGACACACAAACACACACAAGGAAGCGTTCACAAGAATTCAGACAAAACAGTAGCTGTGTATCCGGTAAGGATGCAACTGTGGGCAGTGTGGGGGGGAAGGAGCATAGCCTAGCTGCCACTGGCGAAAGGAGGGGTACACCTTTGAAGGGTTCTATTGGAAGGCTGGCTAAACTGACTTTCAGGGTGACACTCCAGTTTAACCCAGAAGTGAATGATTACAGGTTGTGTCATTAGGTGTAGGCGACACTGAGAATAGAGCTGGGCTTCGATAGCCAGGGTACTGCCTGAGAGAGTCTCAGGAATGTTTGTCAATCTTTCGTCAGTCATATAATATGGAGCCCTTTCACATTTAGAATTATAAAAAATGTCTAGACAGCCATGTTGTGGGGGACATTGTATTTGATCATTCCGAGCAGGTAGAACACCTTATATCAGCTCTATGAGACACTGTTCAGATGCTGTGTGAAAGGGGAAAGAATCATAAAGTACCATGAGACTTTAAATGACAGCACAAGTGTCAGAACTGATGATAAAACCATTGAACGAATAGTTATCAGAGTATATGAGCCTCAAAGTATTTAATGAGAATTTCACTGTAATCCCTAAACAGGGGAAGGATGCAATGGGACCTTTATAGCTCCGTAAAAACCCAATGAAAAAAAGGTTAAGAGAGCTGAACTGAAACATAATTTTCAAATAGTATGACATTAAATTAGATTGTACATATTAATGGGGAAGGTATGAGGCATCTAGACCCGATGCAGTGACTGTCTTCTATCCATTCCAAAAACCTCCCTCAGTGCTTGCCCCCAGTTGGGGAGAAAAAACATATTACAACCATAGACCTGCGATAGACTGGCAAACTTTCCAATACAGCTGGGATAGGGTCCTAATCCTAATAAACTGGCAATAGACCCAGAGTCTGATAAAAGAGATATGGATAATGTATGAATTAATGTATTACTTATTCATTGATTATTCAATGTTTACTCCACCACTCCTAATTTGATTATCAATTTGCTCTGATTGCGTTGGATCAGATGCAGGCAGATTTTTTGTCTCAGAAATTTGTGAAATATGCGTGACTTCTAAACATAATGTGCTAAAATTGTGTGCCAGCATCACAGACAGTAGCAAGCTTTTCCTCCACTGACTGTCTTTGAGTGAGTCAGAGTGACGAGTCCGACCCCAGGTAGTGGTGACAGCACCGCCACCTCTGTATTCTGTAGTATTGGATATTCACTCTATCAGAAGAGTTTTAAATGGCTCATTTAAAATTTGGTCAAATGCCCAATTTTATTTGCATTTAAGGATGGCGACTTTACTTCCTCATGTGGATGTCACCAACATATAAATTAGCAACAGAGACCAAGTTGTAAAAGTCTTTCTGTTGTGTAGTTTGGCATTTTAATATTCAGTGCTTGAGTGTATGGCATTTTGTTCATCCTGTGCTCTATGAGCTAATCTGCTTCTTGCTCTCTCCCTGCACATCATCCATCGTCGTATTCTGCATATTTTATCTCTTTTTCACTTCCCTGACTTTCCCTTTCACCTTCCCTTCTTCCTTACTGGTGTGAACTACTCTGTCTCCCACTCAAATTGCAGTAATGTGTCAGATAAAAGTTGGACTTTGATCACTCTTTGACTTGGAGCACAGCCCTGCTCCTCACTTTTCATACCAAGCACAAGTCAAGCACAATCCAATTTCAAATACGCTTTTTTTTTCAGACCTATTCATAATGCATCACTGAGAGCTACAGTATCTTTTGGGCTTTCTTGTGAATATCAATCATCATCCCAATGAGCAACTAATTATGCAAAACTTTTGCCTTAAATAGGTAACATTAGATTTTTAGTCATGAAAATCAAGCAGGAATCATTGCACACTCTGAACGGGTTGCAAGTCCCTCACAGGACCAACAAATGAGACACGAAAGTATGCTCACTCAACAGGTTCAATTTTAAAATGACTTGTTAAACTGACACACGTTTTGGTATTATGGGAAAAGGCCAGAATACCTGAAGAGAACCCAAACATACGCAGGATGAACATGCAAACCTGTATTATGAAGGCCCCCGCTGAGGTTTAAACTGGGAATCTGTGCTAACACAACACCACTGTGCAGCCCTTCCCCTGTCACACTGTGGAAAATTACTTCAATGCGTATGACACCCACATAGGTATATCGAAAGAAATTTAGTAGTGGCCTCTAATGGCATAAGTAGTCCATGATTCTCCCTGTAACAGCACTTATGCCAAATTATAAGCAACATGCAGGTAGCTTACTTGATTAGCTGCTGTTATTACCCAGAATGACCTTTGTGAATGTTGTGCACAAGATCGCACAACACATAGGCATGGCTTGAAAGTGAAGCGCAGCACCCACCACATCCTAAATTAAAGCTCTTTAAGCCTTTGATCGATGATAGATGAATCTTCCAGAAGAGTACAACTTTTATGATCAATAAACCTTTTTCTCTCTTGTGCTTTTCTATATTTGTATTTCTGTTAGAGTTTGAGTGTGTTGCTGGCATCAAATTCAGATTCAGATTTATTTGTGTTTTACAAAAGCAATAGCGTTGGCAAGAGAAGAAGCTAAAATAATAACCATTGTACATGTGTCTATAGAACCAAGGTTCAAATGACAAATTACAATTTTAAGCTTTTCTGGAAAGGGGGTCTGAAAATGTCAATATGTTATAGGAATTCTGTATCAACTTCACACAGAAGTATTTAATCTCATGAAGAGGATCTACTCAAAAGGTGAATGTTTATTCACGTCACGGCAGTTCAGTGTATGAATGTGCAGTATAAAAGCTTTAAGCCCACCCGTGTTGTTCTAGAATGCTCCGCTGAGGGTGGCAGCACGTTGGAGTAGCTCTGTACCTCACATTGAAATTTTTTCTTTTTTCTAAATTTCATTCCTGTTTTTTCTTGGAAGAAATTGCATTTTTTGGACAACTGTTCCTTCCTGCCTTGGATGCTGTGCAGCTGGATTGATTTTTCCCAATACTTTTGTATATTTTACTCTTTTGTTATGATGCATAACCATAGCAACAAGGTGGTTTACAACAGGGAGCAGCTGATTAACATTGGAAAAGCAGAAATAATTCGACAACTGAAGCCAGAAATCCCACTGGAATTGAAAAGGAGGCGTCGTGGATGCAGAGCAGGAGCAAAGAGGAGAGAGAGAAAGAAGAAGTTCAAACCATCTCTGCCATCCATCATCATGGGCAATGTAAGATCGTTAGCTAACAAGTTGGATGCACTTCTAGCCTTGACAAGTACTCAGCAAGAATATCGGGAATGTAGCATCATGTGTTTTACTGAGACATGGCTGCAGGATCATATCCCCGACTCCAGCGTCTCTCTGCCGGGCTTCCTGACTGTACGAGCAGATCGAGATTTAAAGAGTAGCAGGAAAAGGAAAGGGGGTGGATTGGCAGTGCTTGTCAACAACAGATGGTGTCACCCAGGACATGTTACTGTGAAGAGTCGTCTCTGCAGTCCTGACATTGAACTATTGGCAGTAAGTTTTCGTCCATATTATTTGCCAAGAGAGTTCACCAGTGTTGTTTTGGTGGCTGTTTCCGACACTGCGTGTGATGTCATCAGTTCCGTTGTTGCTAAGATACATACACAACACCCCAATTCTTTTGTGGCAATATCTGTTGATTTTAATCATGACTCACTCTCTGCTACACTGCCAACTTTTCAACAGTTTGTCAGCTGCTCTACCAGAGAAAACAAGACATTGGATTTGTTTTACACAAATGTCAAGGATTCATACATTTCCAAATCAAGACCTCCCCTGGGTAAATCAGATCACAACCTTGTTTTTCTCTGTTCAGCATATAAACCCCTTGTCCAAAGACTACCTGTCACAAAAAGGACTGTTAGAAAGTGGTCACAGGAAGCTGAAGAAGCCTTACAGGGTTGTTTTGATGCAACCGATTGGATTTCTCTTTGTAAGCCACATGGAGAGGACATTAATGCCATGACTGAGTGTGTGACTGACTATATAAACTTCTTGGTGGACAACACCATCCCCACCAGAACAGTGAGATGCTTCCCTAATAACAAACCCTGGATCACCAGTGAGCTAAAGGAACTATTGAACAAGAAAAAAAAGAGCCTTTAGGGAGCGAGACAGGGAGTTACTGAGGAGTATACAGAAGCAGCTCAAAGTCAAGATCAGAGAGAGCAAGGAGGTGTATAGAAAGAAGCTTGAGAGTAAACTGCAGAGGAACAATATCAGAGATGTGTGGTCAGGAATGAAGAAGATCACAGGCCTCAAGCAGAGGGAGGATCGGATGGATGGAAGTCTGGACAGAGCAAATGAGCTGAACACATTCTTCAACAGGTTCAGTTCAGGAACAAGCTCACCATCCTGTTCCCAGCCAAAGAGACATCCCACCCTCCTCCGACCCACAGCTTTCCTGTAACATCTCCACCTCCACCTCAGTCATGGATTCTTCTGCTTCCACTAGTTTGTCTTCAACCCAATCAGGAGATGCTGCTGTCCCCTTTGCCTCCCCCTCCCACTTTTCTGTTTCTAGAAGTCAGGTGAAGAGGCAGTTGGAGAGACTAAACCAGAACAAGGCTGCAGGTCCAGATGGTGTCAGCCCCCGAGTCCTGAAGGCCTGTGCAGAGCAGCTCTGTGGGATTCTGCATCACCTTTTCAACCTTAGCTTGACCCAAGAGAAGGTACCACTGTTGTGGAAGACATCCTGTCTGGTTCCAGTACCAAAGAAAACTCACCCTTCAGTCATCAATGACTACAGACCTGTTGCCCTGACATCCCACATCATGAAGGTCCTGGAGAGACGCCTGTTGACCCACCTGTGTAAGCAAACCAGCACATATCAGGACCCCCTGCAGTTTGCTTATCGCCATGGAGTTGGAGTTGAAGATGCTATCATACACCTGCTTCAACAAACCCACTGTCATCTGGACAAAGCAGGCAGCACTGTGAGGATCATGTTCTTTGATTTCTCCAGTGCATTTAACACAATTCAGCCTGATCTGCTTCGTCTGAAACTCCAGAAGACTCAGGTGGAGGCCTCAACAATCACCTGGATTAATGACTACCTGACAAACAGACCACAGTTTGTCAGACTGAAGAATTGTGTGTCTAACCAGGTGATCAGCAGCACAGGAGCACCACAGGGGACTGTACTCTCACCATTCCTATTCATTCTGTACACTTCAGACTTCCAGTACAAGTCAGACTCCTGTCATCTACAGAAATATTCAGATGACTCTGCAGTTGTCGGGTGTATCAGAGATGGACAAGAAGCTGAGTACAGAGAGCTGGTGGACCGCTTTGTGGCATGGTGTGGGAACAATCATCTCATCTTGAATGTTAACAAAACAATGGAGATGATTGTAGATTTCAGGAGAAACAAGGTCAGATCAAACCCTGTTTCCATCATGGGAGAAGAAGTGGTGGTGGTTGAGGAATATAAATACCTTGGTGTTCATGTGGACAACAGACTGGACTGGAGACACAACAGTGAAGCCATCTACAAGAAAGGACAGAGCATACTGTACTTCTTGAGGAAGCTAAGGTCCTTCAAGGTTTGCAGCAAGATGTTGCAGATCTTCAACACGTCTGTTGTTGAGAGCGTCATTTCCTCTTGCGTCATCTGTTGGGGCAGCAGCATCAGAACCAGGGACCTAAAAAGACTCAACAACCTGATAAGGAAGGCTGGTTCTGTTCTGGGGACGACTGTGGAACCTCTGGAGACAATAATGCAAAGAAGGATTTTGCATAAAATCAAGAGCATTATGGACAACCCTGAACATCCTCTCCATGAGACTGTTATCAGAAAACAGAGTCTCTTCAGTCAAAGGCTTCTTCAGTTTGGATGCAAAACGGACCGCTACAGGAAATCTTTCCTGGCCACAGCCATCAGCATCTATAATAACTTCTTGATTTAATTGAGTTACATCAACATTTAATTTCCCTCTGGGATAAATAAAGTATTTTTGAATTTGAATTGAATTGTGTCAGAACGATACACGATACAAATAAAAGTAGGACGAGTATGCAACTGTAACTCCCGAAGCTGAAAAGGTAAATAATGCAACACTTCTTCCTATGAATCATTTATCAATGAAATGCAGAACCATCACCTATAAAATAATGGAATCTTTGATGTTACACAGACACTTTCCATCACTGTGTGCTCTTCCAAATTGGGTAAACAGTATTAAGGCTCATTACATGATCAGTCTGTTTGAAGGCCAAATAGCTGTGCTGAGATGTTGTTTTTCTATGCACCTTCAAGGTCTGAACCTATAACAAAGTGTTTATTAGTTATCTTGAAAGAGTTTATCTTCCAAGATAACTTATAGTTTATCTTGAAAAAGCACAGGCATTTATGGACATAATGTTAAAGTGTACACAAACACTGACAAATGACTTCAGTGTAGGGAAAGTGTTGACACTGTCACTGCAAATTAGGCCCCTATTTTATGAGAGGGGAGCTAAATCTATGTCAGGACACTTTACGTGAGAAAATAATAAATTATGCAGTTGTAAAGGTTTTGCACATAACTGTTTCAATGTGTGCAAATTAATGGGAGTATTTTTATTCCAGTGACATGTATTAATCTTATCCAGCGATCCAGCTCACTTATAGTTGCTTATTTTTAAATTCATTTGAATTATTTTATTTGTTTCTTTTCATATTCTTTTATGTATTTTTATTGCTTCTTACCCTCCCTGCTGCAATGCTTTTATTTTATGTAAAGCACTTTGAATTGTTTGTACATGAAATGTGCTACACAAATAAATTTGACTTTGAATTTCAATGACACAATGCATTTGACAGAAATACAAAGTGTCATGGTTCAGGCACAGAAGGACACTGGACTGAGCGACAAGTTCAAAATGAAAAGGTCTTTATTTAGAACTGCAAGGATCGGGGTGCTCGGGGTCGGACAGACTGGGGAACAGAGCCAGGCGAACAGATCCAGAAGCCGTGGTCCAGTTAACAGGGTCAGGCAGCAGACAGGTCCAAGATCCGGGGAATCCGAGTCCAAGGGGGGTAGGAGTCAAGCAGGGAGGAACCGGCTGGAGGAGAGGGTAGAACTGGTCGAGAGGGGGAACAGACAGGTTAGCGACATGGTTGAGATATCAAAGTGCTTACGAGAGGCCTGAAGGTGTTACCACATTGGTTTTCACAACAATCTGACCATGTGCAGATGGAACCCCGCCTTTATATAGCAGCTGGTGATTGATGGGATGAGGAACAGGTGAATGTGGTTACAGCTGGTCAGGAGCTGTGACACAAAGAACTGCTGCTAACTAATATTATGCATATAACAGGGTTAAGACAAGCATTTTTTAGGGCTACACATTTTGAGTTTGCACGTCCTGTAAGTCATAGTTATCTCCACATATCAGGCAGCTTTTTTTAAGTGCTTTTAATCAGAGCTATGGCTATAATAGCAACAGCATTATTTAACCCATCAGCATTCCACTTAATTGGCTTTTTGATATGATGAAATCCTGAAAAACACCAAAATCAAATTTGGGTTTTGTCTGATTTTCAGAAAGAACTCTGCCCTGTCTCACTTGACGAGAATAATAATTGACATAAATGAGAAGCACCATTCTCAAGGAGCTGTTGAGTGAAGGCCATGACACTGATGATATTCAAAGTTCATGTTTCAAAACTTGTGTATTGACAGTAATGCAAATGCAAAACAACAAAGAGCAAATCAGTCGAGCCACTAGGATTTAACCCAAAAATAATTTCAAATCAAATGCCTTCTCTTCATAAAGGCGGAGAAGAAAACAGCAATCAGCAGCCTTCGGACCACAATAAAAACCAGTAATCAGTAAACCCACAACATTCACTTCAGCACAGGAGGCACTTAACCTCTGGTAAACAAGGGATCCCTGCACCTCCGTGTGGAATAAACCAAATGGTAAGAGTGCACTCTCAAGCTTGAAACAGCAGGAAAACTACACTTACAACATGAAGTGCATGTTTAAGACTTGCAGCTGACATGTGGAACAATGGATGAATAAAAGAGTCAATCTCCAGCAGCAGCAGAAACTTTTGAAGTAACATCAATGGAGTGTTGGAAGGTGGGTAATGAAATGCCTTGTGAGGTACTGAGTCGGCCATATGGTGGTGGACCGGATGACCAACCGACATTTGTCAGGAAAGCCAGCCAGAAAACTTTACCAATAATTTGCTGCTATCTTGTTGCTGGCCATAAGGAAAATTGGGGATAGACCTAGCCTAGCAAGCCAAACCCCTACAGCAAAAAGCTGTACAGGGGTCTTGTGAAGCTGGATAGCAGTGTGGGTGGGATAAACGGTTGTCTGTTAAGTTGCCTCTGCACTCAACGCAATGCAATAGGATGGCGCAACAACCAATCAGAGCGCTGAAGAAGTATTACGTAGTCAGCGCAACCCATGTGGAGACCCATGCGTCGTCCCACCAACGGAGCAAGTTGGTAAATTAAACTTTTACCGTACCCGGTGGGCAAAACTCCGAAAACGTCCTTTTTTTTCAAGAAAAACTTAAAGGCGGGGTAGGGGATCTTTTTCTGGAACATTTTTTTACATATTGCTTGAAATACTCTTGACACCCCCATTGCAACCAATTAATTAAAAGTTTTGACACAAATATGAAAAGTTTTAGTGGCCTCTAGAACGTACAATCTAGGAAAAAACAGTATCCAATCATTGTGAACAGACCGTTCACAATGATTGGATTCTGATGCCGTCTATCAAACTACAATCTGCTCCTCCCTCCCCCTCCTTCCCCCTGTGCGCGTACCCTGCTCCGTGAACGAATTACGCGTCCAGAAGCTTGGCAGGAAGCTAAACTAGAGCCAGCTTGGCTAGCACCTAGCATTATTAAACGTATAGTTAGCATAAACTAAATACTAAATACGGCAACGATCGATGCTTGCTGTCAGAACAGCGCTCGTGCACCTTCGTGCTCGTGCGCGTTCATGTACTCTAGAGGCGTGCCTTCGGGGGGAAAGTGAAGAAAAGGGTTGGGACTTTTTACCGGTGTATTTTCAAAATGCAGCTTCGCTGGACTCAAAATCCAAGATCTCCTACCCTACCTTTAAGTGCAGTTCTCTCTGGAACTACACACTGAAACGTTGCACCCCTGTCGTCATTAGGTAGCCCGGCCTCCGACCCCGCTCCTCACAATTTGATTGGCCTGATTAAGTTTCGATTTCAAGCCTCGCAAAAGGACCACAACTGACTAGACTAGCCTGGTAGCAAATTCAATTTGCGGTCGCTAGGGGCGTCTATATTTCTAGCCTAGGATACACCACCAGAGACACACTGTATTGACAAGAGGCTTCTAACAGAGCAATTGTTTCCATTTGCATGACCTGCCTGAATTCAGCAACTAAATCAGATCCGTCCCTGTTAAAGTAAATCGGAAAGCAAATTGTTTCAAGTAATTTACTTTATGTGAGTTTTCAAATGTTGGAGAACACAGTGTTCTACCCAGAGCTGATCTCTGAGGCCTTCTCTTCCAATAAGCATCAGCTCTTTGCTGCTGTCTCATGGCTAATGGAACAAATAAATGATGCATTAAAGAGTTTGTTGGTAGAAAAAAAGAGAGCAAGAGAAAAGTTGGAATCGAAGAAGAGACAAAGAGGGACAGCAATTGACTGTGATCTCCAGCATACCTGATGAGTGTAGGTCAAAAATCAGGGCAGGCGAGAGAGATGGCATGAAGGGTAGTTGATCGATTGCGGCTTTGTCTCCAGGAATAAGAAAGCGAGGAGTCCTTTGACCGCAGATGCTGCTATGAGACTCCAAAATACTGTAATACACAGTCTCTCAAATAGAAAGAAGAGAAATTGATTTAAAACAGCCAAGGTGCTCTGAACTTTCTACCCAAACTTATTAGTGCACTTTTTTTCCCCAACGTAAACACTATGCAGTCTATCTACAGTCCTGCAGCAATGTTCTATTTTTATTTGACATTTTCCTGTTCTCGCAGTTTCACCATGCAAAGACCCCACAAACAGCTGGTGTGCAGCCCTTAATGATCGTAACAGTATGTGCACTGACTTCATTCTTTCTTGTTAAAGGGGAACTGCGGTATTTTCAACATTAAGCCTCTTTTCTGAGTCGTCTGCAATGTTTTAGAACCCCCCTCACCGCTTTTTTGATGTTTACTGCTGTTTCCGGTATTTGCCTAATTTTGATTCTTCTCAACCTGCTTCAGAATGGCAAGTCATGTGCATTTCCAAAAAGGTCCGTAAAAGCACCCTAAACGTCCGTTTTCAAAATCATCAACTCACCGGAGTGGTTACTGGTGTGCACTGGTAATCCATATCAAATTTCGTTGCGAAAAGTTGCTTCTGTCGTGTTTTATTTGGCAGCTCGTTCATGCTCGCACTATTTTCTTAGCGGTGGCAGAGTAATATCAACAAACATCCAGTACAAAATGTCAAATAAAACACGACAGAAGCAACTTTTCGCCACGAAATTTGATATGGATTACCAGTGCACACCAGTAACCACTCCGGTGAGTTGATTATTTTGAAAACGGACGTTTATTGTGCTTTTACGGACCTTTCTAGACATGCGCATGACTTGCCATTCTGAAGCAGGTTGAGAAGAATCAAAATTAGGCAAATACCGGAGACAGCAGTAAACATCAAAAAAGCGGTGAGGGGGGTTCTAAAACATTGCAGGCGACTCAGAACAGAGGCTTAATGTTGAAAATACCGCAGTTCTCCTTTAAGGGCAACTCCGGATGTTACATTTAATCAATTCAAAGGTTTTAGTAAATTCCTTAAATACACTTGGTTCTTGGTTTGGAATGAATAGGAGGTTAAAGTATGCTTCTCATCACCAGGGACCACAGTATCACAAGTTTACCCAAGTCTAAAATCGTACAATACAATGCTAGAAATTACTAGGTGGAAATTCAACAGCAAAACAGAAATTCAAAACAAGATTGTCTCTTGTGCTTGGGAAATCATTACCAACACATGGCGCAGCCTCTTTCTTGTTATCTGACAAACTCAATAAGCTGTAAGTGTAATGGCCCTATTTACCTCTTGTTAAGCTGTTTAAAACATCTTAACTGGGCTGTTTGGCTTTGAAGAAAAACATAGTGTTTATCTGGCTTTCTTTAAATGAAGCATTACTTTCACAAAAACATCATTGCACCTAAATCCCCAGCTTACTAATACTCTTTTTTTCAGAAATAAGGAGCATGGAAGTATGTCTATCAATACATCAAACTACAATGTATCATAAAGATAAGACTTAAAACAATCATTTTGAATCAACCTATTAGCCAGCAATAACCACACTCTCAATCCCTTTTTTCTGAACACTTTTTGGAACACTATACTGTATTCTTCTGGACTCTTTCCATTAGTGACACCATCATCATCTTTGCCATCAATAAGTCCCAAGTTATTTTTAAGATTATCATCCTTAGAAGGCAGGTCAGGTAGGTAGCTCAACTGGTTGGGTGGGTGCGTCATGTACAAAGGTCCCTGTTGCAGTGACTGGGGTTTGAGCCTGATGGCTTTCATTCCATGTCTTCCTCCTCTCTGAGGTTGCTCAACTGTTCTTACTCCATTATGATTAAAGTTAAAAAAAACACGAGAGTCCAGAAAACATTAGAAAAGAAAGACAAAAGAAAAAAACACATTTCCAGCTACGAATTGAAATCAAAGTGCCTTGTGTCTTTCACTGGGACTCAAAATAGACTGACACAAGTGAGGAAATTAATTTTTCAAATTAAAATTCTCCTGACGGAGGGGTTTGTTCAGACACAAACCAACAGTACATTTAGTTTTTATGTGTTATTTTGATGGTCACAGAATCAGTTATATTTCATTATCTGATCACGGCAAGGTAAAACCAGCTGATCAAACAATGGAACTTTGATTGTTATAAAACAACAATTAATAGCTGGTAATGGTTTTCACTTGTGTTATGTAAATCACAAAAACTGATTAGTACACCACGAGGCCAGCTGTTGCTAAAACTAGGTTTGGTGCCTGTGCTGATGTCTTTAACTGACTGTACAAAAGAGGTCAAGTTAGGTGAGCATGAATTAAAACTATTTCTGAATATTGATAATGTAAGTGGTCTTTAACTGCAGCCACAGTGGGTTGGTATCCCTGGGAGTCATTACATCTATGTTTCGATATGTGAACACAGGGCAAAAGCTCAGATTTTCCTTTTTTCTTAACAACAGTGTTTTAGTACCATTGAATAAACATGTATTAATGTCTTTGTGTTGCTGGTCACAGTGATTCCACAATCTTCTGCACTCTCATTTGCCTCACGACGAGGTCTGCATTGAGCAGAGAAGAAAAGAAATAGAAATCTGTTCCACCACCAAGGTGTGCTGGCAAATTACAGCTCCATCGTCCCAGCACACAATAAGCCTTTTGCTGAGATTGAGGTTCCAAATGAAACAGATGGAAAAACGGATTAAAAAAAAGTAAAGTAGGAAGGTCATCAAAAGCAAAAGACCATTTTCGTTTTTATTCAGTTCCACACAGTAAAAATCATTTGAGACTTCTTCTCTAATTAAACGTTATTGGTATTATCCTGTGGCTCTAATAAAAATACGCCTTGGTTATCCTCCTACTGTTCACAGCAACATGTTATGTTGTGCTGGGACTATTTCTAGCACCTGGCATTTTTTTTACTGCCTCTTATGCAGTCTTTGTCACCTCTTTAAATGGGAAAATAAACTTCAATCTCATTTTGTGTCTATTAGCTGATCATCTCCTGAGCAGTCGTCATACATACAATGTTATCTGAGTCTATGCCACACATTAAACATATTATTCTGTTTCCTCTTCATCAAATCCCCCTGAAAATACATTTTTTACACATTGCAAATCATTATAAAAATGCATCACCCCTACTGGAGTACCTTTCATGCAGGGGTGTCCGGATTTGGTCCAACCAATGGAATTATAGTATTAGTACCAAAGTGAACATCAACGTCAAATTGCCCCAAACAAACTCCACCGAAGACAAATTGTGTTATTCAGGAGATGGTTTTGTTTTACATTCTCTCACTTAAAGATATGATTGTTTAATTTTACACTAACACACACACGGGAGATGTCATGACATGTTGAGATGTCATCTTTGCAGCATATCAAAGAATACCCTTTTGTTGTATTTTTTTGGGGGGCAATTTCTGTATCAACTTTACAGAAATTGATTTAAAGCACATAAGATCATATGGCTTGCCAGTCTTGTGAATACGTGCATTATGAATACAATGTTGGAAACCTCTGTAAGCAGATGGCTTTCTACTTGAATCGCCCACCAGTACTGTTCCAGTACATTTCCAATCACTCCCCCATAGGAAAGACACTGCTTTCCTGCCCTGTTTCTCTTAGTCTATCCCTCCCATCCATTCCCTCTCTTTGAAGTATAAATAGATTAGTAATTTGGCAATTTGATGTTCCTTAAGTTTAGCCTTAAGCTTTGTATAATTTTCATAATGCCCGGTTTGGCTCTTAAAACTCTAGATGAAACTCAAACCCCGGTTGACCCAAAGTGTTACGCTAGGCTGGAAGTAAGTAGAAACCAGAACTGTAGCTTACCAGTTTTATATTTGTGATAAAAAAAGGAGATACATATTTACTGTAGGTTAATTTCTGCACTTGGGACTACTTTAACTATGCATGCATATCAATAAATTAACTGCAGTTGGAAAAACTCAGTTGCTATTGAATTAGGTACATAAATCATACATAGTTTAATAAAAAATAAAAAAAGCCTACTTCCACAAAGGCTCACAGTATAAACAACATACAGAAAACATATGATCAATACTTTTCATTTATCGGAGATTGTGCTGGTATTTGCTTACCCTGTTTCGTGTATTTGTATCTCAGCTCCATGTGTCAGTCTTGTGGTTTGGATGGCAGTACACGGACTCACCACAGGACTGCATTCTCTCCCATCTGACAAAAGATTTATGACCACTCAGAGACTTCCCTTCCAGTCTTGCACTTGTATTGCCTTAGCCCAGAGAGCTATGATATTGGACGTCATTGCAACTACAGTCAAAGGCTTGAATTATTGGAGGTGGTATTACATCACCCTAACCACCTCTTCAAGGACCACTGGAGGGTAAAAGTCATCCACTTCAGATGGGTGACCTATAGACGATGCGTTACATGTCTGCCTTGGAAACCTTCACTGGTATAGCCCACTAGTATGCTATGTGCTGAATATACACCATATTGCCAAAAGTATTCACACCCATCCAAATAATTAAATTCAGGTCTTCCAATCACTTCCATGGCCATAGGTGCATAAATTCAAGCTCCTAACAAACTTTGCTTCTACAAACATCTGTGAAAGAACGGGTAGCTCTCAGGAGCTCAGTGAATTCCGGTGTGGTACCGTGATAGGATGCCACCTGTGACACAAGTCCAGTCTGGAAATTTCCTCGCTGCTAAATATTCCACAGTCAGCTGTCAGTGGTAGTATAACAAAGTGGAAGCGATTGGGAACGACAGCAGCTCAGCCAGGAAGTGGTCGGCCAAGTAAAATGCCAGAGCGGGGTCAGCGGATGCTGAGGCCCATAGTGCGCAGAGGTCGCCAACTTTCTGCAGAGTCAGTCGCAACAGACCTCCAACCTTCATGTGGGCTTCAGATTAGCTCAAGAACAGTGCGTAGAGAGCTTCATGGAATGGGTTTCCATGGCGAGCAGCTGCATCCAAGCCATACATCACTAAGTGCAATGCAAAGCATCGGATGCAGTGGTGTAAAGCACGCCGCCACTGGACTCTAGAGCAGTGGAGACGCGTTCTCTGGAGTGATGAATCATGAATCATCTTCTCCATCTGGCAATCTGATGGAGAAGTCTGGGTTTGGCAGTTTCCAGGGGAACGGTACTTGTCTGGCTGCATTGTGCCGGGTGTAAAGTTTGGTGGAGGGGGGCTGTGGGGTTGTTCTTCAGGAGCTGGGCTTGGCCCCTTAGTTTCAGTGAAAGGAACTCTGAATGCTTCAGCATACCAAGAATTTGGGACCATTTCATGCTCCCAACTTTGTGGAAACAGTTTGGGGATGGCTCCTTCCTGTTGCAACATGACTGCGTACCACTGCACGAAGCAAGGTCCATAAAGACTTGGATGAGCCAGTTTGGTGTGGAAGAACTTGACTGGCCTGCACAGAGTCCTGACCTCAACCCGATAGAACACCTTTGGGATGAATTAGAGCGGAGACTGTGAGCCAGGCCTTGTGTCCAACATTAGTGTCTGACCTCACAGATGTGCTTCTTGAAGAATGGTCAAAAAGTTTCAGAAACATACTCCTAAACCTTGTGGAAAGCTTTTCCAGATGAGATGAAGCTGTTCTAGCTGCAAAGGGTGAGCCGACGTCATATTAAATCCTATAGATTAAGAATGGGATGTTACTTAAGTTCATATGTGTGTAAAGGTAGATGAGCGAATACGTTTGGCAACATGGTGCATGATAGCATGATGTGTTTCCTAATTTTTCTTCTCTCTTGCTTTTAGATAAAGAGCATTTCTGGGGGATATAAGCTCATTAGATGAATTTTATTTATACAGAAAATGTCCAATAAATCATTATCAACTGATACTCAGTCAAAACAAGAAATAGGAAACAAAGACAAAGAACACAAAGTTGGGATTCAGATATGTGTAAAGACGTTTTACTGCTGAGAGATGGATAACCTTACTCTAAGGTGCCATTTATACTAATCTGTTTCTATATCGTTTCTATCGCAGATGCACTGTCCATTTACATTAAAATACTGGAATACGACTTCATAGGTGGAAGGATTCAAAGACGCCGGAGCCCACGTAAGCATTCGCATACGATGCTGATTTTAGCAGTTGTAAACGGTGAGAAACGAGGATCCGCAGTGCTGAGCTCTAGCTACTGCGGACGTACTCCTCCCTGATTCGCTAGGCTGGTATCGTTGGTCATGTGACTTGAGTGCTGGGAAACTAAAAACAAACAGGCGTGCTTCACTTCAGTTACACACTTCCTTTCTATTTGTGTCATCGAGAAGAATATGGAAATCATGGACAACCACGATCAGCATGGGAGCCTGCTCCATGTCCTACTGCTGGTAGTACGCTGTGCACAACAATACGTGGCAAGGAGGCGCCAGATTCAACAAGCTTTTATAATGAGAACCCAGCCACTGCAGCAACGCAAGCCGTAGATGGAGCGCCGCTTTTGGGTTAGACCGGGAAGAAGCAGCGCATGGTGGGACAATTTCGTGGACCAAGTTGTTGTCGCCGAAGAATAAATAATAAAGAATAAATAATAAAGCAAGGGCGATCATGTGATGTGATGGCTGATTAGTCATGTGACTAGTGAATCAGCCGATCCCCGTTTCAGAGTAAACAGTTAGGCTTTTATTGAGAGGACAGCAACTTTGTGTATAAATGTAAATAGTTTGCAAGATGCCGACACGAAGAAATGGTGAAATGAATTAATGTAAACAGAGCCTAACTTATGTTGCAGCTAGAGAGCTTCTCGAGATATTGATTGCATTTCTGGTTATTCCGACTCCTTGCCCGTTTTTCTGGATTACCCCTTTGCCTAGCGATTTTGTACCTTTGCCTTACTGACTGCCTTCCCGTGTACCGACTTGGAATAAACTCTTTTACGTCTACCTCGTCTGCCTCTGGTCTGCTCTGTGGGTCCACTGTCTGTCAGGTCGTGACAGGTTAAACAGAGGCAATCAAATTGCCATCACACAAAGGGGTGGAGTCAAAGTTTGGGTCCTATATTATGGAAGTATTCCCCATCTTCCATTCTGTGGAGCTTCGGTCCTCATGAGTACAGCAAAGCTCTCTCACACACGTCATGATTTACAACCTATTCATTACCTCCAGCAGAAGTTGTTCGTTAATGAAGTCGGCAGTGTCAGGGATAACTGGTGGTTCTTCTGTGTAAAGAAGTCACTGTCACTTTTACTTTAGAATGCTCTTTATTCAATTAAGGATATCCACTAAAGCTGTCTCAGAGCTATAAACTTGTGGAGCTCGAACAATCTGAAAATCTACTTAAGTTAAATCCAATTGAAAAGAAGAAAAAAAAGGAGCAGAGAAAGAATAGCCACATCATACACACACTAGGTGTCTACAGAGAGATTTGTCTTTCTTTGGGTGCGTTTTAAGACATAAAAAGGTTATATCTCACAATTTACAAGGAAAGTATTGCTTTTAACTGCGTGAGCCCTCCAGAACTTTCAACATTTCTGCAAAAAGTGAATCCCAAGACAAAGAGACCAAGTTACTCCATTTGCTCATCTATCTATTCAGGCAATGATCTAATATTACATTCTGTAAATTGTGTATTGAAGTAACAGATATTGTTTTCAGTGTTTTTGTGACCTTCCTGTGCAGCAGTCAGAATCTTAATGTCTATAGTACTGCTGATCAGTCATAGGAAGCAGGTTTGCTAACTGCTTACCTCAAGTCCTCCAACAACATTTGGATTGAGGTCAGGATTCTGACTTGGCCATTCTGAAATATTTACTCATTTCTTTTCACCCATTCTTACTAGTACTATTGATCATCTTTTGTACTTATCATTGCCTTGCTGAATGACACACCTTCTCTAGAGGTTTGGTTTGGTGGAGAGGTGCCTTTAGATTTCAATGTCACAGAGTAAATATGGCTCTTATGCTGGAATGCAGTGTTTATCCTACTTCTACATTTTCTCATTTTACAACTAGGAAAATCTGATTTAGGTATTGAGGTATCTTATGCAGAAATATAAATATAAAAATTCTAAAAGGTTGCAAGTGCCACTGGTGCTGTGTCAGGGAATATATAAACTAATAATAAAGGGGATTCAAACAGAAAATGAATTAATACAATTGGTCACTTCCAGCTTTTAATAAAGAACTTTTTGACTGTCTTTCTCCATTACTGGATTTGAGACAGAGACGACTCATCACCGCCACCAATAACAAGTCAATAAACAAGCAGCAAAATACATTTTCTAAAATAAATCACTATAAGGTACACTGAACGAGCCTTCTGAGAAAAAGAGGGCCAGGAGATTAAAAAAAGAGAAAGAAACTGGCACACGCACAGCTTTTTGGTTTCTAAAGTAAACAACTGGAGGAAATTAAGTGAAAATGAGCCTTGATTTACTTAATCTTCTTGTGTCTCCTCTGGCAGATCACACTTGTGGAGGACTCTCCATCTCAGACTCACTATGTACTATTGCAGATGATTAGTTCAAGACAAAATACATCAGACCATCAGAAAGAATGCAGAAGGGGTCAAATATTTCCCCTCAAACTGTTGAAAACATCAGATGATCTTGTTAAGATGGTAGGATGCTTAAATGGTGAAGTTACAAAATCCCCAACAACATGGGCCACTATCAGAATGCCTTTATCAGAATCAGAATGCCTTTATTGTCATTATACATGGTAAAACGAAATTTAAAGCCACCAAAAATATACTACCAATATACGAATGGAGTGAATTTTGACAACGCTGCTTTGTTTCAATAAATGATAATCAAGAAATGCAGGGTTGCTTAATTCATACTTCTTTGATTCTTCTCCACAACTCCTCCTTGCTTGGAGTCGTCATTTTAAACTAACATCAGCTAAATACAGCTGCGTGACATAACTGCATCATCCAGCCTACCTCTGTATTTGATTGATTTGTGTCACATGAGCATTAAAGATGTTCGTGACAATGTAGATATTTACTTTTATTTCAGTTTATATTGTTGGTTAAACATGTCACACACATCTTGCAAATACCAAACGGTCTTCTGTAAAAGAGTATGTTTATGGCTTATAAGGCGTTGTAAGTCAAATTTCTCCTCGCTCCTTTCCACTTCAGGTGCCTTTTAAGAAATAAAACATCCTTAAAAGTGGAGATCGATTTCTGTGTCACAGGCAGGAGAGTGGAGGAGAGAGGAGACAAGGAGGTACAAATTAGACAAATGAGATGAGTCATCTGACTGTGAAAGAAAAATGCAGTCAGCACTTCATCATGTCCCGCTGGATAGATGGCAAACTAATGGCTACATTAAGCCACTATCCCTATGGTGAAAAGTGGTACCTATCACACAGGGGCATGGGCCTGTAATAAGAAGGTAACATGCTAACTCATGTAGATATCTTAGCAACATAAAACTTATTTTACTTTATTTCAGTCACTTGGTGATTGCTTTGTTGAGAATTTTTCTGTATACTTTAAACAGTTTTTGTAGTTATAATCTTTCAGAATGTTCTGAAGTTTGGAGCATACCTGAAGACAATGGGAAACATTTTTAAAAGATCAGGTGATGCAGAACAAATTGCTCTCACACGCTTGCATAGACTAATATTGATGGTGATGTTAATAATTGAAAGTCTGGCTGAAGCTTACACCTTGTAAGGTTTGGTTTAAAGTTTCCATGCTACATGACCATGACAATTCTACCAGAATGACAATTGTTGTAAAACAAACTTGGGTAACTGTCTCCAGCTTAAACTGGTAAAAGGCAGTAAAAGCTATCGCTAAATGACGTAAGGGAAAGCTGCAGAAACTGACTGAGACGTTGTATGAAGAGGCATTTAAAAACTACAAAACTATTTAGCTCACTAGTCATTAGGATTATATGAATGACAACAAAGACTAGCAGCAGTAGGATATGAAGACCGAAGATAAGAATCTTTACCTACCATAAACTATATGATTACTACCTTAAACTTATTTCAAATTCATACTGACCCAAATGACACTTGTCCTCCATACACAGAAACCCCATTTTAATAGACAGCGAACTTTTGGGCATCCAATCGGGGACTTTTTAAAAGATTAGGTAATTAGAAAAAGGATTAGGTTCTTAGAAAGAACTTGTCAATCTTATTGTCTCAAAGATGTGATACCATCACATTTAAGGAACACAAATCCCTGACCCCCCACTATTCTTACAACAGCCATTATCATTCCAAACACACCATCTGCCTGTATCCGTCAGTCTGTCGCATAATGTAATCTCCTGCTGCAGCTGCTTCTACCATCACGGCATCTCTCAGTTTCTGTGTTTTCATCAGCCTGCCTCACACTGTCTCAATCCAAGGCAAATTGGAGAGCAGCCCAACAGTGTGTAAATTGATGCCTCATCCTCATCTTCTTCACTGATTGGGCTCCAGCTCTTCAAAGATGAGCACCTTCTGCGCAACTTGGATGGGGCTACCTTGGCTAGTGTGTTTTGCATTATGGTGATTATTTTGTGGCTCTGGCAGCCAGTAACAACTGATAATCTGTTTGTTTTTTTTCCCTCAGAAGGGAACAAAATTTAGAACCCGCATAGTCTCATGTCATTGTTCGAATGTAAAAAAAAAAAAAAAAAACTGGGAAAGATAATGCCATTTTCTTTGTCAGTTAGCATGTTTTGTATTTATAAAGTAAGCAACAAGCTCTTTACTTGCACTGTAATCTATTCTTCACAAGATCGCTGAACAAGGCTTATATTCAGGACACAGTTTATCCTTTGGCCAGTTATCTCAGTGTCAATACTATGTGTTCTTTTCCATACATAAAACTGAAAAATCATTCATGAAACAATTTTGCATTTGTTTCATGATTATGGCGAAGCGGTGTGATGAGGAGACCCTCGGGAACTATTATTATATCATTTATATTTCTTTGAAGGTTTGGCTAATTGCTGTCAGTACAGCTGCAGTTTGAAGAAGTGGGGAGAAGATATTCTAACCATCAATTTTAAAAAAAATTAAAAATAAAGCAAAATTCATGCTACTGTAAATATACACTCTATATACAGTATTTGTGCCAGTGTTGCCCCAGTTGTGGACTGCCACTATAAAGGCCATTATTCGTAGAAACTTTTATATTGTTGCCCATAAAAAAAAATATACAACAAAACTTTGTTTAGCATTATCATTACCAGCAGCATAGCAATTGTTAAATAGATATAAAAGACCATTCATACACAGCAGCATTATTGTTCACAATATTGCACGAGTCCTTACTATTGGCCAGTGGCTGCGCATTGGTGGAACACAGATGTTCCTCAGAAAATGTACCGCCAAACATTAAACAATTATCCGCTGCCAAAATGACAGTGAAAGTTTATTAGGTTTGAGATGTCATGGCAGGTAAAGATTTCGCTCATCCTCGTCACTTTTTAGAGTAAATTTCAGGTTAGCTCCCTGTCAGCCCTCCTCCCTCCTTCTCCAAGCTGTTTACTGGAGGTAAAACAGCAACTTCCAAATATTTCACACATACCACTACAAATTTTAAAAAAGGAAAACAAAAAATGACACAGTGTGAAACTGAGATCTAGTGGTGATAAGTGGTTCCTTACTTCCATTTAAGCTTGTGACAAACCAAAATGAGACAAGCCACATAAAAGCAAGTGTGGTGTGATACAGTGTGTGTGTGATAAAAGTGTGACAATAAGTCTGTGAACATCCGCGTTAGGTAATATTATGTCATGTCAAAGGCAAACACTGTGAAACCACTCCTTCACTTGTGTTAGCGAGCTAGAGATGTGAGAGCAGAGTGAGGAGCAAGTGGTGCACCTCTCCCAAAATAAGAAATATGCTCACCACCAATAACGGTTGGCTGCTTGGCCATCAACAGACTGCATTGAGGATTAGATTTCTGGTAAGCTCTACATACAGATCAGTTTAACTTTTAACCCAGTCAAAGTGCGAGTGTGTTTTGAGGCCTTCCCAGAATAAAGATGGCAGCCTTAATATCAGCTCCTAAGTCTTTTGTTTTTCCAGAAAACAAACTAAATTTCTCGCCTCTGTGATGCCTTTTATCAGCCCTTTAAACACCCTGAACCCAAAACAATTTGTGGCGTGAGCAACGGCAAACATTGCTCTTTCACACACTACTGTGTAAAATTTATTAAGGGGAGAATTAAAGAAAAATCCTATCATCTTCTTTATTCATTTCATAATTTTATATCAGTTCTACACTTAGACCATTTTTGTTGGCGTTTTATTTTCAAGCAACTCTCTCATGAATTTGACGCCTTGGTTCTGGACCTGCCAAAGTCTTGGTCTTGACTTAGTCATTGAGGCGCTCTGGTTCTGGTACCGACTTTTGGTGGTTTTGACTACAACACCAGTAGTAACACTGTCCACAGTCCGTTTCAAACCGTCCAGGTTCAGCTCCATTTGGACAGAGTTTTGCAGCCCAACTCTGTGTTATTATCTGATGCAGAGAAAATATCTACAACAGCATTCAGTTTTATGTTGCAAAAAATATAGTCTTACCGCATTATTACCAATTCATCCTTTTTAACTAAAAGAAGTAGCAGGTGTCGCACCTTCTCCCAACATTAGGGATTCGCTTACTTTGCTCTTTGTCTGTTTCCTGTATGGATGAAAAATTTCTCAACTTAAATGACAAAGTTGTACTTTGTTTCATGCCAACTATGCAATAATCAAAAATGACAAAACAATCTACTTAAGTTCCTTGTTGTACTGTACTTCTGACATACTTTTAGTTCAAAGTATAAAACTTTCTATTTCAGTTCACCTTTTGCTACTAATAAACTAATAAACCAAATAGAATAGGAGTATGATAAATGTGTTAGTCTCTCTCAGAAATTACCTCCATCTTTGATACCATGTAGCTCTTGCTACATTAATTCATTGTCACACTGAGCCCTTGTTCACACAGTCCCTCTTGGCCTGCTGTTCCTATTAAGTAGTCTGGCTTGATCAACTGAGGAAGAGACAGAACTTCTACCATATTTTGTCTGATATGTAAAGAAAGGAGGTTCATATTTTATATATAGCACATTTAGGCAGCCTAGAAGACCTATTACCTGCAAGTATTAAGTACGAAAACCATTTATATCACATGGATTATTGTTCAAGTACATTGCAAGGTAATTAAATATTAAAGATGGATGCCACATTATATGAATAAATATATTTAATCCAGTCAGGAAGCAAAGATATATATATATAAAGTATATTTTGTTACTAATTAGATTCTAAACATTTTAAATACTTAATTTTAAGAGGTCTATTCCCATTTTGATAGAATTTTTATCATTCAATATCTACAGCCATAAAATGCAGGGTCTCCATACTATACACAGAAGTATTTGAAGGCTTTTTCTTCCACCCAGGACAGATTTCTTTACAGTACCAAGCAACTGGATCTTATTTCTGATACCTAATTTTTACTTATAAATAAACCATAAGGAACACAAAACACAACACTGCATGCAGATTGAAGTCCAAGCCAGAAACAGCAGGGTGTTTCAGATTCGCTCCCTAGGTGCAGTATAGGTTTTACTTTTGGGTCTGGAGAATAGAAGAGCTAGGACACCATGGTCAAAAGAAGAGACGGTAAAAGACATGAACATCATAGCAACATTGTGTTGTTTCTTTGATCTTTTTATTCATTTTTGTGTTGATCTGAAAAATAATTATAGAGGTAAACAAGTGGGGGAAAAAACTAGATACATGTGCAACAGAAATGATGAAATGGTTCAATTTTTCCTTTCAGATGCTTTCTTTCTATATTTATTACTTTTTGTCTCTTTATTACTTATTAATTACTTTTTATTACACATATTTATTACTCTTTGACTTTATTATTATACTTATTAATCTTTTTGTTATACTGTTGTCTTTTATTTTCTTTTATTCACGTCCTCAGTTGCTGGAGCACCACAAAATAAGAATTTCATCATACTTTGTGACTTTGTCTCCAGTATATGTGGCATTAAAGTTTAAATCGAAGTTTGAACTGAAATAATATCCACTTCCTTAAGATTGTTTTTGCCTTGTTTTGAAGAAGTAGTTATTAGGGGGAAGGGAAATAATTTTGCGGATCGCGGCTGTCCTGAAGATTAAAATGACCTGAATGACCAGCCGTTTCCTGTCAAAGCCACCAAATAATAAACTCACGATCTCTGATCTCTCAGTTACTAGTTATATAGAGATCAAAGTAAATCCCAACGATCGCTTTGGATTTGCTTTGCTTTTCCTTTGGTTATATTCAATTGAAAAAGTTAAAGATAAATTGTTCCTTATCATCAAAACTTTGAGGAAGAAGGTAACAACCAACCCAACAAACACAAAAATATATCAGTTATACAGTACACACTGAGATATAGTATCACAGAGATGAATGATAAAGTAAAAGAAACATTTTATCAGTCAGTTGGATCTGCTATGGAATAACATCCTTCATATCTACATTGTGTGATACAGAGGGTGCTGGGGGCTTTTAATAAGTAGAGTTGTCGACTTCCCTTGGTTAGTGTATTTGTGAGATGTTTACCCATGAGTCAACAAGCACTGTTGTCAGGCAAATCCCCTGTTGATCAGCAACAAATGAAACACAAAAAGCAATCATGTTCATACACAGCATAGTCAGTGAAGATGATGAACTTGTCTTCATCGCCAGCTTTTAGCCTCTCACATAACGGCGCTCTGTAAGTGATTCGTTGCTGCTACATGCAACATATTGACTGGCTTGACTGACTGCTCCCTCCAACAGTGCACCTGCTCAGCTCTTCTTACCACACTTTGAGATCATATCTCTTACCTTGTACATTTTCTGTATCCCATATCTCCTGTCACAGTATTGTATGTCTTATGAGCTCTGTCCTATACAGAAGAGTGCAGATTATTGGGCTCCCTGGTGAATCATACACCACTGATGAGATTCTCTGGAAAGCAACTCCAGAAAGAGAGCCTCGTTTGCTAAATTATAGTGTGTGACCATTTGAGAAGAATATGCCCCTTGCCACTGTAAAATCTCTCAAATATGTAAAGGACCACCATATTATTCCTCTTTAATCCAGGGACAGCTCAGAAAAAAAATTCTGTACATTTTATATAAGTTATTGTCAACACGAGTGTACAGAGGATTCTTTGTCCCTCGAGACATCGGAATTATAATTTGGGAATGTGAAATACAGACAGATTAATATTCAGAATTTGATTAAATTTTTGCATTTAATTTACACAAAAGCTGCGAGGAAAATTCCCTCTGAGATGGATGTCTGTTGTTGCTAAAGGGAGATGTTTTTCATTCTAAAAGTGCAGGCTACAAGATTTAATGATATCTGTGAGCTTAAACTGCAAATGGCTGCTATCTGAATACCCCACACCCATGATGGTGTGTGCTTAAAATGTGAAACCACAGCATCTTTAGATATAAACTGTATTTTTCTACAGTCATGGAAACAGAATTAATCTTATTTTCACAAGATTCAACACCGATGAGACGATAGTCATGAGTATAATAAATGTTACACACTTTAAACTTTGAATTTCAATTATTAAACCTGCTCCCCGGATTTAGAAAAAAATATGCTTGCTCGTCATTTAGATGCTGTTCTCCGATCTCTGAAACTGAGCCAATAAACTTGCATTGTCTGAAAGGAACAGTCATCTACCAAAGTCACCCCCCTCTCTCTTTTTAAATCAAAATTCCAAATAAAATAACTCACATCTACACAAAAATGAAAGGATTTTTTCTGTTGTTCTCCACTTCTCAATCAAGTTTCATTAAATCTGTCACAGTAGTTTTTGCCTGATCCAGCTGGCAGACATTTAGGCCCCAACAGAATCCTGATGTCTGCATCATTTAGGTCATTTCCTCTTTCATAGAAATTTTTTGGCTCTCGTTCACACACCAGCTTTGCTCAGGTGGAACCAGGGAGCGTAATGAACCAAGGCATTTTTACACCTCCAAATTCTGCTTAGAACTTTCCCTTCAGAAAAGTTCCATGTAAAGTCGTTATAAAATATGGCGAATGGCCCACTGATGCATCCACCGATAACCCTGCAGTGCACTTCCAGCCATTTCCTCCTCCACAAAAGCAGTGATTTCCTCCAAGTCCGCCTTTTCTTTCTGTGGAAAAGATGCATTTTCTTGCATATTCTTTTTAAAGTCCTGATACTTCTGACAATGGGAAGCTGATGTGCCAAAAGATTAAGTATCACCTTGTTTGTGAAACCTTTACTAAAGTACAATTCCACAAAATGCTCCACGGCCCTCATTTTAACAACTCTCCTCTCTAAAACAACAGGTGAGAATATTTACGACTTTAATCTCATAATTTATTCTCAAATTATTTACAACTTTATTCTCATAATTTATTCTCACTTTTTTTTTTTAAATGTGGCCCTAATACTTGTAACAATGCACTGCTCCATTTTTATTTTCTTGGTTTGTTTTTTGAGGGTTAAAACATGCCCATTCCTTATAGTGTCTTTGTTATTCCTTTTCAGATTAATCTACAGGCTTGTGTTACAAACCAGTGTGTTCTGAAACAATAAACGCTTGGTCCTCTGTTGGTCAAAAACATTTTTAGAGGACTCTTTCTCTTACTTTTAAGGCCCAAAGCCCTTCGGAAAATACTGTGCAATTTGCAAAATAAAATGTGCAAATTTGATTTAGGGAAAAAAAAAAGTTATTTTACTGGTGAGCTGTATAACAGCTGCATATGAATATGAAATACAGTAAAAAAAAAAAAAAGAAAGAAAGAAAAGTGTCCTTACTATAGTTTTATGACCTTCAGATGCATACAGAATTAGTGACAAAAGTGATTTACAACTCCAATTCCAAAAAAGTTGAGACACTGTGTACAGGATCAGTGGAAAATGACTGCATACCTAGAATAAAGGACATGACAAGACATGATGTGTAAAAAAAGATGCTCAAGAGATGAGTGAAATCAAACTAAATGTCATTGGATCACTCAAGTCAGAGTGGTAGCATAGTGTAAACATGGAGGTGGAAGTCTGATCATATGAGGCTGTAAGAGTGTAAAAGGAGGAGAAGTGACATGAGAAATAACATTCCCCAAAAATTCTTAAATGAGCATTCGTAGTTTAAAATGGTTTGGCAGAAGTGACATATGCCAACATGAGACACATCCTGCAAGAGTCTCACAAGAGTTTTAAAAGAAAAAACGTGTTGATGGGTTGAGTTTGGTGAACTCTTCTTGAATATTTAAGGCAGAAGGCAGAGCAAGCTGGTGTCTCTCATTAACATGAGCATCAAAAACTAAAGATGGACAAATAAAATATCAAAGAAAAATATCTGCAGTACTTTCAGTGTAGTCTATCAAAGCTTTTATGATTTTAATTAAATGTCTTCAAACACAGTTTGGTGATATTGCACAGAGGGCATTCAGTGTATATCAAGCATTTATGTTCGTCAATGAGCACCTGTACAGCTCCTTATTCATGCAGTTCCACAGTCATCCAATCATATGGTAGCAGTTCAATGCAACGGGTAATGCTAAGAAACATCAACCTTCACATCAAAATTCAGTGATCTCAGTGACTTTGTCTTTGGCGGGATTATTGGTGCCAGACCGAATGGCTGTTTCGAGCACTTGGGAATCTGTTCATCTCCTGAGATGTTCATGTGCAATAGTCTCTAGAGTCTACACAGAATGGTGTGAAAAGAAGAGGAGGACTAAATGTGCAGCTGGAGACACCTTGTTGATGAGAGGCCAGAAAAATGCTCGGTACGTGGCCACCTAACCTGGCCTGTCTGGCATCCCGCTCCCTGCATCTTGTTGAAAATAAATGAATGAGTACAAGCTAGTGTCACTTCACATGTGAAGTGTCTTACTCTTATGTTCCTTTAATTGAATTTGACAAATAGGAATACAAAGTGATTACTTTACATTTCTGATCCATGCATGCAACCTTGTATGATTTTGCTTGATTTCTATCTTCTTGAGGATCGCTTGCTGGTTCAAATGTAAATTGCTGAATTATCCTAATATTAGAACTGTTTAGAGTAGCAGCAGAGTCAGAGGAGAAATGGCAATCCCAGTGTGATGCTGTTGGGCAGAGATGTGGACAGGTTTGTATTTTCATGAATCACCCATTCACCCATTTTAACATCAATTATTAAACACGTGCATTTGGTGATTCATCAATAGCTGCCTGAGAGGGCCTTACTCCTGAATGAACACATTAAAAAGACAATTAAAACATCTTTGGCAATGAAAGTCTGACTTTTTTGTACTGATTTGTATTTGTATGATTTATTACCTCTTACTTTTTTATTGCAACGGTTATTGACTACACAACATCTGGAAGTAATGACATAATAACCATTCAGTTGAAAGAAAATTCCATCTATGCAGAAGGCAGTGGCAGCCAACAGAAGCCGTGGGGAGTGAAAGATTCAGCATTTTGCCAAATGATGCTTCAGCGGAGTCGATGCTTGTAGTGATGAAGGCTTAAAGACCGATCCAGACAGTGGTCTCTCTAATCACTACACAATCACTGCCCTGCTGCTGCAACTTCAGAAAAAGGGCATGTGGCAAAGTGTTGCGGCGCAAAACTTGTAATATTTGACTGTTTTTGTGAGATATTTGTGCTCCCAAGAAATGAACTAATTAAGTGATGCAGAGGGGATGAGATAAGACACAATGATCAGTACAAATCTAACAAAGAAGGTTTTCAGATTTAAAGCCTCTGCACAGTGCAGAGTTTCTATGTGAAAGTTTATGATTAATGCACACAGCCTGCTCCCAGGCTGTTCCCCGTTTCTGACATTACAAATATGTTATCGGAGATCACAGATACACCTATACAGCATCATAACTGATGGTGTTTCCACCATGGGAACTGTTTTCCTGATCTATTGTTCCTGATCTATCTGTAATGGCTGTTATTGAACAGGGTGTTATTTGGTTGTAGAATCATGAAGATTTCATACAATGTTCCACAATATCTTAGAAAAACAGCAAATATAGAACCTGTCTACGTGTGCATTTGTGTTGACTAAAAGGCTTGTTTATTGGTTTAGAAGAACCATACAATTGCAGGACTGTTAAAAGCTCTGTGGGTGTGATCACAGTATTGTAATTTCAGTCTGAAAATCCAGTAGCTGAACCGACTCTTGTGCTTTATTGAATTCAGGTTGATCAATATAAGCGTTTAATGAAAAAGCAAGTTTTCATTATGTAAGTTCACAAATGACTGGCTTCACCTGCTGTCAACAATGACTTTAAGATGACTGATTGCAACATGTACAGGGTGCTGATATTCATTAGGTGTCATGAGCTCTTCCCCTTCATTGCTTTTTGCATAGAGGCGTAATTGTTGTGCACAGAATTTATTGGCGACACTCTACAACACACTTATCTCATCAGGACCCTCCCACAGAAAACAAATGGTTTACTCTGTAAGACAGGAAACATAGCTGACACATTTATTCTTTCCCTGTAAATAAACTAACCATATATTTGGTCTTTGACAGAATCTGGCCAAGTCCTTTCTAAGCTTGATCATAAGCCTCAACATAAATGTTGCTTTTTTTCAATACTGATCAAGTTTATTATAATCCAATGTACTGATGACTTTCAGCCTTTTCTTTAGTGAAACAAAAGCATCAGATGTATAACTCACAGCTAGTGCACAATGAGATGTGTGTGCTTTTTCCTGACCCCTTATCTCTTTAGGTCACTGAAAGACAGTGGAGGCCAAGAACAATTCTGTGAGCCAAAAAAAAAACAGTCTTAACTTCAGTATTGGTAGCAGACTGCTCAAGGAGAAAAAAGAAGAAGAATTACATAAAAATAAGACTGTAAAGTTCATGTTCCCTCTCTTGCATGAATGCGATAACTGTTGGGGATCTTACCCTGACTACTGCTCAGCCCCATAGCTTACCCAGGCTCCGCCCTCGCAGTGACGCAACACCTTCGGCTCTGCTGCACTACCTCAGGCAAACTGCTCGTTCAGGTTGATTCGAGTTCCCGACAAAGTGGGTACTTTGTCGGGAAGCAATAAACTTTGAGCAGCAGCAACGGCCCAGGGTAGAGGCGTGTTCAAGGTAGTGACGTGGTTGAACTGCCACTCAACCCATGGATTGTACACGGAAGCGCTTCATTCAATATCAACATGGAGCAGCGTCAAGCTTTTGACACTGCTGTAGATGCTGTAATGTTTAATCTACCAGTTAGCCCCGCTGGTAGCTAAATCATACGTCAGAGGAAAGAGTGGTGTGATTGGCTTAAGCTTAGGCACAGCCTTTTCTGGCCTCAACCAGTAGCAACCCGAGGGAGGCGGGTTGACCAGGCCCGTTCGAATCGTATTCGTTATTGTCTTGGTCAGACCAGAATCTCGAAGAGATTTGAAAGTCGATGTTAATCAGGCTACCCATAGCTTGCTCTCCAGCAGAATGTGAGGCTATCTAAATCAATAAGATACAATTAAGGAAACTTCAGCAAAAAGATGGATACAAAGGCAAGGATAATGAGCTCTAATGATCTCGGGGTGCCTGATCTGGCGTGACTTTTGGCTACTGACACCTCAGAGGATGTGATCAGGGCTTTCCACTGTTGACTAATTTTGATTGATTATCTTTTGCTTTATACTGGTCAAGGTGAAAACTGCCATTTCGGTATCCTACGACCCAGTGCAGTTCATATTTGATTTGAGAACATGTTGGAATATTATCGGGACTTTGTTTGTGTATCTCAAAAATAACTTGTGTTGTTTACACCAAAAAGTGACATTTAAACCTTGCTGGTTGAATTTATAATGTCTTGCAATTGGCTAATATTTCCAAAGAGGAAATGCATAATTGCTTGAAGGTGATCACTCAGAGCTCACAACTGCAGAATACTGTATTGAAACCTTTTACCACAGAGGTGACAGAGTTTGATATTGTTTTTCCTTTTCTGTTAAATCATCCCCAAATGTCATGACAGGGTGGTTGATTCTGTTTGATTTGAGGTGTAATGAGTGAGATATAATGACTTCAAATTATGCAGTGTGTTGCCTTTGTGCTTATGTGTCATTTAGTTTTCAAGTTGGTAGCACATTGATAATTCACTGTGAAAACACAACATTCACATTATAACTTTCAGGTCTTCTTGTCAAAGATGTTTTTGTAACACAGCTCTGACGATAGGACACAGATTAACGATTAGACAAGGTGACACTTCAGACTCATGAGAGGCTCTGTGAAAATGATAATTCAGTGCAAACATCCAAATTGGACAAAACAGCCATTGAAGATGTTACTTTAAACAATGGTCCATGAACACAACAAAACAAATGTTACAAAAGCATTTAGAAGTTTTATTTGAATGTTCCAAAAAACTGTGTGGATAAAGCTTTAAAACAAGTTTAAATGATACAAATCCATGGTTTCGACCATTAAGGCTGAGGCAGGAAGACATTGGCAAAAAATCTATTATCATCTTTCATCATACTGTAATTCAAGTGGTCTGTTAGGAAAATAAACGTTCAGGCTTCAGAACATGTAGTCTGTGGCAGGAGCAGGTTTTTATAAAACATACCTGAAGTGATTCCAAACCTAAGCAACAACATTCCAAGTTGGAGGCATGTCATGTGTTACCAACTGGTGCCGTAAAACGCCAACACAATGTCCTTCTCAACTTGTCACATACTTGTATTAGAGAAATAGTAAAGGTGCATATTTGCAGGCTAGCCTCCTGCTGCAGTATGTGATGCTGAGGCTGTGCAACAGGAAAACATTAACTTATGGTGCAAGGTTATCGACAAGAAACACAGTACATATAAAGGAAGTTGTAAGAGAAGAGGGGAAAGACACCTGACTCCCAAGCATGAGAGCAGCTAGAGTTCAACCTTTACAGGGCTGTTTTTCATATTGCTTTTTTTCTGGATTTATTTAACTGAAAAGATCTTCACCGACATGCACTCTTTTTCCATTACGGCGCCTCCTCTGAGTATGAGAACACCAGCCCAAGAAACTGCACATCCACAGCTGACACTATTCAGGGTACCCTCTGTGTTTAAAATTGATGCCGTCAGCCTCTTAACAGGTGTCAGAGTTGGGAGTGTGAAACAGGTCAGGTTAACAGGATGGCAAATTCCATCCAAGGTGGTGTTAACCACACCACCACTTCTATGAAATAGGCTCAGATTTATACATGAGTGGCAACTGAGTGTTTTTCAGCTAACACCAGCAATTTCTGGTGCCTGATTCTGACCAAACAGAGACCGGGAACAAAAACAGCAAAGAATAATGCAGCTAAATGTTGGTTTTATTCAGGAGAGAAAACAAAAAAGGCTTCTTTTTTTAAAAGTCTTGCTTCGGTTTGTTTCACGGCTGAAGGGATTTGCCAGCGTTGACACAATTAATTACATCTGTTGTCACACTCTTTTTGACAATTTCATCATTCTTTCTTTAATTACGCTTGTCTGTGTAGACAGCTGTTGCATCTTTCCCTGCAGGTACAGCCACCATTGAGTCTGTCTCTCTCTACAACTGCAAACATGCACGCACATTTCCCTTCTTAGAGCAGCCAATAGCAATGCCTCTGGCTGACAAGACCTGTGATTGGGCAAACACACCCGTCAGAGTGTGTACATTTCTGCAGGCGGAAACATCCCACAGGCATGCAGTTGTGTAGTCTCCTGCCAGACCATTTGGACCACAATTTGCTACAGGGTTATTATTGATTTATCTTACAATTTAAACTAAATGGTTCCACCGACCACAGCTTTAATTTTGAAAAGATGAAATAGATTTTATTTTATTTTAGAAAATTTACAATTTTATCTCTCAGCACTGCCATGATTTATTTTACTGCACTCCTTTCTCTTTCAGAAAACAAAACAGCCGTGGTGGTACTGCTTTTAGAATCAGAGTGTGAATTTTAAACATTTACAAGCTGTTGACTTTAAATGTGGCTTCAAAAGATTGTTAACCTCATTATTTTGTAACACATGTAACTGCTTAGCATGAATTGTTCAACACTTCTGTGTCCCCTCAAAGCTATAGTGCCATGTGCCACATTTGGGTGGATAATATCTCAAAAACCATCTCTAGATTGAAGATGTTACTAATTATAAAACTGTTATATTACTCTTATCATTGTTTCGCTGTCTCTTCCTAATTTCTTCAACTCTCTTGTGGATTATTATCTTCTTTTTGAAAAGAATAAATGCATCACTTACTCTCATCCTGTTGAAATAATAAAGGTTTTATCCTCTCCGTTGAATAGACTGCAGAGAGAGGCGCAGGGCAGCTTTCACCATTAATAAAATGAACCTTGAAATGTTGTATCTTAATTGAAATAATAACTAGCGTTGAACCAGGTTTTATCAGGAAGAGGGGTACAGATGCAAAATAATGTGAAAACAAAAAAGTGATTATGCGTTTGTGCTATCGCAAGCCACGTTCACTGCACACAGTAATTGTAAGTTATAATTTTGTGCCTGCAGCACCGTCACAATTCCCCTTTCCAGTGATGGCTTATGTTTCCTGGTAGAGCTTCGAATCATCCCAGCAAGAAGATTTTGGATTAGAGGAGTATTGCCACTGAGACGGTTCTGACAGCCTGATACCACATCGGTCACACACATTCCCTCACAGCTACAGACTCACTCACTTTCTCTCTGTCAGACAAGGGTGTCAGACAATGGTGCTATTTACTGGAGCAGGACTGGCATTTCTCCAGACCATGGGGGTAGCAGGCTTGGCAACGCAGATCACTGATGGACTCATTGAAGCGATTCGCCAGCATGGACAGCTTGCTACCGTGACACAGGGAGCAGGGAGCGCAGCCCGAACCGCCACAATGCTGGCAGCTGTTGGCCTCCTGCAGGCAGAAGAAGCACATTAGAGGAGGTGGAAGAGAGGAACTATGAGGTGAGACAAAGGGTTAAAGAGGTGGAAATGGTGAGGCACACAGAAACCGATTCAGCCGAGAAGAATGCTAACAGTTCTTCAGCGAGGGAAAGTCATTTCTGATTGGTCATCAGAGGTGTTTTTTGTTTTTTTATAGCCAGTTGACCAGTTGATGCAAATCTGACCATAATGAGCTGTTGCCTATGTGTAATCAACAAAATGGGAAGGGGATGGTAACCAGTCTGAAAGTTAGTCATATGCTTTTATGGCTGCAACAAAATACACCCAGGAAATACAGAAAGGTTCGCACAAGTTTTGGTTTTTCATAAAAAATGGAAACAATGACTTACAGTTTTGACAAATCTAAGTCTGTGTAGCAATAAAGAAAGACAGAAGATGAACAACTGGATTTTGGGCATCAAAAGTAAAGTATAAAAAAAGATAGATGGCCAACTTTAAAAAGAAAAAGTGCTAGGAATGAACTATTTTTCAGGGGCAGAGAAAATGAGAAAATAACCAAAGAGAAGAGAAAAGGACGAAGGGAGTTGTTTGGGGAAAGAACGGTAATCAGCCATGGGGGTAAAATGGAGGGAATAATAGGGAGCTGGGTATTCTTGCTGGTTTGTAAGTGGCAGGCAGATACTTCAAGGGCAGAGGAAAACTGTGGACTCATCAGTATCTGTTCACAGGTGACAGATAACACTAGGACAATGGGTTTGTGATTGTTGCCGCAAGAGGGGCGGCACAAGGAACAGAAAAAGCAGGGTACAAATAAAGTGGCAGATAAAAGGAAAGACAAAGGAGACTGTCAGATGAAATATCAACAGATGATCCTATAATTCTCTAAAAAAGAAAAAAATGTAAAGGGGTGAAGGACAAGTGAGCCTGAGAAAGTAAGGAAACAGAAATGGGGTGATAAAAACCCAACCACACAATCGAGAACAATTTGGCTACGGATCATTACCTTGGTATCTGTGTCGCTGATCTGTTTCCCCTCCTTCTCCACCCCCTCCTGTGTGTGAGGCGCTTTAGTCCTCCTCCTGCTCCCCCTGTCTCTGACCTTTGGGTTTTCCTCCAAGTCCACCGGAGGCCCTGACTGGTGGCCCAACACTTCAGGCTTTTTTGGTGGCGCTCTAATGATGCGCAGATTGCTGGTGTAGATGATTATCTTGCCAAAGTCTAAAACAGAGGACTGACAAAATACTGATACGTCAGATAATCTTGAATCTGTTCACACATGCACACAACAACCAGTTTTTTTCTATAGCGTATCTTTTTGTTAGATATTCACTTCATTTCTCAACACTGAACAGCATGCCCACGTGATGCTGGGGGCTTTATGTGTGGGTGTGAAGAGGGTTTCAAGTTGATTCCCGCAGAAGAGTCGCATCCCGTGTCAAAAAACAACATACGTTGAAGCTAGAGTTGTTATGGCCTAATGAGGCTTCTGGTGGCTGAAAAATTAAGAATCATACTTTTTTTTTAAAACAAAGACTTACTTAATTACCAGACAGAATGAAAAATCTGATATTTAAGGCTGTCATCGATAGCAGATTGTTTTATGTTAGTGTTATTTTTTCATTAATCAGGATACATTTGGTTGTCCTTGGGAATAAACAACCAGAGATAATAGGCAAATATGTCACCAATAACTTAGTAATTGTAAATCACTGAAATTCTTTACTTTCAAAAGTTATCTCTTTAGTAAATCTCTGTTACTGTACAACTGGCAAAGGGAGCACTGAAATCCTATCGCCACAGTCATTAAACAACCACTGTTCCATCCTTTACACTAAATGCCCTAAATGGATAAACTAGCACTAGATTGCTGGCTTCCAATTGTAAACATAATAAGTTCTGACTTGGTCACCGGGGCTAAGCATTTGTTTGGAAGGTAAAAGAATAAAACTGACATGAGACAAGCAGGCGATGCTCTGACGCTGCCCCCCCCCCCTCTTTCGCCCGCCACACTAATGACAGCTGTTGCCACAGCAACGTAGTAAAAGCATCTTTCTGCCATCAAATAAAAAAAACAAGTTTTTGCTGACGTTACTCCACAATTCTCTATGTTTAGGATGGAGCTAATGCTTTAAATACCCTCACCGTTCTCCATTTTAAGTGTGGATCACTCGTTTTGTTCCACATAAGCACCAAGCAATTGTTAAATGATTTTACTACAGCTGATGGTTGTCTGTACAGTTAGACGTTTTAGGCAGAGTCCATCTGGCCCCTCTGTTTTTAAAAATTTTAAATGGTTTGTACCTTGTGACAAGTCCTATTTTGATTAATTCCAGTTATTAAAACTGCAGTGGTGTACTACACCTTAATTAAGACAAGGGTGCCAGGGGGGCCATGCCTCGTGGCAGACTGGGCAATTAGCATCCAGACTTGGGGCAGAACCTGTAGTCGATGGTGCACACAGATGAAGAGGGCAAAGACAGAATTAATCTATCAGTGTCAAAATGTGGACAACTCTGAACAGATTGTATCTAGCTTGAAAGGGAAAAGTTCTACGTAGACAAAGCAGGGACGGTTTTTGATACACGTCATTGTTACCTTTGTCTTCCTCCATAATTCAAAGTCTTTCAGTCAACAATAATAAAGCTTCATCACTAATCTAATGACGAAATTCATTTGACAATTTGTTGTTTTATGAGATCATAGCAATCTAATAGACATTTTAATCAACACTCATTAAAAGATAACAGCCACTGAGTGAATTTTGTTGGTTCGAGCTCATTTAAACTGCACTGACAAATTAATCTAGACAGTTCCTAAAATTCAGACAGACTGAACTGACTCTTTGAAATCGGCTTGGTTTTAACTCTTTAGATTTAAAGAAAAATTCAGCTACTTAAAAATCAATGGGATGCACTGCATACCTTGCTGTCTACCTCTGCTTCATCAGTCTTATTGGCAGCAGTCTTGTAGCTTCCTATTCCTCTGTATACGTTGATTCTTTGGGCAATGAGCCCTGTTGGAGGATATACACCTGAGTACAGAATAAAACATGTTGTCAGAATATAGAGCGAGAATATGTACCAGTAACCTTATTACTGGCACATTGATGTACAGTGAGCAAACTCCTCCTCCTTGTTAGCCAGTTTCTGTTTCTGACTGCTTTAACCCCAAAATAATGTAGAGTTCTAGGGACAGCTTTTCAATTTAAGCAGATAAAGCTTAACTTTTTTTCATTCAAAACAGGGGAAAAAAAGAGAAGAAAAACACAAGACTGCAAATGTCGGGTGTAATAAAATTGATAAAACGAAATAAAAAAAGATGCAGCAGCAGTGGGACCCACTGGCCAAAATTAAAATGACATGAAGCTCATTAGGTCTAAGCTCCATTGCTCAATAGATTTGAATGAGTCTAATGTGTTTATGTAAATGGTTAACTGATCATTTGTTGAAGCTGGCCTATTCCCATACTTGATCAATTTCACAGAATTCAATGGATTTCAATTAGCTCTTAATTAATACCAGTTTATTCATGCTAGTTAGTTATGTACGCCAAAACAAGAGAAATTACAGTCAGGTTTTCCAACACTCTTGCTTTCAATTCTAATAGAGTAGTCAACACAATTTTTTAATCATCCTCTCTTTTTCTTTTGCTAGGAAGAAACTCCGGTTTCAGCATATATAGACCAGCCAGTCAACAGCAAGTTCTTAAGAGATTTTTTTTCTCACATTTTACATTGCTTTGATTCTTGACTGATGGACGTCGTTAGCCACATTTCAACCAAATTTGTACTTTTAGTCCCATGGATTTTTTTTTAAATGAACTAAATAACTGCTTCTATAACAGTTGTTTTTCTTTCTGAAGCGATCTAAACTTGTCATTTTTGGTCTCGGTTCAACATTGGGAATGACACATAAGTGTCAGGACATGTCCTGACTTTTCTGGGTTTCATTAGACATACGTGTGTGCGTGTGTTGTGACATGTACATCCATAAAATCATTCAATCTAACAGTCGTTTTTCAGAAGATGTGTATCGGTATACTAGTGACAAAATGAGTTACCCAAAGCTGCTAACGAACAGATAAAGGGCACACGTGTCCATTTGTTGTCACTGGAGGTGCATGGCTTAGTGAGTTAGACATTTAAGTGTGGTTCGTGAGGACCGTGTTTTATACGTGGTCGTACATGATTTTCAAGCAGTTTAGCTACAACTTAACAAATTTGAAAAACCCACAAATGATGTCCCCATATTTAAAAGGAACCTTACACAAAGACATGTCAGACGTTCTGAGTGGGCTTTGGGTGGATGTCCCAGGGACCCTTTTTTGTTTGCTCAGAAATAACTATGAAACAATCAGGAAGTGATGGTTTATTTCTATGATTTACTGCTTTGTTGTCACGATCTATGCTCTGTCTAGTTTTTAATTCTAGCTCCTCGCGTACGTGACAAATTTTCTACAAAAAGCTTTGCTCTTAGATTAGTTTATTGAAACTATGTCATCATGGGTTGTTCTTCAGTTTGTTTGAGAAACAGACCCCCAAGGGATACTGATATTAAGTTTTAAATATAACTAAGCTTATTTTCATACAAATATGTGTTTTTTGTGGCTGCAAAATCAAGTTCAACTCAGCTTCAGGACATAACGTCACCTCAAGCTAAGCTAAGCTGCTGCTAGCAGCCTTATTTTCTTGATTAAGACTCCTAAAAATATGAGATGGTATCAACCTTATTGTATCTAAAAGCACATTTACTATGGTAAACTAATCCATAACACATTACTCACATATTCAGGCTTTGAATAAATATGACTTTAGGCAAAAGATTTTACTAGCATGGCTTAATGAATTAGCATTTTACCCTTATTAATGCGCATGTTCAAAGAAACACTTTTAATGATCTGCAATGGAACATACTGCTATATGTACATTAAGGACTGCAATGATCACATTTTAAACTATATTTTTATGCATACTGGATGTATGTGCCCACAAAAATAAACACTCCACAAATAAGCTACAGCTGCACAATAATATAAAAAAAACCCCACCTGATTGGTCCCCATGTGTGTCCTCAAATCCACAAAGCTGCTCCATCTCAAGGTGGCTGGGAGGGATTTTACGGTGGACGAAGCTGTGAGGATATTTCTCCTCTGGACTGTCAAGCTCCTGCCCATCCTCATACACATGCTTCAGTACCCGGCCGCTGTAGGATGATGCCAGCTTGAACCTCACCTGTAGTTAGGTGTAATGTTTCAATTCTGCTGCTCAATAGGTTTCTCATATTTTAAAAAAGAAAACCATCAGCAGTCCCACTACAGTGTTACATCCGCATAGCTCGCTGTCTTAGAGCAGAGGAGGATTTGGGAATAGAAAACCGTGCGGTTTGATCTGACAACAGGAATACATGCAAACATCTGCAGTATGTCAACATACAAACTAACATTCGGTCTCTTTCTTTTAGCAGTTTAACAAAATCAGTATAGATAACAATTCTGAGCCATATCGTGAAGCACAGAGCAATTTTTCAGAATTTTTACTTTCTAAACTGAAAAACTGATATCCCAAATGATCTGAGCACGTATATTGTTCAAGGGGAAACCTTTAAAAAAAGACTATGAAGCTAAAAGACTGGTCCGATAAATAACTTACCTTTCTGGGCTTGGTGCCTTCATAGTGCTGGTTCAGTTTTCTCTGGAGTTCCTCCATTCTGGATGACTGAGGAGGGAATGCAGAGAAAGTGTCAGTCCATCTAAGAAACTCCTCACATGGGGTGAAATGACATCAGCTCGAAGAAATGAGGTTTGTACGGATGGAATTTAGATTGAATAGATATACAGCTCGGTGAAAGAAAGCCTGACTGAAGAGATGTGTGTAACGAGTAGGAGGATGTTAAAGATAGAATGAAAAAGCTCACTGTGTCCTGCCTCTAGAGTTTGAGAGGCACCTGCTGTTTTAAAGGACCCACCTTTCCAGTTCTCCACACTAAATTATTCACAACTAGATCATGTGTAAAAGGGTGGTTGAGAAACCAGAAGCCCCATCATCAAATAATTATGATGACCGAAATAGATTGTATTTGGAGGCTATGCGCAGTTCTTTGTTGTTGCGTGTTTAAGGGAGAGAAACAGAAGCAGGCAGTACGTGTAAGTGTGTGAGTGGGAGTTGTAGGACTGCTTGTCATTGGACTGGAAAGTACATCAGTACTGAGGCAAATGTGACCTTTGATGTTTCTGCAGCAAGTCAGAAAAAAAGGATTTACCCTTATGAAAACAGTTCTCTGATTAGTGTCAGACTGAAATAACACTCCAATAATAGTTTTCATGGGTGACATTCTTTTGAGTTGTTTATTTATGCCCATGTGTGCACACATACAACGCAAGCAATTGGCAAGAGGCTCTTTAACCACTTAATCTAAAGACTATGAAAGCTAGAAAGCTATGAGTTTAACATCTCAACACTTCCCCTACCAAAACTCAAAAGAAACACACTTTTCTGCACAAGATAGTTGGTACATCGACATGGGCGGCAATATTCAGATATTAACCCGATGAATGTGTTACTTTAAATATGACCCAGTCCCATGTCAATAGCATTTGGTGATCACCTCAACCCCAAACAGCTACAGTCAAATTAGGAAATAATTAAATTAAGCTATGTGGAGTACTCAGATTTTGGCAGAGACCTGCCACCTTCAGAAGTTTTCTGACAACTCTGCAGTAGTTGGATGCATCAGCAATGGTGATGAGACGGAGTACAGGGGTGTGGTGGACAACTTTGTCACCTTGTGTGAGCAGAACCATCTGCAGCTCAACGTGGCAAAGACCAAGGAACTGGTGGTGGATTTGAGAAGGAGTAAGGCCCCAGTGACCCCTGTCTCTATCTGTGGGGTCAATGTGGACATGGTGAAGGATTATAAATCCTTAGGGGTGCACTTGGATCATAAACTGGACTGCACTAAAAACACAAACGCCCTCTACAGGAAGGGCCAGAGCCGTCTCTATTTTCTGAGGCGGCTCAACATCTGTCGGACAATGCTGCAGATGTTTTATGAGTCTGTGGTGGCCAGTGCCATCCTCTATGCTGTTGCATGCTGGGGCAGCAGACTGAAGGTGAAGGACGCCAACAGACTGAGGGAACTCACCCGCTCAGCCAGCCACGTTGTCGGAGAGGAGCTGGACTCTCTGACAGCAGTGTCAGACAGAAGGATGCTGTCCAGGATAAAATCCATGCTGGACAATCCTGCACATCCTCTTCATGATGTGTTGGTCAGCCACAGAAGCACCTTCAGCCAGAGACTGATTACACCACGCTGCACCACAGAGCGCCACAGGAAGTCATTCCTGCCTGTGGCCATCAAACTGTACAATTCCAGTGTCTGACATTACTTCACCATGTGCAATAACCCAGTCATGTGCAATAACAATAATAATTAGTACTGAGTAGCATTGTAAAGACTGTTTATTGTATTTTTGTACATATTGAGATTTTTTTATTTTTTCCCTATCTTATTCTTATTCATCTTTTATTTTTTTCTGTTAGGAGAGCACTGCAACAAAGGAATTTCCCGCAAGGGATTAATAAAGTAATTCTGATTCTGATTCTGATATCCCTCCTAATTATCCACGGAGAGAGTTCACCGAGTTATTCTAGTGGCATCGTGTGATGTCATCAGCAGGTTACAAACACAATACCCCAGCACATTCATTGATCTCTGGAGGTATCGCACGTCTTCCTCTCTGCTACACTTTTAACATTTCCAACAGTTTGACAACTGTTCCAACAGAGAAATTAAAACATTGGATTTTCTTCTGTGATGGCCCCCATCCTGAACAGTGTCCATTATTCAGTGGCAACCTGTGATCAAAAAGACTTTGAGATGGGCTCAGGAAGCTCAGAAAAATCTGAAGGGTTTGCTTTGAGGCCACAGACTGGAATACATTATTTGAGCCACTTGGAGAAGATATTAATGCCATGACTACCATGAGTGTGTGACAAGCTATATCAGCTTCGTCCCCTTAAGGACAGTGAGGTGCTTCCCCAGTGAGAAGCCTCGGATCGCCAGTGACTTGGAAAAGTTGCTTAACATAAAGAGAGATGCCTTATAGGAGGGAGGCGGGGATTTTTTGAGGACAATTCAAAAACTAAAAAAGAAGAGACCAAGGAGGTATACAGGGGGAAAAAAAGCTATAAAGCAAGCTCCAGCAGAGCAACAGCTGTGTGGTTGGGTATGACAAAGATCACAGGGTTTAAGGTAAAAGAGGATCATACTGATGGAAGTCTGGCCAGAGCCAATTAACTTTTTCAAGATGATAATTTCACATCAAGATTCAGCATGCCGCTTTGCTGCCTCCAGCAATACAAAGCAACACTCGACCAGAATCTTCAGCTTCCCACACCTCAGTCATGTACCTGAACAGCCTCACCAACATCTCCTCCCACATCAGCACACACAGAGCAGACTGTGCTTCTTAGAAAGCTTAGGTCCTTCAATATCTACATCAAGATGTTGCATATCTTCTTTTAGCCTGTGGTGGAAAGTTAAATCTGCTTTGCAGCCATTTGTTGGGGTAACAGCATCAGGGCCAGGGACTCAAAGAAATAGAACAAACTGATAAAGGGGGCTGTCTCTGTGCCGGGGACCGCTCTGGAGCCCCTGTAGCTGGTAAAAAAAGAAGAATGCTGCAAAAGATGCTGAACAATGGTTCTTTGTTGCAATGCAGCTTCTGCAGCTCAGCAACAAAGATCATTACAGGTAACCAACAGCAATAACTCTTCACAATGACTTTTGTCTTTTACAGTGACTAATGACTATATTTTTATTTTTTATTCTTGATGCTGCAAAATAATTTAAATCTTTGTCATCTTTGTAAAAACTGTGATCATGTTTTGTAAAAATACATGATCATGGACCTAAATAGAAATCAATTTCTTACTCATAAAAATGAACAAAGAAATGAAGCTGTTATTCAATATTTCCAAATTATACGGATATCTCTTTACATATTTAGACGGATCTTGAGAATTTCAAGGAGAACCATAACCATAAGTTCAATAATTATCTTCCAATTCAAATTTTAATAGCTGATCAAGTAGTGTAACCTTTTCCTGTCAGGTAAACAGTAGGTCTTCCAGCAAACATTTTAACCTGTCACGAGAAAAAATGCACACATGTTACCTTGAATTAAGGGTTCAATTCTATCCAGGCGTTCCACTGAGCCACGACAGTGTCATAAAGGGGCCAGTGAGTGCAATATCTGGACCATGAAGCTGAAGAAGCTAAAGGAAATGTAATCATTAAATTGTGTACACTTAGGGATTGCCTACAGTGGCCTGTCAAAAAAGAACAAAAAAAAATAAAACAAGCCTTTGAAAAACAAATGAATAAAAAGCAGAATACAGTAAGTGGTTTCTAACTCTTGTTTTATTGCTGCAGGAACACTCTTGGGAAATAAAAATATTATCTGTAGACAAAACTTTCCAAACGGGTAGCACACTTATAGAAGTCATAATTTTGAATCAGAACATGAATATCTGTCAAATAAACCATCTCATGGATTTTATCCGATTGAAAATTTCGGTGATATCCATCCCCTAACAGCACATTAAGTTAAACACCTTGTTAACTATGGGGAAGCTCACTGTCTCACTTTGTGACCATTAGGCCCAGTTAGATAAAACTAACACAGATACTCAAGATAAACTTAACATATAGAAAAACGATGGACAAGAGGAACCAACAGATTGGTTATCCATGTTCCAAATAAATTCGATAAACTTTGATCACTCGCATCCCTAATATTACTCTCTGGCTCCTCTTGTACAGAATCATTTTCTGCCGAAGCAGTACTTGGTAACATGGTACCTTTTGTGTGTCAATGTACACGATTATCTGTTTTGCATTGTGTAAATACATGAATACAAATTAGTTTTTCTATTTATGCTGTTTGCTGTAACATTCCTTATTCATAGTTTAAAACCTCTTATGGCAATGGAAAATCTTCCGCTTCTTTAAGAGTCAGTTTTATAGAGCAAGCATAATCTAATAGATGTCATTAACCCCCTACATGTAGAAATCAGTCTTACAATTACTGTTACAAATGAGTGTTATTAAACTGAGTGCGAATGGAAAGTTTAAAAGAAAGAAAGTGAAACAGAAGGAGAGTACTGTGAACAGATAAATACCCCCCACTCATCTCTTCTCTGATTGAGAGCCAGTTTAATCAGATTGCAGAACAAGCATGTATGGTTACTGAGGCGAGAAATTGTTTTGGGTGCATCATGGTGGAGGAACTGTTTAATGGACCAGGTTTCTCACTTCTTTCGGTTTAAGCAATTACCACTAAATCTGCCTCTCTGTCTCCACATTAACAGGTCATGTATATTCTATTATCCCCATTATCCCTCCCTCAACAGAATATGTATTATTAGCTTCATCACTCAAGTACAGAACATTCTCTATGCTTGCTATAGATGTTCAGCTATTCCATTTTGGATGTCAGATGGTACAGATTGAAACTCAGAAGTAATTGTTTTAGTTTCTCTGTTTGGATGATGGCACAGTTGGGGCCAAAGTGCACAAGGCAAGCCTCATTAAGCCACAAATTTAAACCCAAATCGAAGTCTATTCTACAGATGGTCTGTTGCAATGCCTACACTACATGCTAACTGTAGCAGAAGTGTAAATTAGAATCATTGTCTATTGTTTCCATGAGCCAGTAATGGGCACAATGAGCGTTTTTGATATATTGCTGTTTTGGCTTGACCCATGTTGATGTACTGCAAACCTGTAGCATACAGCATTAATGGGTGCTAATTACCACAGACACTGTGTGTGTGTATAGGAGCATGTGTTTAATTATTTTCCCTCATAGGTCGAACAGTAGTTTGGCAAGTCTCACTGCGTACACTCAGCAAATTTTCATGTCTATTAGTTTTGTCGTGTTTTATGTTCCTGGTTAGTCTTTAGTATTTGCCATGTTTCCCCCAGTTATTTCGGCCCTGCCATCAGCTTCACCCACATCACCTGTGTTTCTCCCCTCAGCTGCACTCAATCACTAATCACCCTCCTCACTATTTCATCTCCAGGTTTTTTCATGTTCATTGCCAGATCCTCACCGTCATCCACGCCACAGTTGCTCATGTGTATCAGGTTTGTCCTTGTCATAGTCTGGTTTTTTAGTATACCGGCTCAGCCGCGCTTTTTGTTTGGATTGTTTAAACAAATCAAGTTTTATTTTGGAATATCTGCATCTGGGTCCTTCCTTCACCACCACACCATACACACCATACACCACTCAATATGACACAATTGTCCCAAAATTTCTTGTCTAAAATCCCCAAAAGATATAACTCCTACATGTTAAAGATTCCAATTATTTTGCTTGAACTCTTTCTGACACCCCGCCAAAATAAATGACACTTCTGATCAGGACACAAGGGAACAACGATCAGTAAAAGTACTGTCTTCAGTTTCTCCATAGAGGCTATTATCCTGAAAGTGGGATGCACTGAATTTAACCATGAAGAGACATAATCCCCCAATGTTTACAAGAACTTTGTCATTTTAAATTAAAAAACCTCTATTCCACATCTCTCTTAAAAATTACAAATCTTAGATTCCCCTTTTCTACTCCCTTGCTCTGCCCTCAGGCAGCTGACACACAGCAGGGAAGAGGTGCGGAAAAGGAAGAGGTGGAACCGATATGAAAGGAGGTGAAAAACTGAAATTAGAGACATAAGATGAGAAGCAAGAGTTGACTGCCTCCTTTTCACAGCTGTCACCACTACCTCTGCAATATCTGAATAAAATATGTGTGCAACATTCACCTGAAATATGAATAATTAAATACAGACACTAAAATCATTTCATTGTGGATAATTGTGTTTTTCTTCTGTGTATAACAGTTGATTATTACATAACAATTAAATGAAAATTTATTTGTATTAACACTATACAACGAATTCGGTTGCTGTGCGCCGGCCTTATCGGCAGCAAGTCTGCGTAGCTCTCAATTTTGTTCGTCGTTTATATTATTATGTGTCATTTTTAGTTTTAATCTAAACATTTTTAGTGATCTGCTTTTTATTTACATTTAGTTTTATTTTTATTTTTTGACAATGTGCATTGCTACTAGAGCAGTGTACACAAGAGAAGAACTGTTGGCACTGTCAAGGATTGGACGCGGAATTAAACATCCAATTCCGAGCTAAAAAAGCTGTGCCGTGGATGCAGAGCTGGAGCGAAACTAAAGGCAAAGAGGCACAACGGGAGGTGGAGGTACAAACCTTTTCTGGCCTCGGTGATTATGGGAAACGCTAACTCACTACCAAACAAGTGTGATGAGCGAGAGCCGCTTGCGCGGAACCAACGGCTGTATAAAGAGAGCAGTTTGATCTGTTTGTCTGAGTCCTGGCTGAACGACAACACACCACATGTGTGGACATTCCCGGCTTCACAGCCGTACGAGCAGATCGAGACCTGAGTACGAGCGGCAGTAAGCGGAAAAATAGGGGTATTATCCTGTTTTTTTAATCAGAGATGGGTAAACCCCCGCAATGTGACCATTAAGGAGAGGGTTTGTTTTCCAGACATCGAACTGCTGTCAGTTGGTTTCCGTGCGTTCTATGCGCCCGGAGAGTTCCCATACACAGTCGTCATCGTTGTTTACATTTCACCAAGGGTGGGACCTACAACCGCGTGCAACGTCATCCATGATGCCGTTGCTAGGATACAGACCCAGCATCCTGAGGCATTCATTGCAATCACAGTGGATTTCAACTACATCTCATTTATCCTCCTGCCTGACTGGCTTTGTACAGTATGTGGACTGTCCAACACGTGGAGAAAGGACATTAGATCTGTTCTGTAGGGACACTGTGATTCCAGTCAGGACTGTAAGGTGCTATCCAAATAATAAACCATGAATCACCAGTGACATCAAAAACCTCCTGAACCAGAAAAAGAGGGCATTCCAGAATGGAGATGGAGAAAGGCGGAGGAGTATACAACAGGAGCTTAAAAAGACATTACGTCGACCTGAGGTGGAGTACAAGAAAAAGGTAGAGAGACAGCTGGAGAACAATAACACCAAAGAGGTGTGGAGGGGCATGAGGACCATCACTGGATACAGACTGAAGAACTCTCGGTCTGTGGAAGGTGATGTGGACAGAGCCAATACTTTCAACCAATATTACAACAGGTTTGATAGTGGGGCTTTTTTCCACTTCTGCTGCTGCTCCCTCCACCCCCACCACTACAGCTGCTTCCTTTATACTGATTCCTACTTCCACCTCAATGGCAACCCGCATCGCCAAGCCTCCTCCTCCGCTTGACTGCACCTCCACCTCTGCAGCAACTGTCACCAACAGGCTTCTTCTGTCCAGCTGCACCTCCACCTCTGCGGCAGCTTCCACCACTAGCCCTCCTCTGTCCAGCTGCACCCCCGCCCCCATCTCTATGATTGATAGCAACATCACTCCTGTCACCATCCCTCCGCTACAACCTCTGTGTCTAACTATAGAGGAGGTTGGAGCTGAGCTCCGGAGACTTAAAGGGACACGCCACCCATTTGCATTAGGCTTTGCATTGTTAGAAACCCAGTCATACTTTTGAATGGTCATGCAACACGCTATCACATCCCCCTGAGACGGGAGAAATCCGTATTCACCTCTTTACACTTCCTCCTACAATGACGCAAAAATCGTCATTTTGCGTCATTGTAGGAGGAAGTGGAAGAGGGGTGGATTTCTGTAGAAACTACAAGCGCTAGTTCCCACCCTTCAACACCGCCCATAGGGGGGTTGGACCTAATGCACTAACAGACCTATCACAGATCAGTGCCAGTGCTTTTGAGAGCTGCAGCTAACATGGTCGAAGGTACCGAATATACTCAGACAGATGCAATACGGAGGACTGGGATTTAGAAGAAGATATGGCTCGAGCTGGGGCGAATTGGTGGTGCCTGTGCTCTAACTGTGCGCCAATGGACACAGAACAAGAGTCTGTCTGCTGCCAAGAATTCCAGCGGTGCCAATTTCTTCTGGACGAAATCGGAGGATGACACGGACGTGTGTGTTGTTGATCACCCGAGTTTCGCACCCCATATGGATAGTGGCGTCCTGGAGACTTACTTTAGAATACCTAAAGTCAACTGGAAACGACAGCCAAAGCCTACAGGGCCAAATGGACGTCTTTCTGTAAAGTAAGTTTGTTTTCTTTGTTACTATGTCAAGGAGTACTCTTGCTAACACGCTAACGTGGCATGTTCATTGCACAAATAGCTTGCAGTTATGCAAGCTACTGTGGCACGCTAGGCTCAAATGCCATCACTCACTTTGTGATCAATGTTTTGTCTAGACAATTTCGTCTAACAGCCTACCGGCACTTTCTTGAGTGGGTCCTGCAAGGAGCAGAGGGCGTCGTGTCGTGTTACCTGCTTGTGTCATGCAGGCTATCCGCCAGAACTACCCAGCTCCAGACGGCCAGTACTGCGGGCACCAAGAAGTGGAGGACGCTCAGGAGATAGTTTCCTTGTTTTACATTCATTCAACAGTTGTATTGTTTGTATAGTTATTTAATTAAATGGTTAAATGTACGTTGTTGTGGTTCTTAGTAGCCTAATGTTGCTCCAAGTGTATTCGAGTTATTTAACGACCAACATTTAAGAACTGGAACAATATAGCTACTGTTACCTCAGATGACAAAACGACAGAATTGTGATCATAGCCTACCTATAATTACTACAAATTATGAAGCATTACAAGTATACATTGCATTATAAGTTTGTTGCAAATCAGTTACCTCCTTCCAAGTTTATGATGCTATTCTAAACTTTGAAGGCAGACAGGAGAGAAGGAGTGACATTTTGTTTTTTAATTCACAAAATAAGAATTGTCATGAACATAAAGACACACAAACAAAAGTATCCACACGATTAAAAAAAAGGTATTGACCCTGTGATTGAGTATACAGTAAAGTGCTCGATGGAAGTGCAAACAGGTAAGGCAGTGCAAGGATAAGGTAAAGACCATATAAGACAAAGACATTTAGGACATATAAGACATGGTAATATTACAAAATGTATCACGAGGAATGGGTTAAGGTACAGCTGACGTCTGGCGCTGTCTGGGATTCAATGTTTTCTGATGATGAGGACAACTCTGCAGCAGACGTCGACGTCGTTTTAGTCTGAAATGTCATACGTTCAATAACGTTAAAAACATTTGAATAACGTCAGACTAACACAGTAAAACATAGTGGATTTACATCGCTAATAACAAACTTATTTAGATCTACATAGCAAAGTGTCTAACGTTACATTGCTAACTTTGCTGACGAGTGGAGTTAGCGAGGCAGACACACTAGAACAGCAAGCAACCAAAACATTAAAGATATTTACTTTGTAAACAGCCAAATCATATGAGATGTGCTGCTTTACAGCAGACGACTATATCAGTGTGTGTTCTCAGTAGCCGCTAGAGTCGAGTTAGAAAAAAAGCCTTACCTCCAGGCAAATGCGTTTAGCATTGCTAGCAGTTCCAAAAGTTCCTGGCTTTTTGCACAATTCCAACTCTTTGGGTAATCTATGAAAACTTACTCCGTGTATTTTCCCTGTGCTGGCTGAACATCCCGGTACCATGCAAGTGCACACCATTTCGATACACAAACGAGGAGTAATTCACAAATGATTTCGCAAACTCTTCACTAGAAATTGTGTGACATGATTTCCAGGTAGCGTAGTCGATGCTACTCTCGGGGGAGTGGCCTGAGGATCTTGAGCATTGCAATGCACTATGGGGATTGTTGTCTTTAATCCAAAAGCACAAAAAAGTCATTTTCTGCCTTTTCTCGATCAAGAAGGCACCAAATTAGAAATTTATGCTACTATTCTACCACATATATGGCCCAATACATATTCATGTCTCCACTGGTGGAGAATGTTCCTTTAAGTCAGGGAGGGCTGCAGGCCCAGATGGAGTCTATCCAATGCTTCTGAGGGACTGTGCTGGTCAATTCTCAGTCCCTCTTCAGAGGCTTTTCAATATGAGCCTTCAGATGGAAAAAGTATCGGTACTGTGGAAAACTTCTTGTCTCATACCAGTGCCCAAATTAGGGCAACCAGTAGAGCTGAATGACTAAGGACCGGTGGCTTTGACATCTCATATCGTGAAGACCTTGGAGAGACTCCTTGTTCATTGCATGAGATTGCAGGTGGCTGAGGCTCTTGACCCCCTCCAGTTTGCCTGGCAGAAACACATTGGAGTAGAAGACGCGATTCTGTACATGTTACATCGGGCATATGCTTATCTGGATGCGCCTGGTTCTTATGTGAGAATCATGTTCTTTGACTTCTCCAGTGCCTTCAACACCATACGGCCTCCCATACTGAAAGACAAGCTGCTCGGTATGGGTGTGGCATCGTGGATTATAGACTATCTGTTTGCCAGACCACAGTATGTCAGGATGGGGAGATGTGTTTCTGGAACACTGGAATGCAGTACTGGAGACCCACAGGGTACTGTTTAGGCTCTTTTTCTTTTCACCCTGTGCACAGACTTCAGGTACAACTCAGAGTCCTGCCACATTCAGAAGTATTCTGATGATACGGCTGTTGTGGCATGTGTGGACAGGAGAAGGAGTACAGGGACCTTGTGGAGTCCTTCTATGGCTGGACCAAAAATAACTGTTTGCTCCTTAACACCACCAAGACCAAAGAGCTGGTGGTGGACTTCAGGAGATCTAAAACTACATACCAGTCAGTCTGCATTGATGGAGGGGAGATAGAGACTGTTCACACCTGCAAATACCTGGGGGTGGTGCTCGATAATAAACTGGAGTGGTCTGCCAACATAGAAGCAGTGCACAAGAAGGACCTGAGCCGGCTCAGGTCCTTCAATGTCTGTAGTGATATGATGTGCATGTTTTATCACACTATCATTGAGAGTGCACTGTTCTATGCTGCTGTCTGGTGGGGGAGTTGCACTACAGACAAAAACTGTAGGCGCCTGGACAAACTGGTAAAAAAGGCTGGTTCTGTTGTAGGCAGAAGGCTGGACCCTCTCAGTGCTGTGATGGAGCAACGGATGAGGAGGAAATTGTATTCTGTTTAGGAAAACAATGTTAATTGTTGATGCAGTCAGTGTGTCATATTTCTTAAGAAAAGAGCTGAGCAATAAGGCATGACTATTCAATTTATTAGTTAGTAATACTATGAATGTTATTAGGATTCCTACTGGGATCCTTGCATTTGAAGTACACCAGGTACAGCCAGCTGGGTGAAAGCCACAGGGACATTCAGTGACTCACTGAAGGTATTAGATCTCCAAGGCTTGTTTTCCCAGAATGAGCTGTATGAAGTTACCGAAGACAAGGAGGTCTTCAGTGACCCTGAAATGTTTTATGAACGGATATATTACACGCATACTGTTGGTGAACAACCAAGTGCGAAATGAGGCCTGCCTGTAATATTCCAACCCTTGGAAGCACATGGCCTCAAACAAAGAACCAGTCTTTTGTTTAGAGAAATGACTTATCTGACTTATCTTGCCAATCCTAACGGGCTTTGCAACTCACACGTGGATGTGAGATACACCCCATTTGTGAGGGAGCCCCAAAACCACAGGGGTCCCCTGTGACTCTGCTGAAGTCATATATATATATATATATATATATATATATATATATATCTTACTTCTGGTGCGCTGCTCGGCTGCGAACTGCGTCCTGAGCATGTCAAGCTCGTTTTAAGTTTGTTTGTTAGTGTGCTCGTGTCGTTTGTTTTGTGTCTAAAATGTCACCCGTCACGTATGCTCATTTGTAACGTGAAAGATGATTTATCCGTGGATTATACTGACTCTAATAGGGATTGCCACCATTGGGCAGCCCCCTGCACATTCAAAACTCTTGTTGGCACCTGAGAGAGAAATGGATCCAAACTCTTACCCGGAACGTCGTCCAGGTGCACGGTACAGTCGGGATGCCCTGCTTGCACTTTGTCACAAACCACCATCCTTGTTGCCCCTGCCGTTCCTGAGAGACATCACCGCTGAGCTGAGAAGGCCCACGCCCAGGAAACGAGGCAGGAGAGGTGGAATACGGAACCGGCTCCGACGAAGATACACCAAACCTCCGCTTCCAGCAATTATACTCAGCAACGTTCGGTCTTTGAACAACAAGATTGATGACCTCCGAACCCATGCAAGGTACTGTTCCGAATTCCGCGAAGCTTCGCTGCTGTGTCTCACAGAGAGCTGGTTGCAATCCAATGCTCCCAATTCCCTATTTGAGATCAACGGATTCACTCTGGTCCGGCTCGATAGAAACAACAACTCTGGGAAAAGTAAAGGAGGTGGGATCTGTGTTTACATCAATGATCAGTGGTGCCGCCAATTCACTATCAAAGAGACGCTGTGTGACTCAAACGTTGAGATGCTCTGTTTGACACTGAGGCCTTTCTATCTGCCACGCGAATTCGGATGTGTGCTTCTCTGTGTGGTGTACGCCACGATCGCGGACCATGTTCACAGACTGTTACAGAAACACCCCGACGTGGCAGGGGATTTAAACCACTGCCAGTTTGACGCTGTTTTGCCTGGCTTTTACCAAGTAGTCAAAGGTGAAACACAAAAAGACAGACTGCTTGACAAATGCTACGTGAACGTGAAAGATGCCTATGGGTCTAAAATTAAACCTCCCATCGCCAATTCCGATCACAATGTGGTTCATCTAATTCCGACGTATAAATCAAAGCTGAAACGCTGTAAACCAGTAGAAAGAGAAATACTATGCTGGTCCCCTGACGCTTGCGAGGAACTGAGAGCTTGTTTTGAACTAACAGACTGGGATGTATTCCACGAGCAGAACTCCCTAGACGTCACCACCTTAGTCACCACGGACCATATTAATTTTTGCGCACAGTTAGTTATCCCCACCAAACGAGTAAAGATGTATCCCAACAATAAGCGATTTGTATCTAAGGAGATTAAAGACATAATTAACAAAAGGAAAATAGCTTTCAAAAACAAGGATGCCATCCAATGTAAACAATTGGAGAGGGTTTTAAAAAAAACACTAAGGGAAGCTAAAATGGTGCACAGAGATCAACTGGAGGAGAACTTCAGAGAAAAAAACCCTAAGAGACTTTGGGACAATGTGAAAAAAATTACTGGAATGTCATCCTCCAATAAACCCATTGTGACTGGTAATGAATTTATGTTTGCGAATGAATTGAATTACTTTTTTTTGTAGGTTTGATTCTTCCTCCCACCTCAAGGAATGTGAAAACAGTTAAGACCATTAAACCATCTAACTCTGACAGAATTCGTATAACTGTAGAGGAGGTCAGGGGTACTTTCCAGCGCAATAACACAAGGAAAGCATTAGGGCCTGATCACAGCAGCGCACTCATCTTAAAAACTTTTGCCAGGGAACTACCCCCTGTATGGCAACCTATTTTTCAGCTGTCTATGGACACCCACCATATACCATTAGCATGGAAAACATCCCACATTAAGCCTATTACCAAAAACAAATGCCCAAAAGAGCACAATGACTATCGGCCAATAGCTCTTACATCGGTGATCATGAAGTCACTTGAGAAGTTCATAGTTAAACATCTAAATAGACAGATGGGAGGGCTTCGAGACCCCTACCAATTTGCATACAAGCAAGGCCGTAGCACAGAGGATGCAGTGGTTTGATTGGTTCACATAATATCTAAACATTTGGACAAACCCAACACGTATGCCAGGGCTCTTTTCCTTGATTTTTCTTCAGCGTTCAACACCATTCAGCCAAATTTACTTCTGTCCAAAATGATTGTGTTTGAGATAAACCCATATATTATTCGCTGGTACTTTTCTTTCCTCACAAACAGGGTCCAGCTGGTTAAGGTAAACAACACACTATCTTCTCCCATTACCACCAATGTTGGAGTTCCCCAGGGTTGCACAAGCTCCCCCAGGTTGTTTACCATGTATACCTCTGACTGCACCACCAATGTGCCTAATCAATATCTTCTGAAATACTCAGACGACTCCACGTTAGTGACTCTTTTTACAAAAACAAAAACAAAACCTGATGACCACATTCTGTACCAAAGCAATGTGGACTGGTTAATTAAATGGTGTGATAATAACTACCTCATCATCAACACAGTGAAGACAGAGGAGGTAATTTTTGGAAAACCACCCAATCTCTAACTACCCCCAGTTAAAATCCATGACTCAGACATCACTCAGGTCTCAACCTACAAATATCTACGTGTAATGATTGGCCAAAATCTGACATGGACTGACCACATAGACTTCACATGCAAAAAAATTCAACAGCGCATCTATTTCCTGCGACGGTTACGATCCTTTGGTGCCAGTGCCCAAATAATCTTTTTATTTTTTACATCTGTGATCCAGAGCGTCATGCTTTACTGCAGTACAGCTTGGTATAACAGCCTCTCTGTCAAAGATAAAGCTAAACTTCAACATCAAATCAAAATCTGCTCTAAGATCATTGGGCTGCCCATATCACACTTATTCCAGGAAGCTCACAACAAAAGTATGCTCAGACTGGCCACATGCATCTCCACTGACATCACACACATACTACACCAAGAGTATTGATTATTACCTTCAAATAGGCGTTTTAGAGTTCCCTTCTACAACCGCAACAGACTTAAACATTCCTTCATACATCAATCTATTCTCTTGTTGAATCTGCAGTCTTAGAGCTGTATGTAGTACAATCACCCCATGAAAAATTGTCCTCACTTTATGTATGTCTGTATGTATGCGATGTATGTATGTAATGTGCAATATTGTGCAATAGTCCTGTGATGTTACATGTTTGTCTTGTCCTTTCTTAAACAAGCCTTGTTCAGAGATGCAAAATTTATTTCAGTGAAAACTGACAATAAAGTATCATCGTATCATCGTATCGTATATATGTATTTTTCAAGTTTCCAAAAAAATTTGATGACAAACCAGAAACCTTTCACACTGAATTAATCTAAATTGGCCTTAAAAAAAAAAAACTTCAGCCCCTCAGCAACAGAGTTTTAAATAGAATTGCTAATGCGTTTAAACATCATTATCTTAATTACAGTGTCTATCAAATGATATGCTGCAAGTCACAGTCAAATTCATTTTTAATATTTCACTGGGACTGGTTTTCTATCTAATTTTAATTAGCTATGGTAGCTGGAGATGATGGTGTACATCTCCTTAACCTTAAGCTGCATGCAAAAACTCACGTCCAGGGTGTTACAAAAGCTTCCTCTTGTGACCTCTCCTGTCCAATCTAATTTTATCTTCACAAAAAAGACCCTCTCAAAAAATATGGATGACTGTCTTCTTCCAAGTTCAATTCCATTCCAAGTGACATTCAGAGCAGCTAGAGGGGTAATCAAGGCAGAGAATCAGCAAATACTCCTTCTGTGTTTTGTAATTTTGTAAACCCATTTAACAATCTTCATGGTTAGTAAAGTGAGTACATAAGGAAAAAAGAGAAATAGAGTTACATTTAGAATTTCATGCACAGCTGTGCTTGGAGCTTGCATGCTAAACTGAATTACTTTCTGATCACCATCATAGTTTAGTTTGTTAACATGCAAAGTACAGCTGAGGCAGAGTGGATGTTTTGCGAAGATGATTTATCAACTAATCATCAAATAATTAAAAAAGAATTATACATTTTTCACAAATTTAGAATCAGATCAGTTATCAAAAAAAGGGGAAAATGCAACTGTGACTTTACATTGTGCCTAATGTTTGAGGATCTTATTCTGACATCATCTAAGCACCGTAGTTATCTCACAGCAAAAACTGGAGTGTTGAAATTTCAGGGTTAAACATGTCAGAGTTGATTTCAACTCTCAAAGTGTCATTTTAACACATTCTGATTAAAATGGTGTTCAGTGTTGGAGTTATTTAACGGAGTTATTCAAACCTAAGCAAATCAACTCTGTAGAGATGTAAAGTGCATCTCGGCCGAGTTAACTTGCTTGATAGGCCCCTGGGCTTCAGTCCAGGTAAACCCGTGTGTTATGCCCCTGGGCTTTCAGCAGGGTGAACCCGTGCATCAATTAATAGTCTCCTGTGCGTGGCGTGGTCAACCGTAGTTTATTTCGCTGCTGGAATCAGGAGTGGATGCGGAGTTGGAGTTTTACACGAGAGGTAAGCTACAAAATCAAACTTGTAGGAACAATAACATTGAATTAAACATCTGCTGAGAATATTTATGTAACTTTGCTAAGCATTTTTTGTGGTTGGCACTGGACAGCGAACGTTTGGATTTTTTTTTTAATGCAATGTTAACTTCACCACTACCACTTGCTAAAAAATAAACATTAACAATAAAAAAACGGTTTCCTATGTTATCCGTTGCATTTTACCAAGTCTCACACGTGCTTGAGAGGTTGTAAAAACAAGGCTTCATATTTAACTGTTGAATATAGTTTGGGGCTAACGTTAGCACAGGTTAACAAGCTAACTTGAAGTTCATGGCGGGTGCATGGCATCAGTCCGACTGCCCAATACTCGGTACAACTATCTGACGTCACTGTCCAGCATTGCGAACAATGGCGACTTTGTTAAATATTCTTTTTACTAATTTTAGAAAACGAAGACATCAACGATGTTTTTGATATCACTTTATTATAACTGATACTAATATGTATCTTTTAAGAACTGAAAGTCTTCATAGCCGGGGTTCCTTTTAATAAATCAGTTTTGCCTCAAATGTAAATGTTAAAAATAACGGTGCGTTCACACCAGACGCGGTCGGGCGACGCGATTACATACAAAGTCAATGCAAAGACGCGATTAGACGCGGATTCGAGCCGGCGGCGCGATGAGGAGCGGTCGGGCGGCGCGGTGATGCGGTGGCCGCCGCGCGAGTGAAAATATGCGATTCGCGCGAGTTCAAAAAATCCAACTTTGGCGAAATATTCGCGTCAGACAGCCTATCAGCGTTGAGATTCTGGACGACAGTGACGTGGAGACAGATGGACAGGCGCTGTCTGTGACATGCAGATGGGACTGCAGATGGAAATTAGCTTCTAAGCTACAATCTGGTGCAGGTCATCTATTTACTTTGTTATTAATGTACTTTGCACATGGTCCCTGACTAAATAAAATAAAACAATTTAATCACCGCTTTCTCCAGGAGTTCCGTCTGGATGACGGCCGCCTCCGAGCAGGCCACCAAACTGGGTCCCGGCGAGCCCGAAACACGCTGGAAGCAGCCGCCACGGAGGATCGGTGCCGTGATCTCTCGGCGGGACGCCGGCTGCAGGCACTCTGTAGCTGGGCCGCGGCTCCGTTTCAGCTGCGGGGCGCCTGTGGCATGGTGTCCTGCCGAGAGATCGCGGCTCCGGTCCTCCCGAGCGGGTCGTCGGGCTGGGTCCTGGTGGGCCTGGGGTGCCGCTGGAGGCGGCCGTCATCCAGACGGAACTCATGGAGGACCGGCGCCGCGATCTCTCGGCAGGACACCATGCCACAGGCGCCCCGCAGCTGAAACGGAGCCGCGGCCCAGCTGCGGAGCGCCTGCAGCTCACGATACCGATCCTCCCGTGGCGGCCGCTTCTAGCGGTGTTTCGGGCTCGCCGGGACCCAGTTTGGTGGCCTGCTCGGGAGGATCGGTGCCGTGATCTCTCGGCGGGACGCCGGCTGCAGGCGCCGGTCCTCCCGAGCGGGTCGTCGGGCTGGGTCCTGGTGGGCCTGGGGTGCCGCTCGAGGCGGCCGTCATCCAGAAGCAACTCCTGGAGAAGGCGATGAAATTATCCGAGCTGAATGCACCACCGGATGATGTCACTGATCCAGACACGACGGCGTGTGCGTTTCAGACGAATCTCGGACTGCCACAGCAGGTACAAGGACGCGATCAGCCATGGATAGCCCCTTGAGCTATTCACTCGTTTTTTACTCGCGCGAAAGAGGCGTTTGAGGCGATGGAATTTAATTTACACCTGCGGCAACGATCGCGCGATGAAGGCGGTGCGAATATTCGCATCGCGTTTGGTGTGAACGCACCGTAAGAACCCTTACAATTTCAATGGGTCCTCGGCGGACCCGACGTTGTCGGTGCTCGGACCCAATTACAGTAGCATGTGCTGCAGTCACTACAGCTAGTCGCTGCCACTTCATCAATGAGAGCGTTTCCACTGGGCCTGCTGTGGCATGTTTTAACAGCCTCCCAGCAGCTGCTGAATGTGGTTTAATCTTAGACATGCAGTGAAATTAATAATGAAACAATTTCTTGCATGATACACAACGTTTATGTGAGTGTTAAATAATTATTTCTTGCATGTTAAGTGTTTACTGACATTTTTTTGTTGTTGCATGTCTCAGAAAAATGCTGATCCAGGTTCGGTATTGCCAACAGCAGAAGTATCTGAAGTTGGATGAGGTTGATGGATGTTTTGATTTTGTGCAGTTCCATGACAAAGGTTTGTTTTTGTTTTACTTATGCTTGGTTTGATATAAAGGGCAGAACAACGCCCCTTTCTTTTAAGATTTGGACTGAAAAGGGAATGTATTTAATGCAGGGGATTATCTCTGAATTTGTTTACAGTGGTGAATTAACTTATTGAATGTGAAATGAGGCAAGATCAGTGCTAGCTTAAAGGTCCACTCAGATGTAGCTTGTCTTTTCCAGTCATCGAGAGATTTTGCATGCCACCTGACGCAAAATTAGTGTACAAAGATGCAACAGGGACAGAAGTTGATGAGGACATTTTCAGTGACCTTGTCAGCCAAGGCAATGTGACTCTATCAGTTTTCTCAAATGACGGTGAGAAATGTAAAGGGGTAAATTACATAATGCAATGTGCAAAACACTAATGCAAATTTATAAGTACAGAAATACAGTAAACAATTTCAATTTAATGTTTTCAGAATTAAGTCATTTAATACACTTAAAGCTATAATGTGTAATATTTCACGGACAATGAATGTCTCCATGTCGCTCCGCCATTTTAAAACTACGGGATTTGTAGAAGGACATGTCATCAGCTTCGCATTTTCCGTTTCCAATGTGTAAACGGAAAATGCGAAGCTGATGACATGTCCTTCTACAAATCCCGTAGTTTAAAAATGGCGGAGAAACATGGCGACATCCATTGGGGTGTAACACTCTTATGTACATTCGCATGCTGAATATAAAGAATATAAGAACACTGCACTTTTGTGATGGAGGTAATTAATAACGATTGAGGTAATACTTGTGAATGATAAGACTCAAATTTGTTAATAGACAACGTGAAATATTACACATTATGGCTTTAAAGGTGGATCAAATATTCAATATCATTCTTTGTGGTTACACAACAGGGACATTCAGCCTGACTTTTATTAAATGGTTTAAATGTCATTTTAACTGACATAAATCCAACATGAATACCAAATGTATTTTTGATTAATCTAATTCATGCCCTTAAAACAATTTCTGAAAATATTTCTGAATTGCCTATCAAGACTGAGAATCAATTGATTAAATGAGTTGAGTCTATGGTGTGCCGTTGGCTTGGTTAGATCAAAAATCTTCTATGACTTTTTGTATACTGCAAATAAACACCCCACCCCCCTTTTTTTTTTTAGAATTTTCCGATTGCTCTTTGTCCTCTCCATCCGATTGTTCTGATTCAAGCTTCAGTTCAGGTGCAAGTACAAGAACTATACTCCTAGATGAGGTTCCTAGGAAGAAACCAAGACTTGAGGGCCCACTTACTGCAGCATCTGCTAGAAAGGTTGTGCTGGTTTCTTAAAATCAACATTTGTCATCCTTAAGCTCTAGAAAGGCAGTTTATCACATTTGTTTTTTTGCTTCTTTTTCAAAGTTGATCGAAGATGTCCTTGGTACCAGCTCAGGTGGTGAAGAGGTCCTCCAAGAGTATCACACAACACAAACTCTAACAGATGCTACCAGAAGAAAGTTGGTCAATATAATAGTGGCACACATGATTGATAAACACGGGTATGTGTGTTCTATTTGTCTGTACTATCCTTTTTTTATTAACAAGTTAACTACTTGGCCCTTGTATTAATGCTAATTTGATCTTTTCTCAGGCAACTCCCCAGCAAAGCTGTTCGAGAAGAGTACGCTCTTGGGATAGTGACAGTGTTCCCGTCCCTCAAAGACCCATACTCCAAGAACGGCTATGTATAGTCATTATTGTACTCTCTGTTTACATAATTTTCATGTTTTGTCTACATTACAGTAACATTTAGATTCTGAAATTTCACAGTAGCTTATGAGGTTGACATCACATTAATTTTGAATGCATTTCCATTTTAGGAACATTTCTATGATGCTGCAAGCAGCACCGGATACATTTCTTGGCGTCTGAAAACGATTCAGAGAAAGATTCGAAGAGGACATGCATCTACAAGTAGCCCCACTGGCTTTTCCCCAGGAGGTCAGTCTATCTATCTATCTATCTATCTATGGCACTATCTATCTCTACGCAACTGTCTTTCTTTCTCTAAGTACCCCTCATTTTTCTTTCTTTCTTACAACTTCATCTAGGGTGTTTCTTGTTTTTTTTCTTGAAAGAATTGTGTGCTTTTTTTCAGGATGCCCAAATGTGCGCAGGTCCATTGTTGTTGACCAGCAGCTTGATGGGGATGCATACCAGGAAGCCATCTCCTTGCTCAACCATACAACAGACAGTTCCGTAATTTTTCTGAAGATGAGAGAGACCTTTCAGAATCGCCAAAAACTCATCCATGACTCAGACAAAACTCAAAAGAACTTGCTTTCAAGGATTTATGGTTTTGATTACGGATTTCTAGAACGAAAGAACCGCCCCACGAAAATCGTATTGGACAGTGCTGGCAATGGCATCAGCTTGAACTCTATCCAGACATTCTGTCTTGTGAAAAACATTCCACTCCTGTTTGGTGACATTGTTCCTGCAGAGAACAGACACTGGAGTTTGTTACTGTTAAAAATTATGAACATAGTCTTTTCACCTTCTCTCACTCTGGGCATGACTGTATATTTAAAAAATTTGATCCTTGACCACCACAAATTATTCAAGTGCTTGTATCCACACAGAAAACTCATACCCAAGCATCACTTTATGATCCATTACCCCTCTTCTATTGGGAAAATTGGCCCTTTGTTGTACGTTTGGTGTATGAGGTACGAAGCAAAACACAAGATGTTTAAAGATTACTTCAAAAATTTCAAAAACAAAACCAAATCACTAGCTAAAAGGCATCAAATGGCCATTGCTTATCACTGGGAAACCTTCACCCTTAAACAGAAGGAATATGGGCCAATGAAATCATTTTCTTTAAGAGATGAAAATGTGGTCAACAGTGAAATGTGTGAAATGCTGTTGTCCAAAGATGTTTTCTAAACAAGTTGGGTTAAAGTCGATGGTGTTGAGTACAAAGGTGGACTTGTTGTTTGCAGTTCCATGGAGGAAGACATGCCAGTCTTTTGTCAAATAGATGATGTACTTCTGGTTGAAGATGACGTTTATTTTTTGACAAAAAAAGCTATTTACAGAGATGTTTGTTGAACACCACCATGCCTTCAAAGTTTTACCAACTGAAGAGAGGTGTGTCATGAAAATGACTGTACTCAAATGTCACCAACCATTTGATATTCAAAGCTCATATGGTAAAGCAGATGAAAGTTTGTACATTATACCCTCGTTTATTATGTTTTAACTGACTGCATTGGGGGAAAAGTTAAAATAAATTGTATTTTTGAAAATGCATTTTTCTTGGAATTGTCATTTTAATGGTTGTATTGTACTGTTGTTTTGTAGTGTCAATTTAACCCAATTTAGAGAGTTAAAAAGGAACTCTGATATAGTGTTAATGTAACTCGATATAGTGTTAATTCAACCCAGTCTAGGGAGTTAAAAAGTAACTCTGATATAGTGTTAATGTAACTCGATATAGTGTTAATTTAACCCAGTTTAGGGAGTTAAAAAGTAACTCTAGGTACAGTGTTAAATAATTAACTATTTTGAAAGTGTTAATTTAACTCTGTAGAGTGTGGAGCTATATAAACCCGCAAAAAGTGTTAAAATTGACTCTGTGGGAGTTGATTCAACACTCCAGTTTTTGCTGTGCTCTTACAAGTTTCAGAGAAATCCATCAAATGGTCAAGATATTTCACTTAAAAGCAAAACGAGGGGGCCTTTCTTGTGTGTGGTTGCGGCCCCCTCTCCCAATCACTATACACAATTCATGTAGCACCTTTGGCAAATAATTGACATATACGCACACACATTCATTCACTCACATGCGCACCCTACTATTACAATGGGACTTTTGGCTTTAATAATAATCATTAACTACCGTGATTTTCCTTCTCATATACTTGCTGCTGGTGATGTTGCTGCTGTTTATTTGTTTGTTGTGTGTTTCTTTCCATTTATGTTCTCCCCCTCTTTCTTTAATTTCTCCTTTTAAAAACAAACAAACATAAACCATGATGAAAACAATGGCAAGGTGGGCACAGATTTAATGTAGGCATTAATAATCAATCTAAAACAGGTATGCATAAGACATTGGGCAAGGCCTATGCATATATATATATATACACACATATATATACACACAGTGCCTTGCGAACGTATTCGGCCCCCTTGAACTTTTCAACCTTTTGCCACATTTCAGGCTTCAAACATAAAGATATAAAATTTGAATTTTTTGTGAAGAATCAACAACAAGTGGGACACAATCGTGAAGTGGAATGAAACTTATTGGATGTGTCAAACAAATAAATATATTTTTAACAAACAACTGAAAAGTGGGGCGTGCAATATTATTCGGCCCCCTTGCGTTAATACTTTGTAGCACCGCCTTTTGCTGCAATTAAAGCTGCAAGTCACTTGGGGTATGTCTCTATCAGTTTTGCACATCAATAGACTGAAATTCGTGCCCATTCGTCCTTGAAAAACAGCTCGAGCTCAGTGAGGTTGGATAGAGACCGTTTGTGAGCAGCAGTCTTCAACTCTTTCCACAGATTCTCGATTGGATTCAGGTCTTTGACTTGGCCATTCCAACACCTGGATACGTTTATTTGTGAACCATTCCATTGTAGATTTGGCTTTATGTTTTGGATCATTGTCTCGTTGGAAGATAAATCTCCGTCCCAGTCTCAGGTCTCTTGCACACTCAAACAGGTTTTCTTCCAGAATGGTCCTGTATTTGGCCCCATCCACCTTCCCATCAATTTTGACCATCTTCCCTGTCCCTGCTAACGAAAAGCAGGCTCAAACCATGATGCTGCCACCACCATGTTTGACAGTGGGGATGGTGTGTTCAGGGTGATGAGCTGTGTTGCTTTTACGCCAAACATATCGTTTTGCATTGTGGCCAAACAGTTTGATTTTGGTTTCATCTGACCAGAGCACCTTCTTCCACATGTTTGGTGTGTCTCCCAGGTGGCTTGTGGCAAACTTTAAACAAGACTTTTTATGGATATCTTTGAGAAATGGCTTTCTTCTTGCCACTCTTCCATAAAGGCCAGATTTGTGCAGTGTACGACCGATTGTTGTCCTATGGACAGACTCTCCCACCTCAGCTGTAGATCTCTGCAGTTCATCCAGAGTGATCATGGGCCTCTTGGCTGCATCTCTGATCAGTCTTCTCCTTGTTTGAGATGAATGTTTAGAGGGACGGCCGGGTCTTGATAGATTTGCAGTGGTCTGATACTCCTTCCATTTCAATATGATTGCTTGCACAGTGCTCCTTGGGATGTTTAAAGCTTGGGAAATCTTTTTGTATCCAAATCCGGCTTTAAACGTTTCCACAACAGTGTCTCGGACCTGCCTGGTGTGTTCCTTGGTCTTTATGATGCTCTCTGCGCTTTGAACAGAACCCTGAGACTATCACGTTAACTACAGGCTTTGAAATTAATTAATTGAAATTAATCACATTTTAATCGCATATACTTTATCCTTTACAAAATTAACTTTTTCAACAATATTTCAACAAACATAGAACATATCCCTATTTGGAATCTGAATGTAGCATGCATGAAAACACAGTATATAGAATCTTGGATGTTAAGCTGCGTTGGGCCCCCGTTAGCTTCCACGCTAGCTGCTACATGTTTAGCATTGAGGTGATATTTGAGGCTTGATCAGCGGTGGTGCCAGCAATTTTTCGTTGGGGTTGCTATGCAGTTGATGCATGAATGTGAAGGGTTGCTAGTCAAAACAGACCCCCCCCCCCCGCGCATCAACGCAACAACGTTACTGACCCATTACTCCACCGTCTGCATGCAGCCTTGCATTGTGTAATGTAGCCTTGCATACTGTAAACTTTAAGTTATCAGCGGAGCTTACTGCTCACGAGCAGACAGATGTCGCACTGTGCGTTGTGGTGGAACAGCTGCATAGCCCGTTCACTAAGGATAAAATAGCCAATCCACAAAGGCTACTTTGCCCACTGTGTTCCTCAAATAAGTTTTGATCAACTTCATCTTGGAAAAACAGAACTGGGAGTGAATGAGCTACAGTGCGGACTTTCTATTTCATCTCATCTGACGCACAACAGTTGTAGGCGACAACTTTCAAGAGATAGTTCTACCCGGCGGGCTTCCAACAGTAGCCTCGTACAGTGCTAAATCACACAGGCACAACATTACGTTCAAACTTGTTGCTCACACCAGTCTGTCCGCTGCCACAGCGGACACATAGCCTACTCAAGCCAATCTACTCACATCACATTATGGCAGAGGAAGCACGCTGGCAACCTAACATAAAGTAAAAGGTGTGTCCGTTATTTTCAAAAGATGGTGCTAACTGCAATGACACTAGGCTACTTAGCAAGTAGCTCTAGATAGACGGGGATAGGTTACTACGCAGCAACATACGTGATTCTTTACTTCTTAATATTGTTGTCGTTGTTGCACTGCACTTCTGTTCTTTGTGAGCAGTAAACCTGTCTCTAGCCCCAAAGTTGGGGTAGCTATGGGGTTGCTGAGCACATTCTTGGGGTTGCTGTAGCAACCGCAAGCAACCCCTTAGCGCCGCCTCTGGGCTTGATGCGCTGCGGTGATACGCAAATTCCTTGTTGCATAATCTGCACACAACAACGCTCTTGTCGACGCTTCCATCCGTCTGTATTTAAAAAAAAAAAATTATAGTGTGCGATTAAAATGCGTTATTTTTTTTAACGCGCTAATATGTGTGTAGTTAATTAATCGAAATTAATGCGCTAAAGTCCCATATACATATATATATATATATATATACACCGTATAAAGATATCAAACTTCTTGGACAGTTTTTTTTTAAAAAGAAACACTTTAAACACACTTTAAAAAGCTCAGATTAGAAGTATACAGGGAGTAGAATAACATTCAGATTGGAAAATCGGTCAAAGGCATTTTTTAAGTGAGTGTGTAATTGGATATACTTACCATTACCACAGTTTGATCCAGCTGCACATATGTTTGCAGGTGGTAAGATGAACACATAAAGAATGAAAGAGCTAGTGATATCTTGAAAGAATTTTATCATATTTTTCTTTTTCTTTCTGACAATGTTTCTGACAAAAGTCTGAGTTTTCAGTTGAATCCCTGTGGTTCGTAATCGTGCCAGATATTTTTTTTTGTTTCCAAAAATGGCTAAAGGAGAAAAAAGAGGCTGCATTTGGCTGCCTCAGTCACCATCTGATGGCTTTCTGGGCTTTAGAGGAGTGACTCATTTCAAGAGGATCTAGCTGAAATGCAAAGAAAGGATGGCAGCTGTCACTTGAGTAGAGAGAGTTTTCTCTAGAGTGAAATTAAGTAAATATACATGCATTAATCCAGTATAAACACAACAGCGGCTTGGAATTACAATGAGTATCAAACAACAACAAATGAAGAAAATATAAAGCAGAGCATAAATCAGTATTTATATATAATTTTTTAGTCTTGTAATGTAAGGAATTATTTATTCATTTTATAAAAGTATATAGTTTCTCTCCTCAAGTATGGATGGTTCGTGGTGGCTGCTGAAAGTGTGAGTACCCATGAGTTAAAGTATATTTTTGTTCCAGAGATTCACTTCTAGATTTACCTACACACTACTATTCATGAACGCATTACAAAGCATGTATGTAAAATAAAGACATGAAATGAGAACCCAAGAGATCTCTTTGGGTCAACATTTCTCTGAGTATCCTAAAACAATCCTCACCTGCATTGACCAAAGAAAAAAAAACTGAGTTCAGATATTAAAGGGATAGTTTGCCTCTTTTGACATGAAGCTGTATGACATCCCATATTAGCAATATCATTTATTAAATTTGACTTACCCCCTGCTGCGTATTGTGAGCCGAGTTCCGGCCTCGTTTTGGCGTTGACGAAGCTAGTCCGGCTAGTTGACTGGGGACACAAAAATAAAGCATTTTGCTTCTCAAAATAATATGTGTTCAAAAGAGTAATACATTTGCATCACAAAATCGTTCATCCAGAAAAAGTCAGACCTCGCAATCGCTTGGCGCTATTTTCTCTCTACCTTCATATCAAAGCGTGCAGCCACCTGACGATAGCTGCACTTGTTACGGTGTTTGCTGCTCGGAAGCAGGGGAGTGCTCGGTCTGCACAGTCTACACAGCACGCAGCTGAAGAGAGTGTCAATTCAGTTTGTTCAAGAGGGGGAGAAAGTTACAAAGACAATAAGGAGGCAAGGCAGCTTAAAGGATGCTTGTGATTGGTAGATTTAGGAAATAAGCTTGTTGTTCCCCAGGAGATAGCCTCTACAAATCTAAGGCCTGATATAGTCTTGTGGTCTAGGAGTAGAATGAGAGTCTATTTCATAGAGCTGAATGTTCCTTGGGAAGAATTAGTAGCAGAAGCATATGAAAGGAAAAACCTTAGGTATGTGGAGTTGGGGGCAGAAGCAGAGCAGTGAGGATGAAAAGTTCGGATATGTCCAGTGGAAGTAGGATGTAGAGGATTTGTTGCAAAGTCTGTTGTCTCATTGTTGAGGGAGCTGGGTGTAAGTGGACAGAATGTGAAGAAAATAGTGAAGGAAGTGTCAGATGAGGCAGTAAAGTCCAGTCGGTGGATTTGGATTAGAAGAAGCAATAGCAGCTGGGGGCCCAGCAGGGGGAGCACTTAGGGTAAACAGACTCTTGGAAGAAGCAAGGAAGAAATCCAGGATATTTAAGTGGAGGGTGTGGCCCATGTGAGCCTTTTGAAACCAGGCGGCCATTTTAGGTGAGTTAGCCTTTATGGGTTTGTTTTTGCTGGCATTAGTGATTGTAGGACTGTTTAGGTGAGTTCGTCTGCTGAATCTGCTAGTATGTCTAGTCATGCCACCACCTCTGGCACCCTCTATACTTTCATTACCCCTTACCCGAACTAGGGTTTGAATCCCATTCCTACTACCCCGCTATGACTGGTGTACAGTTGGTGAGAGGCTGGGGTAGCAGAAAAATAAAAAAAAATATGGTTGTTGTGGTGTGAGGAACAGTGATGGCTGGCATTAGGGGAGTGATTATGAGATGCCAGTGATCACTGTCTAGCCTCCTGGAGGTGTCGTGCGTGGGCCCAACTAGACGAAACACTGATGAAAGGAGGTTCCCACCCGATGACCCCAATGACATGTTGGTCGGCACTGCTCACTGATTTATACAGGGATTATAGGGAATTATTCACTGACTCTGGTCCATTTTTTTGCTTTAGCACAAGTTTCTTGTGTACCTTGAATTCAGCATGATGCAGTACTATTGATGCCGTATTTGTTATATTCATCGTTATACCGTTTTATTTTTTTTCGGTATTCTTTTAAATTCATTAATAAAATAGAAAATACCAGAAAGAAACAGGAAGAGTAAAGCACCGCTGCATCTCTGAACCAAAATGCAAGATGAGCGGTCAATGAGGCGCGAAACATTCAGAAATGGTGCCTTTTCTGAATGTGTCTGAGTTTTTCTGTGTGCATGTTTGTATGTTCATTTCCCTTTTCTACCAGCTTATGTTTTCTGTCCTGCTCAACAAAAAGCAGCTTACCATTTCTGGTTGGCGCTGTCGTCTGACTGCACACCCTGCTCATCCTGTCCATCACCCCGTGAATTCTGCACGATAAGGTCAAAACCAGTGAGTTCACCACACACACCACAACTGCTGTGTGTAGGGTTCCGGTTTTTCACGGCAACCTTTAAATCAAGTTTGGCAAAGTATGCACAAATTAAAGTCTATTAAATGATGTGCAGTAGTATGAAAAAATATTTGTGAAAGATGGAAAAAAATAAGGCATCAGAGACACAAAGGGAATGGACTATTATTTGAAAATGCTGTACATGTTTAAACTCACATAGGTGAAAACAAAGAAAGAATGAAAGCAACAACATAAAAACGCAATCGGATTTTTCTGCAAAACTGTTGTTACAGGCTTGCATATGTTTTTTCATTCTGCCATTAATAAACTCAACATCATCTCTGCTGTGGTAAGGCTTGTTCTATGTTGCAATTCTGGTTATTGTTTTTGAATCAAATATTAGACTTGAAATCTCAGTGTGCTTTGATAGTAGAAAGTCTGGATACTGATGATGCAGCTACTAAATTACAACACACAATCATTTGATTTTAGGGAACCTTGAACCAGTATTGTTTTACTTTGAGGTGAAATGCAAGTTTGTTCCAAGACTTCACAAGCGTGGATATACATATAATACGTATAGCTCAGAAACTTCATTACTATTAATGAAATAGTGCTCTACCTGTTACAAAAAAACCATGAAACTGAAATAATGAAGGCATGGGGTGAAATGAGAGAATTTCTAGAACACAATCCCCATATGCTAAACACCATACAAAAAAAAAATCACTGCATCTTAACTTGCTATTTTCATTCCTCCTGTTGTAAGACAAAATATGTTACAGCTCAATTTTGCAATTTAATTAGATCATCGTCCATGTCCCACTATATACTGTATGTGCATGTGTGAAATAAAGTTATTAACCCAAGAGTATATGTGCGACGCTGCAACGCTGTGTGGAAAAAATGTTCATAACATTCTGCCCGATCTACCGTTATCCGTGGGAGAACATTGTACGTGAAAGTAAAGCTGAATTCACTGGAAAGACATTGTATTGAAGTTTATTGAATCGAGCAGAGCAACTGTAGATGCTTTCATTAACTGCAAGTTGACACATATGGGCTGATTTTCAATGAAAAATGTTGGACTCTTAGCGGTCTATGAAAAACATGTGAATGGGAATTTGGCTGTTTTGATAAAAAACGAACCCTTATTGTTTTTACAAAAAAAGAGCTTTGGGGCATGTACAAAGTGATAATGCCCATTTGAGTTTAGCTGAGTGTAAACATGCAAATTGATTCAAACTGAAACCGCATTCTCTTTGTGTCAGTACGTTTTTGAAAAGTATTGACACAAATCCATATCACTTTGGTTTGACCAACATGTTTACATCCATTTAGTCCTGTTTTGGACAGAGTAACACAATAATTTGTATGCTCACGGTCATGTAAAATGCACTTACTGTCGTTGTTAGCCCTATGTTTGTCATTACAACATTTACGATAGATTTTATTACCACAAAAAAAAATATTTTATGATTTAATTATTTGGATTGATACGCAATTCATAATTCAAACTTCTGTGCTAGGTAATGTCAGCCTTGCAACAAATTAACAGCCATCTTGAACAAATTGATCAGATTTCTGAACTGAAAACTGGTTGAAAAAGTAAAAAATTGGCAAAATTCAAAAGCTAAAAAAAAATATGTTAAAATGATAAAATACAAAAACAAAAGTTCTTCAATTATAGGAAGACAGTAAATTCTGTACAAATGTTTTGTGGCTGAGAAGAGGATGTTTGTGATATTTGTGATGTGTATGTGTATTGTTCGTTTGTAATGTGGTTTTGTAATGTAAGAAAATGTCAATAAATATATTGTTGTAAAAAAACAAAAGTTCTTTGGAGGAATCCCACAATTGCACAGCTGTTGACTAACCAGCATTCTCAGAGTATTAAAATCAAAGTTTTTTTTTTTTCCAGAGATGTGACTTTGTGCCTCTTTGTTTTTCTTTCTTATTTCTCACAAACATGAACAAAACAACAAAGTACAAGTTGAGTGTCTCGTTTTCCATGCAATTGCATTAGGCAGCAAGCCGTTACTTATTGAAAGTGGTGTTTTGGATGCAGGGAAAATTGTCTAATCTATTCAGTGAAGTTTTGCTAGTTTGTGCAAATAATAGAAGAAAATCCACTTGCTCTCCATGTCTGGGTTTTTAGCCCTTTTGCTAATTAACTTTGTTGTTGGTGTTGTTGCTACAACAATACTCCTCCATAAATCAGAGTGAAGGGGTGGGGGGGTAAGGTACACCACAGCAATTACTGAAGATAATTTACCTTGTATATTTGTGGTTGTTAATGGCTTGACGAGACCAAAATATAACTCGTATATCCGTCCATCCATATATTTTCTATACCCACTTAATCCAACTCAGGGTCACAGGAGGGCTGGATTTATTCCCAGCTGTAAGTGCACATACATTCTTGTCATTTTTCTGAAATACTTTTAACACGCTGTAGCAAAGAGTTGCTGTTTATCATCTTTGGCAGTGACTGCTAAAATGACAGCACTGAACTGAATGGACTTGTGTAACACAAGGAAGATACCGTGTCCCAACTATTTTCTTTTACTCACCTTCTGCCCAACCCAAAAATCTAATTTCTCTAAACTTGTTTCTCTTGTCATAATCCCAGGGTCTCTAGGTCTTTCTCCTCCCTCCCTCATGCACTGCTTTACATTATTTTTTATTTTTAGTAACAGACAACTGCTCTGTTTACTTAGATTTATGACAATCTTGGGTAGATTTTAAATGACTTTGTGCTGGGTGTGAGCTTTGTTTAGGCATTGAAAAAATAAATTACCATCAATATTTACTGATGAGGCACGATGGCTATTTAGTGGCTAAAAGTCACAGACACAGTGATCTCTGCATCTGGCCCTGTTGCATACGCATCCACAGCAGTTTCTCTTTCTGAATTTAAATATTGGAGAGGGTATTATGAATCATGCAAAGGGTTCATGTATTTATACATGAACATGATATACATGATCATTCTATCCGGTCATTTATACATGATAGGTTCTAATCATGTATTTTTTTTACATTCACAATTCTCTGCCTTTCTGTGACAGCAATGGAGGTGCACATGGGTCTGAGTAGGACAGACCCACGGAAGGCAGCTGGCCCAGATAACATCCCTTGGCAGGCCTTTACTGACATCTTTCCGTGCTCAGGCACTGGTCCCTACCTGCTTCAAGTCTGCCACTATTGTGCCCCTCCCAAAGAAAAACAATATACTGCATGAATAACAACCGTTCTGTCGCACTCACCCCAATTATCATGAAATTCTTTGAGAGGATAGTCATGATCCACATAAGAAAAGTCTATCCATGTCCCTTTGATCTCCTACAATTTGCATACCGACAGAACCAGTCCACTGACGTCGTCATCCATACTGCCCTCACACACACTTAGAGAACAAAGACACATTATGTTAGAATCCTGTTTATTGATAACAGTTCAGCATTCAACACGGTCATACCACTTAATCTGTGTGAAAACCTCTTCACCCTCAGCCTGACACCTTCGTTGTGTGACTGAGTGTGTAACTCCTTGAACACAGAGAAGACCAAGGAGATGATTAGTGATCCTAGGATCAGGAAAGAGCACCACAGCATGTCAAGTTGTGGAGAGCGTCATCACCGTCGCCATTACAGTACGGTATGAAAACCAGAGGCGCACCTTGTCAACAGGCAAGGCAGGCAACTGCTTGGAGCCCCGAGCCACTAGGGGGCCCCCGAGAGCTGAGGTGCATTCAATCAAAGATTGTCTAGTTACTTTATAAACTGTCTCAAACAGTGGCTTACGTTCGTGGTGAACATGTTTTCTTTGAACAGTTAAATTTAAATGATTTAGTCAAAGATTGTCTAGTTAACATGCCATTCTATAATTCCATAATTGCATTGTTGACTTCGTCAAACTCACGTCAAGTTCCACTGTAGGCTATGTTTGCGGAGAACTAGCCCCTCAGAGTGTTTGCGATTGTTGGCAACTTTCGCCGGAAATTCAAGGCTAGTGGAAAATAAAAACCATACTTATGAAATCGATATCATGAACAGCTTTACTTGTCACAAAGAATCTTTAAATGAACACAATTATTATTGGATGGCCAGCTACACCCGGTAGATAAATAGCAACAGGCGAATATCAAGTGCCAATGTAGATAACCTATCAAGGATCATAGAGCGCTACGCGACTGCATATCAAAATTCCGATTGGATTCGATGTTGATTGGTTGACATTGGCTTTGCCCAGTCAAAATCCAGCCAGGATAACTTCACAGTTTTGAAAATGACAGTTAGTGACGTTGAATCGGAAAATAAGCTGATGGAAAATGAAGAGGACATATCCATCTGGCAGTGAAAAGAAGAAAAAGCTAAAAGAAAGAAAGACAGTGGTAAGTGGAGCAGATAATGATTTAAGCATAACATTAACATTAAATGACTGTTATTGAAAAATATGCTACTTTGTCAAACTAAAGGAGAGACAGAATTGAATTGCAGCTAGCGTTAAGTGAATGCGTTGATGCAATGAAGAATGAAAGCTATATCAAGGAGAACAATTAAGCATCTCTTTCATATCTCTCCTCAGGATCATTACTTAAATTTATTACCACAACACAGACAGATAAAGCGCCCCTCCAAAATGCTGACGATGAAAACCGTAAGTGTTCCACTTGAACTGTTAACTGTAGAAGCTAGTAACAGTGTTCCATACAGCTTTGCTCAGACCTTACCAAACACTCCATTCATTTTCCCATAGAGATTTTTTCTTACAAACCAGAAGTGTTAAAATGCTAACACAAAAAACTAAAAGCTTCCACTTGACTACCACACTCTATTGAACTACACATTGTTTTTGTCATATTAGTTCCAGGAACATCCACCTCCAGTGGGATAGTGGCCACTCAACCTGGTCGTTGTCATGATGAGCAGCATGATGCGCCCAAGTAGAGTTATGACACTGATGACTGTGAGTTCAATACATTTTACCTCAATTGATAACATGTGACATGCTCTGAAAAAAATATTTAAGATATAATATATTTAAGATATTTAAGAACATATACGATACATGATTTTTTTTGCTTGGGGCCCCCACAGACTCTAGAATCGCCACTGATGAAAACCGTACTGCTACGAACAGGATGGCATTCCAGCGGGTGATTAAGACTGTCCAATACATCTGTGGAACTACCTTTCCAGCCTTCCAGCACACTTGCCACACCAGGGTCTTCATGGGCCCTAAAACATTATCAAAGACAGCACACATCCACAGCACTGCCTCTTCACACTTCTGCCGTCAAGGAGACATTGCACAAGTATAAAATCACAGACATCGAGGCTCACAAAAAGCTTTTTCCACAGGCCATCAGACCCCTGAATAGAACACCAATTGCCCCCCACCCCCACCCCCACCCCCCACTACCACTGACATTTGCACAAAGCACAGTGTACTTTAAACACACTAATTCCTTTCTTAAAACTTACCACTTTTTTTTATTTCTATTTATTAGGTGTATTCTTTTCCCCCTCTTCTTGTGGGACAGGTGTAAGACAAAACAAGAATTTCTTTGTACTGAAAAAAAAACAAACACTGTTTGCATGTGATACTAAATCTCTTTAATCTTGTGACACAAAAGGTGGGGGCACCGGGACACGCCACTGGTTAATATTCACATGTATTCAAGATTTGGAAATAATAGCCGTTTACAGGTATCTGACAGCTGGCCCACCTATTATTGCTATTAGGCTACATGTTAGACCTCAATAACTCTTCTTTATTCATGTGTGCTAACAACATTCTTTATAACAGTGAACCTGATCAACATTTTGTTTTCTAATTCCTAGCTAAACAACGCATCTAAGATATTTTCACTGAACAGGTAATCGGGTTAATATTTATGTGTGCCATGTTGTTGATAGAGGCAAAGCTTCCTGAACTCAGCCTGATTACTACATCAACCACTCTGTTGTTCAAGTGTCTTTAATTACTCTTGCTTGTCTGCATGATTACAGAGCACAAATAAACTACGACACAAGGCCAACAAAAAGAAGGAGTAGGAAGAAATAGAGATAGATAAACAAGTCAAGAGATAGTTTGTTATTGAAGCAGAAAAAAATAGCCAATGGAATTAAAATTATTTTTCAATTTGTACTCAAAGTAATATTTTACCTCCAATATAAGGAAACAAATCGTCAGCTGTAGCTACGGTTTTATCTCTAAATAAAGCAATGGCATGCATTCTGAAGCAATTTTCTGCAAACTGCAGTCATAATATGACCCTCTGCTTTTTCCAGCAGTAGAAATGTGCAGAAGTCACACTTATATGAAAACAGTGATTTAAATGTATGGAGAATACATGGAATGTTTGCCAATTCAATACAGTTCTCCATAGTTGTCGTTGCAAACTGTCCATCAGGTCATGAGGAGATGAGGGTTAAATGTATGGGTGTATGTTATGCTTTTTTTATCAAGGGCATAGAAATCAGTTTTGATAGCCCGATTCCTTGTTTTCACACTCAGATTTTGTACTGTGTTCTGTCAACACTGCTTTAAGACTCAAAGTCTGTGCTTGAATGCAAATGTGCTCTGCTCCAGCTTGAAACTGTTTGTCTACCATCAAGTATGCTGGCTCACTGCTGGTACAGATATTCTTCACTTCAGTTTAAGCCCTTCTCCTCCCTGCCATGCTTTTTTTTTTTAAGAGCACTTGCTAAAGTTTTCCACTTTTTCTTTTCAGATCCATACTCCAAAGTGACACTGTCAAAATTTTTCCAACAATAAATCGGATCAAAGTATAAAATATAAATTAGGCAAACAAACACAGCAAGGTGAGCATACAAAGTCAAAGCCCAAGATTCAAGTAAGGTCACAATCTGGCTATAGAGCATTAGAACACTTCAACAATCTGGTGAAGATTTAAAGCATTGGGAGCCTGTTGTATAAGTAATGGGCAATCTAAATGAATTGAATTGAATCTGAATTGAGAGGCTTGTAAGATCAGGTGAGACCAATCATGAAAAAATCAAGGCAAGTGGGACAACTGAAAGAGATTTAGAGATGGAACAGAAACAGTAAGAATGAATGAATGTTAAAAAGGCTAGTCTTGGCAGCGGTACTCTAAAGCCAACAAGAGAAATATATCAAATGATTGTGGACTCTTAATCTCATGTTTGCATTTAATGCATATAAATAACCTAGCAGGACCACAGAAAAATGCCAATACAAAGTGAAATACACCAACTTTGCCGTGCCAGACTCATGAATACACCAGTTGAGGTGAGACTGTATGAAATATACCACTAACAGTTCTTATTCACAGATAGGAGGGGAGTGAAGGTTGTGCAAACATTATAAACTAGAAATGCACTCAGAGAGTGCAGACCTCCGCCAACCGCCAACCTACCTGTGGATAGCGAGCCATATATGGACATACGTTCCTGATGTGGGCTACTTGTTCTTTGGCGCTGTCAGCAGAATAGGCATTCCCTTCTCCCTATTCATTATTGAACAGCAGTGTTCGCCGTTATTAATTATTATTAATATCATTATTATTATTATTATTATCATGTTTTGTCGGGAAGCAGTGTTCGCCGTTATTATTACGCTATATGCAGTTATGCACACTGGCTTGCCGTGCAAGTAAATCCGCGCACTATGCATTCTGTCTGGCTTTGGGCACGCTATATGCAGTTATGCACACTGGCTTGCCGTTGCAATCTTTTGTTGTGCTAATTACAGCAAATCCGCGCAATATGCATTCAATCCACGCACTATGCATTCTGTCTGGCTTTGGCTCTGTTTGGCTTTGGCACCTTAAGGTCGCGCCACCTTGTGGCAGGTCGCAAGATTGCAGCACAAAAAGACGAACGAACATCCAGACATCCAGACAAACCAACAGACAAACTCGGGCGATCACATAACCTCCTTGGCGGAGGTAATTAACTTACTATGGTGCATTAGCTTCAGACTACCAACCAGCTAGCTAACTGTTTTGTCTTGATCAAGGTAACGGGTCTTCCCTAGATGGTGTGCTCACTGTATGCCAATAAACACCTAAATCCTCAGCAGCCAGGATGTTCTTGCCATGAAAATGTAAGTTGCACAAGTTAACAATGTTGATGAATTACTCGGCAGCCATAAGGTAACCAAAAGATTAGATAGTAGCAGTGTGCATTTTGATACCAAGTCTTTGCAGTTTGGTTAAAGGGGAAGTTGTTTTTTTTCTTTTTTAAACCTGGGGTCCGTTTCACAAAGCAGGTTCAACCAACTCTGAGTCTATTCCTGATCTCTGAGTTGATCTACTCTGAGATAGAAAACTAGTTTTCGGTTTCTAGAAACGCTGATTTGAGTGAGTTTAATCACCTCTGAGTAGGTTCACCTTGAGTTTTGTGTGTGCATCACAACTTTAAAAAGCCAGCATCAATGGAGCCCCGATTCAACGAGTCACCATGGCAACGGGGAAGAGGAGGGGCTACGTTTTTCACCAACCTCGAATTGGAAATCTTAATGCGCTCATACGGCGAGTTTCAATACGTTTTTAGAAATAAGTGCAACACCGCTGCAGCAGCAAAAGTGTAAGTTTAAATGTAGTCCTTTGCAATCACAATAATATTACAGGGGAAAACTGCTTAAATGGTAGCCCATTCATTTATTTCATTTAGGTGCAATCCCGCAGGGGAGGAGCGCACTTGGCAGCAGCTTAAGATGAAATATAAAAACGTTGTTCAAACAGGTGAGACCTCGGCATGGAGGTACCTCATTTTGATCATATTTTACACTGTAAACTAAATATTAAGTGGCTATTTAACTGTGCAGTTATTTTATCCCCAACATTATGCTGTTTTCCCACACATAAATGTCTTCTCATCTATATCATGTTCTGTTAAATAATTAAGCCTATTTAAACTAACACAGACTTCTACTGAGCCAACAGAAAGAAGGCAGATGGCCGTAAAACGGGTGCTGCCCAGCACCGCCACCTCTAACGGAAGGGCAGTGGCTGAGGGAATCCCTGGAGGGAGTCCACCCCCAAGACACAAGTGCCTTTATAAAATATAATAGACCTATATATATCTTTTTTAAGCCTTTTCATACAAATATTTATTTGTCTTTTATGTCTTTTTTTTCTTTTGTCCCAACAAAATTCTGATGGTGCCGCTCAAAAAGATAATTGTCTGTAAATGCAAAAACATCTATGCGAGGTCTGATAACCATCTCCGACGAATATTTAATTCTCTGCGCAATAATGCTGCACCTTCATCCACGGGATCGTTGTCAAAAGGACATGTTCGTGAAAAAAGTCGCGTCCTACTGTGCCTAAAGGACTTCTAGAAGTAGAAGAACTCGCTCTGCTACGGAGCCCTTAAAATGACATATGAGAGTAAAATAAAACCCAAGGTTTTCTCGTGCGCACGCAAAGCTTTCTCGTTCGCACCTGAAACTTTCTCGTGCGCACCTGAAACTTTTTCGTGCACATCTGAAACTTTCTCGTGCGCACCCGAAACTTTCTGGTGGGAACGTGAAACTTAAAGAATTAGGCCCAGGATACTTACTCTTACGCGGTTTGATATCTGCAGAAAGTTGACCTGCGTCTGACATTAGACCTACATCAGTGGCGGCTGCTGACTTTTAAAACAGGGGAAGCCCATATTACGCCATTGAGACAAAACTACTAGCTAACACGACAAACAAATGCACAACAGTAATATGATTGACAAAACTTCTAAACAACAAGGATGTGTTTCTTATTTACAGTGTAATATTTATAGAGAGTCTGTTACTCCGGTAACTGACCGAGAGGATAAATTACCCCTCTTTCTCGGGGTTGAGTTACCTCCCTTCGTGAAACGGAAAACTCAGAGTTTCCCTCATTTCAGGGTTAATAAACTCAGAGTTTTCACTAAACCTGCTTCGTGAAACGGACCTCTGGACTTGTTATTATTATTATTATTATTATTTCTGGCATAAAATACGTTCATCTACTCATCGATAACATTTTGGTGAAAGTCGGCGTCCTTTGGACACTATTTAGATCACTTGAAATCCGCTTACGGATGAGGAGCTCCTGGAAAGGAGGATGCAGAAGCAGAGAGAGGAACAGCTGGCCAGAGAACAACAGACCGCTGCACATCTGTGAATGAATGCTAAAAAGGTGTAGAAAGCCTCCAATAACAACAACATGCCAGCTCTGAACTAACAGTGCAATAGTACCCATTCGTTCATTCATTCGTCTTAAAGTATTGGTGAAATAAAGACAGATAATGCCTTATTATTGTCTCTGCCCCATTCTCTCCCGTTATATGGATATACACGGATCTCGAGTTCTCTAAATTTCGTCTTTAATCAAAATGTTATCGATGAATAGATGAACGTATTTTATGCCAGAAATAAGGTCCAGGTTTAAAAATGAAAAAACTAACTTCCCGTTTAAATTTTAAAAAAAAATGATAAATTTGCCCAAATAGTATTTTTCATTTGAACTAATCTGAGATCTGTTTGACTCACACCTCCAGCATCTCAGAGCAGAAAGCATGTCTAATTTTCTAATGATACTGACGCCCATTTTTATTTACTTAATGGTTGTTTTTCATAATTCATATTTGGCTGAGTGGTTAATGGCACATTTCTCTGTGATGTAACATACTGAGAATATAGATTTCAGCTTTACTCAAACTTTAACTACACTCTAAAAATCTTCCATCTTTGAAAATCATTTTCAAAAACTATTTCCTTTATTTGTGTAAAGCTAAATATTGTGTTGCAAAGTAGCAAATTGGATGCAATGTTATCTTTCCTTTGCTGAATTTATTTAGGTAACCAAAATATTTTCCCAAGACAACTTTTCTGTGGCTAACTTTACTGTAGAAAAATGCTTTACATTCTAATCTTGTATAAAAAAAAATTTCTCTTCAAAACTATGAATATATATATATATATATATATATATATATATATATATATATAAATAAATAAGATATGGTCCCAATATGTTAAAAAGGAAAGGAGATACACAAAAGAGAGAATGAAGCTGATGATTTATGCCACTATGTACAAACAGGTTTATGCCACTAAAATTTGTAATATTCCTTATATTCCTGACCTCGGCTGCTGAAACTAATTGTACCATCACCTTGTTTTTTGTTTTTTTGTTTTACCCTTGTCTTGTCCAGCATCATGGCAGCAGAATTGTACTCTGAATACCGTGTTATGAGAAGCACATTTGCTTTGCAAAGGGAAGCTTTATGGATGTAAAGCTTCCCTTAATTCCCAAGTACTGCTTATTTGTTTATTTTTGTTTCAATACTTTATATATAATTGTGCCGAACCTGACAGAGGGACAGGGAAGGAGGGAGAGCAAAGAAAAAGAAAGAGAAACGAGACAGAGATAGAAAGAAATCATTGGAAAAGATACTAAAAAACAAGACAAATCCAGACAACTAGCTGCTATATCTGTAGAAACCAAAAATAAACCATCAGGAGCACCTGCAGACTAACAGAAAAAAAAAAACAACACCAAAAAAAACAGAAACAGCAACACCAGCAGCAAGTACATATATCATAATTGTGGATACGGATGGTTTGTAACCACAGGACGACACAACAACTGTATGATAAGCATGTGACTGGGTGAATGAATGTGTATGTGTGTGCATGAAAATGCTAAATATATGGTACAGGTTTTACATTAATTGTGGTCGGTTATGAGCGTATAGGGCCACCAGCAGTCCCCCACGGAGCACAGAACACGGGCAGCCCACCGCAGGGACAACCACACATCCACCTAGAAAACAGTAGAGGAAACCCCTGGACAGAGCCTCCATGGCCATAGGAACCAGGAACCAGGGGGAACATCCCACCGGCCTCGCAGGCCCTGCCTGAAACCTGAGGCACCAGTCAGGCACCCCAGACAACCAAACAATGTGGCCAGCGCATGCCCCAATGCCGCCGGCCAAGGGCAGCAGCGCGCAACGGGGAGGGGCAAGGTGAAGGAAGAACTTGTTATGTCATTAAAAATTAATTTTCTGCTCTCTTCTGCAATACAGAAAAAGAAAACAAATACGAGCAATAAATCCTGTAGTGTAAGATATGAACGTCAGTTAAAGGTGCCATGGCATGAAAATAAATGGAGGCTTTTATATATTTTCATAGGCTTTAGTGGTCCCCTAATGATGAGTGTTTTTCCCAAAAATTCTGCCTTGGTGCAAAGTTACAGCCAGTCCCAAAAATGAGCTTTCCTTGGGATCCTCAGAATGAGCTGTTTAGGGTCTGCAGCTTTAAATGCAAATTAGGAGGAGAAAGGCGGGGCAAATATGCTAGCAACTAAAACTAGCGAAACCTGTTGAAATGAGCTTACTTTGACAATATGACGAACTAGTTAGTGAACAACTTTCCTAACACAGTCAAACATCAAGCAAGTGCTACACAAGACACAGCAAGATGACAAAAAAGGCGTGCGTGAAGGGGAAAGCAGGAGTGAGGATTTTGACATTCTCATCTGATTGCTCTGATGCACGTAGCGCTAGTCATTTCAATCAGGGGAAAGGCAGATATCGCGCGCGCCATAACACCAACAGCAGGACGGCTATCAAAACAACAAATGAGTACACAACACTCGCGTTACAGTACATGAGGTGTCCACTCGCAACGACACAGACAGACTGACCGTTTTGACTCTGGAACCATGAATGAATCATTATCCTGATGAAATGCACTGAATTTGCGGATTCATTCTTCAGGAAGCTTGAAGTAGGGGGTTTGGTCTAAAATGAGCAAGCTAACCATCTCATGGGCATGCAAACACCTCCAACAGCTCAGTTGGCAGAGATAAGAGCTTGCTAACATGACACGCGTATACCTGATGCTATTAGCTGCATAGCTAACGATACAGACACTTTCTTGTGGTAACAAGCTATGTAACTATACTGTACATACAGGAAAGCAACACAATTATAGAGCGTTAAATGACTTACTCTCGGGAATGAGATCCTTCCCCAAGTGGAGGAGTTCAAGGATCTCGGGGTCTTGTTCACGAGTGAGGGACGAATGGAGCAGGAGGTTGACAGGCGGATCGGTGCGGCGTCTGCAGTGATGCGGGCTCTGCACCGGCCCGTTGTGGTAAAAAAGGAGCTGAGCCAGAAGGCGAAGCTCTCGATTTACCGGTCAATCTATGTTCCTACCCTCACCTATGGTCACGAGCTGTGGGCAGTGACCGAAAGAACGAGATCGCGAATACAAGTGGCCGAAATGAGTTTCCTCCGCAGGGTGTCTGGGCTCTCCCTTATTGGGCTATGTATTAGCCCAAGTTCTGGAAACATTCGTCGGTGAAATGTTTGGCGCAAACCAGAGCATGTGAACGGAGCGGAGCGGTGACATATGGTGAGAGCGTAGAGCGGTTTTCAATTCAAAAGCCGGAGCGAGGATTTCGCTCCGCTCCAGTTCGCTCCGATGCGCTCACAACGTCAATTAAAAATGTCGGATTATAAAATTTGTAAAATAACATTTTTGATTTAATGTAGTCTAGTGTAATAAATTAATAATTAAATAGGAAACGCGGGGCAACATGAATGGAGCGAGATGTTACGTTCACAGCTGGGGACAAGCAGCCACGCGGGCCTTGTCACCCATAGTAAATGAGGAAGTGAGCAATTCAAGTCGAGGGAGCAACGGTGTGTTCTATGTGTGGCGGAGCTAGCATTAGTTGCAGAGAGAGTGCGGATAATAAACAGGGAAACGCCCGAACTGTAGGGCCTACAAATGCTATCGAGCGTGGATTGTGTATTTCGTCTGGAGTTTTGGGACACGGGAGCGCTCGGAACAGGTCAGGTACCGTGAAGACATATTCCCCTTTCTGATTGTCCGAATTAAGCTGACTGCTCAGGTGCTAGTTCTAAACGTGACCCTCGTTTCCTCTGCTTTGCTTCCGTTTCTGCTGATGCTCTCGCGGCCACACACACACACGTACACGCACACACACGCACGCCTCTCCCTCCTCCTGCCTAGCCCAGCCTGGGCTCTCTCTTTGCTGTGTCGTGTGATGCATATTTAAACTGAGTAATCTGGTGGGCTTCGTCCTGACGTGGTAGTTTTCTACCTGGCGCCCAACATTTTCTAAACATTATTTTTTGTACGTCAGAGTGGCGATAATTTAACAGCCAGTTAAATAAGATAATACACCGGTCACATCATTAAATCAAACGCCGTGTGTCCCAGGGCCCTGTCATAATTACATGAAGTAAAAATGTCAGAAAATTCCTTCTCCTGAAAATTTGAGCGAGCGTGGAGCGATTTCGCCTGAGCAGCAGGAAAATTAAGGTGAGCGCAGAGCGAGTTTTGAGCAGAGCGTCCTGGCGCAACTTTGAGCGGGGAGCGAATGAGTGAACATCCTCCAGAGCGGGGAGCGGAAATTGCGCTCCGCTCCGTTCACATGCTCTGGCGCACACATACACAAATCTCTTCGGTTCTGTCGTCACTTTACCAGAAAAAACAAAATCTGTCCACTGGTTCTGATGCAGGAGCTCTAAACAGATTTTTTACATCCATGTACAGAGCAATGAACTGGCCAAAGAGCTGTGGGCGGGGAAAGGCAGTTTTGGCATAGCCATATATGGGCTCTGGGGGGAAATAACCTCGACGTCATATGAGGCAGCTTTCCCGATCAGGCCACCTGCATGGTCACATTACCAAAGGTGGAGAATAATTTCCAGTGCATGGTTTAGGTATATCATCATTGTTAGCCACTGGGGGACCGCAGGCAGGCTAGAGGAACTCATATTAATGTTAAACAACCTTAAAAAGTGAAGATTTCATGCCATGGCTCGTTTATATCAAACACTGTCAGCACTGGCAATGGATGCAGACAAGTCCTCAGAAGCCTAATAGGATGAAGACAAAGGAATTCTTACTGAATAGAAGAATATATTTGCAGCAAATCACTCTTCTGAGCTATTATGGGCCTTGGGGTATATTTACTGAGTTGGGAAATTAGCTTGTAGTCGCACACTAGAAACCGCAATGAAGGAGTTGTTTATTGCTGTTCTAAAATTGGGCGGATTTATCGTGATCTTTGCATTATCATGATCTCTGAGCTACAAGTCCATTGACTGTGACAAAGTCTCTGGTACCATCAATGAGTAGACAGTAAAAGTTCCCTAATGCGCCAGTCAGGTGAGTTTTAGGATTTCAAATCTCAAGTGGTTTAATTAGCAGCTATTTAGCTGCTTTACTAATTCAAATGTCTTAAACGATAAAACTAATTTCCATCATCTACAATTAACTTTTTCAGCTGTGACTATCATGCTTATACATTTATACCATTACATTATGCATGTAATGATGTAAATTAATTTTTGCTTTGTCCAAACCTCTATATGTAACTAAGTACAGACAGAAATAGCAGCAAATTCAAACACTGGAAAAGGTGTAACTGTGGATTAAAGATGATTATCAAACGATTGTCAGAGATAGTTTCTAATTAGGTTTTATAAAACTAACTAAACAATCATTTTAAAAAAAGTTTAAATCTTTAACAAATTGCAAAATTGTTCATATATTTGTAGGTCAAAACCTTGTTGGGAAACTAAGGTGTCAGATAAATCAAGAAAAAAATCTGAAAAACTGAGGGTGGGAAGCCGGTAAAGCACCAGGTATCTCATTTTAGAATTCGTATCCATGGAAAACAATTTTCCTCCATTCTGCTGCTGAAACTGTTTGTTTCCCCATAATTCACCAGAGGAAGCATCATTCCTGACACTTTCAGCTTTTTGGGCTCACATTTATGTACCTCAACCACCAGCAGCCACAGCTATCAGTATTACTCAGTTTGGTGTGAAATGACTCACTGTTCACATTCACGAGAATGTTTACTCTTCTCCACCAGCATAAATGTGTATACGCCGATATTACATCGCCAACATTGGCCTTGCTTTTTTCTCTCTTCTTTATTCAATTCCTTGACCTCTGAAAGCCTCCATTTATTCCTCTTTACCTATCTTCTGTGGATATTTCTTTCTACAAGTTGTTACTGTGGCATATTGAGGGGGGAAGGTGGTTGGGCTGTAATAAATGACACTATAATAAAAGCAGCAGTTCATGGAAACATTAGTCTGAACTGCCTTGCTGTGGCATGATAAAAATCCATATTTTTGACATGGCTGTCTCCAGTGGGATATAGACCTAAAACTCTGTGGTGCCAAACTCACCGTTGAGCTGCATATGTCAGGGAGAGTGCAGCAGGTAGAACAGTCTGACAGTCACAACATTAGAACTATTAAGAGATTGGATGTCGAATGCTGATCAGCATTTTATAATACAACATCCTGCTGGGTAATCACTTGATCCCAATCCAGTCCGAAATGTGTTTGATGTGCCAGGACGAGCCTGATCCATAGAGACCCTAACTCGCAACTACCGGCATCCAAAGGATCCATTGACGATCGCTTTGAGCCAGGCACCACAGGACATCCCCATGGGCACAATTTCCATGCCCCAACAGGTCAGAGCTGTTTTGGTCTTGACATTGATGCTCATTTGAGGACAAACTTGTTGTTTATCTCAAATTATTTGAAGGCATTAGATGCGTCTACCACTTACTGCTGTGTTAACACATAATATGTCCGTCATGTATTTCTGTGACATGAGCCTGCCGGATGGATTCAATATGGTGTCTGGCTAATGTCCATCTTCATTGAATATAGATTGAAATAAATGTACTAATGAATAAACATTAGACCCATACAACAGTCATATGCTTTTGGCATTTACGACCCCAATTCCCCAAAATTTGCGACACTGTGTAAAATGTAAATCAAAACAGAATACAATGATTTGGAAATCTTATTATCTTATTAACCAACATTTTTATTCACAATGAAGAGATCAAATGTTAAAAGTGATATTTGGTACTATTTCATGAAAAATACTTGCTCAACTTGAATTTCACAGCAGCAACACATCTCAAAAAAATGGGACAGGGCCATGTTTATCTCTGTGTAACACCCCCTCTTCTTTTAACAGCAGTCTGTAAACATCTAGAAGCTGAGGAGACAAATTACTGTAAAATTTTTCCATTCTTGTTGGTGGAAAGTCCAGATTGCAGACAGGTCAGTCTGTATAGGAGCATATGGTGCTCTAGACTAAAACATGTGTATACCTTTCAACACTGATTGTGCCTTTCCAGGAGTATAAGCTGCCAGTTCCGTAGACACTAATTCCCATGCAATCAGAGATATGGGCTTTTGAACTGAGCTGATAACAAGCCAGATGGAGAATTTCAATGTTCAATTTGTCTGAGCACAGAGCAGTTTTCCACTTTGCCTCAGTCTATTTCAAATTAGCTTTTGTCCTGAGAAGATGGCAGTGTGTTTGGATCATGTTCTCGTGTGGCTTGTTCTTTGTATGGTAGAGCTCTAACCTGCCTTTATGCAATCATTTCTGGAAGTGTTTCTGAGCCCATGCAGTGATTTCCATGACAAAATTATTCTTGTTTTTGATGTAGAGCTGCTTGAAGTCCCTAAAAACTGTTTTTATACAGTAGAAAAGTTGCCTAGCTGAGGAAACCCACAGATTGCTTTGAAACTTCTATTTTGTGACACTTTTTTTTTCTTTTGTTATATAACATCTTTATATAATATATATAAATGTATTATATAATATATATATATATATATTATATTATATAAATAATATAATATAAATAATATATTTATAACATCTGGAATGTTCCAGGTATTTTCTTCTTTTTTTTTTTTTTTTTTAATAAATCCAGGTATTTTCAAGTGAAGAAGTTAAAGTCTGCATTAAGTCTTGAGTCACTGGTATTAAAGTTGAAGTCTTATGATTCTGTTGAGTCATAAGTCTTAATGGAACATCAGTATTCAAAATGCAATCTATCCACTTGCCCTCTCATTTTGATTTGAAAATAACTCCCAGTTGAGATGTGACACAAACTGTGAGTTGAAAGAGCCTTATGTAATGAGCTTTATCATTGTGTGAAATTTTAAATGCAGGAAAGAGAGCATAGTCTCACTACGGGGTACACTTAGTACAGTTGTGTGTTTACTGGGAGCCAAACTCATTGAGCACAAGATAAACGTATTGCATTACAATAGGTTGTGTATGATTGAGGAGCTCTTTCCACTCTGTTAGTCATTTGCTTTTCGAGCATTTGATTTCACGCTGTCTGCTCACCCGTTTTGGAACTTTGAAACATCAACTTTTCACCTGTTTTTTTTTTTTGTCAGTTAATTAAAAACTGAGAGTTTGGTGCTTCAGCATTATGGAGACATCATTCTTCTCCCCCTCACATCTTTGTTTGACACAAATAATTGCTTCTGATTTCGTTTCGCTATTCTTATTTCTGTATCTATTTTTGTGGTCTCTCTTGTCAATTCTCTGTCTTTCGCGTATTTCTCTCAATATTTGCATATCTCTCTGTTGTGCTAATGAAAGCATGACTGATGTATGTATTTTTTGAGGGGGTGTCTGCGGGGCTTGCCTGAGGCCAGGCTCACCTCGACCACAAAGTTACCCCCAGAGATTTTTCTCCATGCTGTGACAGCCCACACACCTACAGTATTACCTCCATACATATTCACAAATTGCCAACACACATACACTCCTGCCACCCTGCTGTTGCCACTGACAGCCTGATGTTTGCTGAAATCCCAGGATGTAGAAGTCAGAACAATAGCCTGTAATTCAATCCCTGTTGTCACTGTGCACCATACTCCCTCATTTTCCCTGTGGCAACAATCTCAAATTCAGATGAACATCATCACATGACTTATTACACTGTCCTTGTTCATGAAACAAAAAACAAACCAAAATGTAGTAAATTTGTGATTCAGTACTTCAGAACTTCAGTGATTCAGAACCACCTTTTACCTTGAGGTAATCATTTTCTGTATGATGTTATCCGAATTTTGGCCCGATATCCTTTACAATATGGCTTTAGCTTATTGAGGTTTGTGGGCATTCACTTTTGCACAGCTCTCTGAAGTTTCCAACGCAACATTTCAGTTTTTCAGGTTTAGGTCTGGACGTTCACTGTGCACTGCAATATCTTGATTCTTTTCTTTTTCAGTCTGTCACGACTGACTCGAAACCATGACAAAGAACTTTAACAAAAAGTTAAAGGAATAGATTTTATTTTTAAATTAAATCAACCAGCTGAACTTTTGAAGAAGGGCAAACGTGAGATGTGCCACTCAGTTAATCAGCAGTGCCTGTGCCTGCATCTATGCATGAATGACACATGGTGAATGAGATGTTGTGTCAAGCAGAAAACCAAAATGATTTTGAAAGGGGAACAGAGTCTCCCTCTCTGAACCTGAACCCTTTCATGGTTAGAACACTGCGGCCACGCCTACTGGGCTCATGCAACACAAAACATAAAAGACAAGGACAAAGAGTCAGCTCGCAACCAATATAGAGTCGCCACAAGTCATTCTATTGTAGTTCTGCTGATGTTCATTGTCCTGTTGCATGACCAACAGACAGCTGCCACACAGATGGCCTCACATTTGACTCTAACATAATGTAGTTGGAGTTCATGCTTGACTCGATGACTACAAAGTGCCCAGGCTACAAACCGAGCCCAAATCACCACCCTTCCACCATCATGCTTAACAATTGCTATGACGTGCGTCTCATCATTCAATTCAAACACGGCACTGTGCATCATGACCAAACATCTCCACTTTGCTTTCATTTGTGAAAAAAAGTCATTGTTCCAGAAATCTGGTGTGTTCAGACTCAACATTGCAACCCTAAATTGTGCTGCCATGTTCTTCTTTTAAATAGGAGGCTTTCTCCTGACAACCTGTCCAAATAAGCCATACTAGTTCAGTTTATTTCTAACTGTACTGAACATTAATATTTAGGATGCTACTGGAGACTGAGAAGTAGTTCTTGTGTTTTATGTTTCTCTGAACAATGGACAGTCTGATCTTGTGAGGAACTCACTGGTGAATAATCTTTCTCACCGTAGAATGATGGACTCCAATTTGTATGGAAATTACTGTATAAACCTTTGCAGACCGATGGGCAGCAACAATTCTTCTCTGAAAATCAATGATTTCTTGCTAACAGTCACCTGAACCTTCAAGACCAGAAAACCAAAGAAAGGGTTTGTAATAGTTGCTCACACTTCCAGATCAAATAATTGACTGCATTTGATTAGCAGCGCATGGCTGACTTACCGTCACAATTCCTTTGAAATTCTGAAGGTGTCCTTACTTTATCCCATTACTATACATGTTTGAGTTTAGTAATCTAAATAATTTTGACCGTGCTCTGTTCTGCTGTGTGCTGTTAGTGTATTTATATATACAAATTAACACATTACAACATTACACTGTGGCCACTCAGCTCCAAATTGGACATGCTTGCACTATCCCCAGTTGAGTTGTGTTTGAAAAAGACAGCCTGTTTTATTCTGGTTTATTTATAAAACCCTTTATTTGTTCATGACCTGCAAACTATATCTTGATTAGACATCTCACAAAGAGAGATCAGGGGCCTCAGAAGTCTAACATTATCTTTTAATTTTGTTTATGTGTTTGGAGGCTTGTTCGTCAAATCAGGACGATTCAGAGCAGTTCTTTGAAGTGTGTTACTGTTCATAAAACATTCATAATTACACACTTGCACAGTGCACCACTTTGCAATAGAATAGAACATAAAGAATGAAATCTTTTGCAATTAGTAACTATGTATGGTAAATTTAGAGGTTAGCAATTTCCAACAAAAGCAAAGATAGTCTGGCTAGAATCACACTTTAATTTAACATTTCATTTAATAAAAAATACTATTTCTATACGATTTTATCATAGATCTAGAATGCCTAACTTAAGTAAACCCCCAGGAAATGTTTGCCATTTCATCACTCAAGTCCAGGCTCCCACAAAGTTATTGGTAATCACTCTGTGGGTTGTTTTTTTTCTCCATTATCAAAAAGTACAAATAATGTCAAAAGCTACCTTGTCCTGTTTTGTATTGTAAGCTTATATACTTTATGATACAAATATTTTTTTCCTCTTAGCTTCATCCCAATAAGAAGTTCATGTTGAATTTTTAAACAGGACTTATAGCTGCAGTGCTGTACCTTAGTATATCGTTAGCACAAATTAATATTTTACTGAAAGCACTGCTCATATATTTTTTTTAAATCCCTTTTAAAGTAACCATATTACTTTATATTGTACGGTTTGATGAACCTCAGCACATCACAGATTCTACCAGGAAACAATGAATGCCACAAAACAACCACACACTTGCACATGTAGCGTTACCGGGTATTTATATACCTATTAAATATAAGGATTTATGAGATGTTCTTACAGTCTCAAATAAACCTTACCTCGAATTCAGGGCACCACCTACCTAGGTTTTGACTTAATTTAAGTCACAGTCAGGTAGGAAAACTGTTCGAAATCTTACGATCCTGGTGTTACATTAATCATTCAATTAATATTCAATTAATATTCAGTCTCATATCTCGCTACTTTCGTGAAGTTCTCGTTTGGTTGGACAGACATTACGTAAAGAAAGCATACGACACAATCTGTGATTATAACATATATATATAGATATATGAGCTGTTTATTACAATGATATGATCTTAGACATGAACCTTTAAACAAACAGGAGATGCATGGAATATGGGTGATTATATAAAACACTTAGTGAATATAAAATAAAATATGGGGAATGGGGAGATACTGGATGTATTCAAATAGTTTAGGTTGGCTGACTATTTGAAGCTAAATACTGACATTTCGGATTAATTTATCATTCTGTGAAAGCCTCGAGACATCCATCAAACCCACTTTAAGGTGAAAACGGGTCGGTCTTACTGTGCTGAAGTTCTGTTCAGTCGGTTCGGACCACGGTAGCGGCCACGCGGGTCCGAGGGGATTTCTCTTCCGCTCTCTGGGCCTTCCTGGCTGTGGTGGCTGACTTTAGCGGACTTCTCAGTTGCTTCTTTCACCGGGAAACCGAAACGATGGTGCCGAGGACTGGGGTTAGATGGTCGAATCTTCTTAGTGTCAGTGGGTCCGTTGCTTCTCTGATGAAGTGAACTTAAGTTCACAGAAGATTAATAAAAGGTTGCTTGGAGTTGGCTTTCTTGGTAGGAAAAGGTGATGATGGCGTGAAACAGCGGAGGTTAGGACGTGCGACGTAGAAGGACGTGGATGGCGAGGGACGAACAAAAACACGTAAAACGTGCATCTTCAGAGTATTTCAATCTGTTTCTTTGTTCGGGTCTTTCTTTCTCGTCTCCGGGGTCTCATTGGGTTCTGGAGGGTCTCCTTCGGTCGTCCGCTGCATCGTTATCCTGACGTCCTTCCGTTCTCTCCTGAGATTATGGGAAAACTCCCAAACTCTGGTGAGCTCTTCTCTTCTGCTTAAACCATCTCTAAAAGTCTCTGAGCAGCTGTTCTCTGCTCAAATCTCCTTCTGAAACTCTGGGTTGGAACCCTTCTGGAACAAGAGGCAAGAAGCAAGAGAGCAGACGCCTCAAGCGAGCCAGCAAACGAGAGAACTAGAGAGAGCACTAGAGAGCCAGAGAGAGTGTGTTTTCCGCGGGTTCCGGGTTTTGACACTCGGAGGCGGGGCTTACACTACTTTTTCAGCCAATGACATGCTTGAACTGTTTGCATGTTTAACTGGGTGTCTGTGTAAGGTGATCTGTGCTATATGGGGATTTCTGGATTTAGACAAAGAAAACTCTTATTTCTCCATTACTCCGTCTCATAGAACATTTGTCTCGGTGATTCTGAAAACACCACATCTTGTTAAGATATGCAGATTAAAGATATAACATAGACTTGTAATATAAAGACATCAAAATAACACACATGATAAAGACAATTATGACTTTCAAAATTCAGATGAATATCTATGAAATCGTGACATATGAATAGTGAACAATACAATGCTAATTTTCTGTGTTAACAATGGGGACACCAAACAAATACCAAATAGATACCGAAGGGACATCGTTAGAAGTTAATAGTTGCATATATTGTCCATTTTACTGAGTCCTCTGGGATTTAAATGTTCAACTAATCAACACTGCAGACCACTAGGGGGCAATGTGGTTCCATCAGGCAGGTTGGGCATTTTCCACCAAGATCAGTTCTTTGTCAATATTTAAGCCAGAATCGTACAAATTGTCTCTATATGCGTCTTGTGATCAAGCTGGAAACCTGAAAGAAATTGTACACGGTTATCAAACACATTTAATATAGTTTTAAGATTCGACTAAAAGTGAGCCTTAGTGAAGTCTTCTCAGTTTGTATGTAGCCATCTGGTCGGTTTGCTGGTGAAAAGGGGTGTTAAAGTGTCAACTTTCGAGTTATGGTCTAGATAAGATAGTAAGTGTCCCACTTTTCCAAGAGTGAGTTCTTTGTTCATTCGAGTTTTCCAATTTTTATGGCAAGCGTCTGTTGTGAGTTCGACTCCCCAAAAGCTCTTAAGAGTGTTGTAAATTAGGCAGTTTCTGTCTCTTTTTCCTTTGTGGAAAGAAAATGAAGATCTGGTTTATATCCACATACGTAAACATCCCCCACAGGAATGTTGGTTTTGTCAAAGTTTGAAAAACTCTTAATCCACACGGCACTGTGACTGCTACACACACAAACCTCAGTGAAGAGGCTGAAACACGCACTATAGATCATGATGCACAAAAGCAGCCACCCTAATAAAATCTATATGAACACGCCCAGTTAACTGCGCAGTTTACTCAATGACTAAATCATTTTCATACTATGGTGATTCCAGACAAAAATCATAAGTTTTACATAATTTTATCAATTTGATTGCAAATTGGAGCGGCATAGTGGTGTTATGGTTAGCATTGTTACCTCACAGCAAGAGGGCTCCTGTCTCGGATCCCAACTGGAGCCTTTCTGTGAGGAGTTTCTGTGTCAAATTTTCTTCCTGGGGATTGACAGGTTCTGTTTGGGTACTCTGGCTTTCTCCTACCATCCAAAAGCATGCATGTTAGTTTAAATGTGGATTCTAGATTGACTCTTGTGAATATGAGCGAATATGAGCGTGCATGGCTGTATGTATCGTTTGGCCCTGAGATGAACTGGCGACCAGTCCAGGATGTGAGAATTTTCAATTTTTTTTGTTGTAAATTTCCAAATTTAAATTCTGGTTATGCCAGTTTTTTTTTTTTAAAGCAAATGTACAAATCAACCCCTTTTTATTTATTTTTTTCCTCAGAATAGTTCCCGCCATCATATCACACTTTTCAAACCATGTAGGTCATTTTCAGACTTTGTCATGACAATAGCTTTAGATTTATTGTGCAAAGGTTTCCGATATTTCTATGACATTTCTGTCTACACTGAAAATAAGGTGGAATGGGAATTTATTTTTGGCCTTCAATGTATTCATAAATTCCTTTTCTAACAGCTACATCTATCCAGAGTCTGTCTGTGATCTATAGGCATCACTGTAAAGCTTTCATCATGATTACTGTTTTTTAAAGAACACACTTTTAAGTTTATGGAAATTTAGGGGGTTATTAGGGGGTTAATGATTCTCCATACACCAAGTTGACAGCTGTGACAAGCAAACACACACTCCTTCAGAGCTATGCGAAAAGGTAACCCGTTTACTAGCCAGGACTACTGTCCTGCCATCACATCGAACAATGGAAAGTAATTTTCATCATTCAACTCTCTCCCTCTGTCCCTCTTTCATTGTCTCACACATCTTTTCATGGAATGATCAGCCAGATGAATTTGTAGGTGGTGGTACAAAAAAATGTTAGCCTCTACATACAAGCTGCCGAATGGTTTTGTCTGAGCTAGAAAGTCAGGTGTAATGTCTAATTCTCACATGTTGTTTGACTTGTCTCTGAGAGGTCATTTTCTTGATAAAACATTGAACAATGAGATTCTACAAAAGCATCAGGCAGCTCACAAGGTCCAAATATTATAAAGAGGTTTGACGTTTGTAATGGAAAATTAATTCTTATATGCATTGTGATGAGTGTTACTGTGTATAACCTGTAGATGACTTTCTACAAGATACCAACCTGTTTTTATCTTTCCTCCTGAGGGCATCGCGTGCTCGTTATATAATAAAACTGCATTTTAAGGAGGATAGGTAGAGAAGATGGTACTTGGAGCTGTGTCAGTGTAACCTTGGCTGTGGCTAGAAAGGAAAGGTGGATAAGAACGCTCAACTATATCCAAGGAGTGATGATGCAACAATTTGCATTATAACTGAATCATTTTTGCCCCAGTGGTCAGAGCAGCTCTGTACTTTGTACTGTGTTGTTCTCTCTTGCAAGATATTATTAAAAGCATCTTATTTCCTCAGAAAATAACTGACTTTGTGCCTTACTAAAATTTCCACCACACATTTCAAAGGTTGAGCAGATAAATACCTGTGCAGGCAGACCGTCTATGGTACTTCTGATGAAGAGCAACTTTAAATGCTGAGCAACTAAAATATTTTTGTCATTAAAACAGTCTTTGAAAAGTGTCTTAATGAGCTCCACTGAGCAAGTAGTTGTTTTGATCTTTGATTCTGTTATTCTATTGGAATCTAGTGCATTTGGCAGCAGCATGCACCATGTCCCCTTTTATGCTTTGTGTATGTGTAAACATCAACATGCATTGGCACTCTATTTGTTGTTAATTATTTTTATTATTTTATATTTAGACGAGAAGATTGACTCACGTGAATTAGGCACAGTTCAAATTGTATTACAGTCTCAGAGGAATTTCTAATCAACAAACAAGGACCACAGAAAGAGCAAGATGCAGCTTCTGATAAAAACACTGATAAAAAAAAAAACCTGGAGTTGGAGTTGTCACTTTGTCTGAATGCCCGATGGATCAGAAAATACCAGAAAATTTGAGGAGTGGCTAAATAGTGGCTGATTGAAAGCTAAGTGTCAACACTGGAGACCAGCAGAACAGAAGAGAGCATATTAAGTACTTGAATTAGTTAATAATGAATGGGTACTTTTGGCTTTGATCAGTTATCACTTCATTAAAATTGTCACTGCATTTTGTGAAATATGTTCTGAAAGATCTTCATTTTGCTGTCCTCTGAATTGCTTCAACATTAATTAACACTCACAAGGCTGGAAATGAACATCCTGTTCTACTAGATGGGCTACATGGTGGTCTTGTCTATCTTTGTTTATGTGCCGTTTCACTGTACTGAAGCCATACAGAATACTTACATCTTGCATTTGTTTGTATGTTTTTAATAGAGACTTAGATGAGGTAGGTAATAGCACTCTCACATTTCTTCATTTCATATGAAAAGACAGCTACCGTGATGCTAGTTTAGCTAAAAAAAAAAAAAAATATATATATATATATATATATATATATATATATATATATCATTCTATGCATGATGGCTATCCAACATATCTTCTGGGCCCCACTCGTGTATTGAGTCATGCATCATCTTTTCTGAGATGATTCCTGACTGGAGCTTTATGTTGTATAGACGCAGGTATTTGGTCAGTAGCTGGGTAGAATTGTCCCCTTTTGGGATCTTTCATGATCAGGACTGCCAGACCTTGGGTTAACCAGTCTGGTTGGGTTCAATTCATTATCAGCATTTGTGCTGCAAGACATTCGCAGAGTGTAGTTAGCTTCTGTAACCATGAGAAATGTATCATGTCAGGACCTGGTGCAGTCCAACTCTTCACACTAAAGCTTCTTTCTTGGATATCTGGCACGAATTGGCTCATTGTTTTTTGTTCTCAGTTCCATTAGCTATTAGCTATTTCTTTCTGCCATATGCTCTTCAGGTTTTGTTCTGTCTCAGCCCATGGTGAGCCTATTCTCATTTTATTACCCTACCACTGAGAGTACGCTTTGGTAAAACATATCCTATTAATTGTCGCGACTTCTGTTTCTCTGGTGTACGTTCTCAGTTAGCTGGAGCTGTGAGTTTCTGTTTTGCAGTTTTCAGTGCCTAGCTATGGAAAGTTTATTTTATTTTCTCAAGAAAGTCTTTCTTCATTGCACCTTTCTGCTGCTCTGATAGCTTGTCAACCTCTCTCTGTGTTTGGCCTCCATCCTACCCCTATGGAGATATTGATATTCTTGCAGCCAAGCATCTCTGGGATCACTGCTGCTGTGGTGTACATCAACTTATTGAACTCTGTGATGGTCCCAGTATGTGTAGTATGTAGTGCTTGACATTTTCAAGCAGACGTTTAGAAGATACTTTGTCTCTTTACCATCTCAGGTCAGCTGCCATTGTGTTAAGATGTCAGGGGGTTTGGTACCCATTTGCGGATAGAATGATGATGTATCCCATCTATCTCTACTTGTGATAGCAGATCTAGTTTCTGCACATAAGAAAATTGGGCTAAAAGTTTTCCAGTTAGTCTAGATGTTGGGTTTTCAATTAAATTCTATTCAGTTTATTTATATAACGCCAAATTACAACAAATGTCATCTCAAGGCACTTAAATAATATAGTCCAATTCAAGCCAATTGGTGTTCAATTCATTGTAATCATAATTAATTTAAAAATAATCCAATTCATTCATCCATCCATTTTCTACACCCGCTGAATCCGTCGGTCGGGTTCCAAATCATTCATATAGAGACAATTCAAAAACAATGTTCTAGCTAAGGAAACCAACAGATTGCACTGAAACTTCTCTTCGGTCCAATCTCCCGTCCTGAGCGTGCCTGAGGCGACTGTGGAGAGAAACGACTCCCTTTTAACAGGAAGAAACCTCTGGCAGAACCAGAACCAGGAAGGGTGACAGAAAAGAGGGGACAACAAACACTGTAACACCATTCAAAGGATACCTGTTAATGACTACAATAATGTGACATGTACATAATATCATTTGAGAAATTAAACGGGGGAAAAAGAGAGTAAAGTGAGGAAAGGTGTGAGAGATGAGGCCCCCCAGCAGGCTGGGCCTATAGCAGCTTAACTATGGGATGTTTCAGGATCACCTGAACGATCCCTAACTATAAGCTTTATCTTATAGTGTTGCAGGCTGTTACAGTGTGGGCTCGTTATAGATTTCATAGAATGTCAGAAGTCAGATACTATATGAATCGGAGGCTTTTCAAACAGCGTTATGCCACTGTTTGTAGTTATGATAATAACTATATCTTAACACCCAGATGGGTCGAATGGTGGAGGGGAAGACGAAAGGAAATAAAAGTGATGAGAAGAATGGCGAGGATAAAACCCAAAGAGCTTAGTTCATTCACACACTTTTGTTTTCTCTCCAAGATTGCAACTGCCTTCACAGTCCACGCCTACACAGTTTCTGCACTGAAGCCTTCTGACATGTTGTAATCACACATGCACACACACGCACACAATTGAGGTGGCAGAAGAAAGAACACCTACATTAATGGCAGAACCATGAAAGCATGTGTACTGTAGCAATAAAACTTTTAAAAACGTGCAAGCTTGTAACATTGCTCCATAATTCTCCATGTCAGTTATGACACATACATACAGGTCACAAGATAATAGATCCATATGCAGAGCAACATAGAAGGCATACAGAAAAAGCCCTGGAGGAATTTTTGCTGCACAAAAGATGCTGATGAGAGTATAACAGGGGCTTGTTTGAGATTATGATGTGACTATGAGGATTAGTCTTTATCAGGTAAAAAAGAGGTTTTATAACTCTCTGTTTTTTTTATGTTAACTGCACAGCCCATAAGACAAAGAGTTCCTATTAAATAATTTGTGTCATGTAAAAACTTTGGACATCCATTCACATCAGCACCATCTGATTTATTTGCAGTAAGTACAGTAAGATGACACTTTCCTAGCAAACAGTAAAAACTTTCTCAAAGCCTTCATCTCAGCCAGTGCAGAAGGCGTGACCTTTTATTGCTGGCAGCAAGAAAGAGACAGACCTGAGCAACGAGTAGTGAACAATATCAGTAAAGTTTTGACTTCCACAACCTCCCCAGGTTTGGAGCTACATGACAGGGATGCTGCCTGTCAAACTGAGGATTTTGTCTGTACTTCTTTTTAAACTATCTATGAGCTGAAGTGGTCATGAGTCAACCACAACAATTCATTTTGGGAGTGACCGTTTGGGACACTGTATTGTACTGTCCACAGTTAGAGCCACTCCATCTCTTTATACAATTCCAATGACACAGCCTCAAATTGCCTTGTGTCCTGAAGTCAACTGACTTTGAAAATCAAAAAATCTGAATTTTATATTTTTAATAGTATATTATACTGAACTCATATACTTGATTTATTATCGTCCTTATCATTTATTTGTTTTATTTTGTTATGTCCACAATTTGATTTTTTTTTTCAATGAATACCAGTTTAATAACAAATTCCTCCTTCACTCAAAATATGTGTAGAGAGATGTAGTTGTTACTTGGAACCTAATGGAAAATCAAAAGAAAACAAAGCAACTGAGTAAAATAGTCTCAGTCATATGCTCAATCATCAACACACAGAGCATGCTTCCACAACACTGAAACGAAAAGCTTGATTGTGTTAGTCACACCAACACTGGAATTTTAACAAGGAATAGACACAAGTTAGTCTGATCAAAATGTATGAAACTGAGACTTTCAAAGCCGGACTAACACACCCAGGTGATGTGATTGAGGATTGAATCACTCCTGTGTGTATACACTCAACTAGATTCAAAGGGGCCTAGGTGCTACGGACGTTCTTAACTTCCATTTTTGCATCTTACTGAAAGAAAAAAAGTACAAGTACAAGTTTAAGTGTATATTAATACAGCCTAAATTCCAATAAAACTGCGTAATTCGTGCATTTCTCTGCCACTGAAAATCAGCCCGTTTAAACTACGTGTCTTCTCGCAGTCACTTAAAGCATTTCCAGACAGTTGCTCTGCTCTAATAAAATCTAGATTTTATAAACATCATCTGACAGAAATCACCAGTCAAGTAACTTAAAAACAACTTCTGTGTAGTGCATGATGAAGCTTCACAGAGATAATTCAGTGCTGCAAATTGTCTTGACTTTTTTTTCTCACGCAGTCCACAGCTTTGCAGCACAGACATACTTTGGCTGAAAATTTGATTCCACTCGCATGTATAGTGGAACAAAGAAAGTGGTCCAAATAAGCGGCCAGGACTATAAACGTGGTTTGACTCAATTATACATGTAACTCTTCTGGCTGTGAAGACTGAAATGACTTCCCGTGCCGAGCACGTTTAGGATCCACCAAAATCTAAATGAATCAACAATGAAACAACATTGACCAATACTAAAGCTAAGTTGATGTTGAGTAAACATTGATTTTCCAACCACAAGTGACACTCAATATTCAAGCAACTATCAATGTCATCTAAAACGTCACTCTAAGCTACATTTTGGCTGATTAATTATTGAAACAATGTTTTTCTGAACAAATATTACCCTATTATCATCCTAAAGGCATTTCATATCTGTGTTTTCCTGAAGGCAAAATTCAAACACAGTGACAGTAAATTCTTCTCAACATTTAAGCCTTTGTTATACAAGATTCTTTCTAAAGAGCTTACCTTAATAGAAATCATGACAGAAAAAATCTCATTCATACTCAGATTTAATTTTAGAAATGCTAAACAACAATGTTTTCCATTTCATGAAACTGATATGAATCTTTTAATGTTGATGTTGCACTCTTGACCCTTTTTTACTCTCTCTCTAAAGTCCAGGCGGGACAGATCCCGTTCAAACTGCTGGGCTGCAGCTGAAAGTGACAAGATATAACAGACAAAACAATAACAATGAGTAAAGGAAAAACTGAGAGGACAACAGTCATTTGTTGAACAACCAACGCTGCTTGCTTTGCTGTGTGGTGGTAAATGGCAAGTTTTTGTTACCCTTTTTATTCTTTTAATGATTTAAGTTAAAAAAAATATATATTACCACAAAGTTGTCACACGTGTAATTATAGAAGATAAAAACAACTTCACAAGTTTAGTATCATTGTGATAGTTTTGTTTACCTCTTGATTTCAGGTTCAGAAAATGGCAGAGATAGTTGGTTAGACTATAAGCATGTCTCAAAGACATGAAGACCGAGAGGATTCTGTTCAGGTGCTAAATTCAGACAAGTTGTTGTTTTTGGACCTGCGCACCTCAGGAAGAAACCGTCTACCTATTTACTCACTCTAGATGACATTTCCTTGGCTTCTAGTACTACAGTGAGGAATCTTGGTCATTTTTGACCAGAATTAATCCTTTGACTCACATATTAAACAGGTTTCTAGGACTGCCTTCTTTCACCTTCAGGAAATTGCTAAAATAAGGAACATTCTGTTTCAGAGTGATACTGAAAAACCAGTGCATACATCTGTTACTTTAATATTAGAATACTGTACTCCTTTATCATTGGGCTACCATAAGAATTCTCTGAGAAGCCTCCACTTCTGGGGGACCTCCCATGATTCTGCTGCCTATACTCTCCACGTAAAAATGAAACTATTGTTGTCATTAACTTGTTTCTCTTTCTCAGCTGGTTACCCCGGCCTAGCGTTATGGTGTTTGTTGTCCCCTCTTTTGATTTCATTCATTTAATTTGACCGTTGACCATAAATCAACATTAAATTAACTTTTGTTAGCTGCTCTCTTTGGTTCTTTTAAACTGTGTCCTCTCTGCAATTCTAAATGGCTTCATATCCTTTTCTGTCAAACAGGCCATTGATTTAGTAATGGCCTCATCCTGATGTGCACCAATCTTCTTCTCTGATTCATTTGTGTCAAACAGCATTAAGTGACTCTAATCTCTGGCCCTCATATTGTTGCTGTGATGCTGCCTAAAATATATATTGCTATAGCAAGACAAGTAGGACTGTTTTGTAACATTCCTTGTTTGAACTGACTCATTTATTCTCCATAGAGACACCTGCAGGATAATGACTGCAAAGGTGGATGACGAGGTTATTGGTAGGCCTATTGCCCCCCAGTTAGCTATTTACTGCTCTTCTCCTCTTGTTCCCTCACATTGTATGCCAGATGGCAAATATTTATATTTATATATTTATATATGTCAGTGCTGCTTCCCATCTAGGCTCCAGGGTCACATAAACCAACAGTAAATAGAGTAAAACTTTTTTTCTACCACTAAACAACAACAGTAAAAAAAAAAAATTTCTTTATTCAAGCATTTCAAATATATATCTTTTTTTTAATCTTTGTCATTACCATCAACTTCTGAAGTGACTGAGCAGCTATGTCTTAAACCCTGCCAATCTTTTAATCACCATAAAGTGTCGTGGAATTGAGATGATAAACTTACAATCCCTGACAGCTGGAGCTAGCAAGCCATTAGCTTAGCATAAAGCAAGTTTAAAAAGAAGACGGACGGAACTTCCTTTGTTCACCAAGATGTTGTTACCGTGCCTAAACCATTATAAGAAGAAATAAGTATATTTAACAAAATGTGGAGGGAAATTGTGCTAATATCTGTGAGGCTACTCATATTAGCTAATAGCTAATATTAGCTTATCATTATCTACAGAGCAATCAGATGTCTGACAGCTATACACTGTTCTGTTTTTTTTTTTGTTTTTTGTTTGTTTTTATTTGAATTTGTCAGCAGCCCTGTTTTCATTGCTCATGAATTCAGTACACACTAATTCGATGCTGCGGCAGATCAGCACACCTACCTACGCACCTCATTTAAAATGAACAGGCAGGTATGTCCAGACTTTTCACCGGTATTGTACATTTATGAACAAACCCAGCAAGCACAGATGTCTTGGAGGTGAAGGGGCCCCTGTAAGAGGGAGCCTCCATGGGAAGTGACTGTTTGAATTCTCATTGCACTCTGAAATGGCAAGAAGTCCTTCCGGCAATCTGAAGGAACGACCTAAACATTCACTTTGAAGTTGTCACAAGAAAGAAGCCATCGTGCCACCTTCAAAGGGAGTGTTTATCCCCTCAGGTTTTCTGCTGGATGTTAAAGACTTGTGCTCTGTACAGGCATCACACAGTGTGGGTCCTCCGAGTCTGCAGGGAGAAATCCCAAAAAGGTGACCACACAGTTGCAGCAAAAGGAAGGAGGCCTTTGAGGCATTTATTGCCAAGGACCTATCATCACATAACCTGCACTCACTTCAAAATATGCATGTTTTGCATGCAAGTGGAGGAAAAAATACAACTTTCAAGGGTGGTTTAAAGAAAGTGGTATTTTTCAAATCTGACATAGCTATTCTTATTAAGAAAAATGAAAATGAGTCCTTGAAGTAATGATAAATTGTCTTATTGGTTCTCTGTTCTGTTGATTTTGTGAAATAACTGGGTTTCTGTGTGCTGATTGTATATCCTGTCTTAACCCGTTTCCCCCTGACTTTTTAACAATCATTAAAGCTCAGTCTACAGTTCTCTCACCATGCGTTCCCGCGTACAATGTCATCACATCAGAACTAATCTGAGGTTGACTCTTTCTATTAAACTTATTCATAAATCATGTCAATGATATATTATTTCATCAATATATTTCTTGTTGCTTAAAACAACATGAACAAGTGACAAAAGAAAGTAAGAAATTAATTTAGATGGGAGGGATATGAGGTTTTTTTCAGGATTTTTTAATATTCCCAAACAATGTTATGTTCAAAAGTATTCATGTGTCACAAACAGTTGTGTGTAGCAATTGGGGAGAGAACTCAAATCCAGACTCAATCCTGGAGGCAGACAGGGGAGGAAACGAATGAACAGTTGTTTTAATACAAAACTTAAAGCACTGCAGAGGCAGGGTGTCCAAAACACTGTGACAAGTGGGACAGGAAAAATATGCATGGAGCCACAACAAAGAACAAAGACAAAGGAAGAAATGGCAGACCATCTGGTGAATATATCTTGAGGGGAATTTATCACTAAAGCAAGGCAGGTGAGGCAATCAGTAAACTGGGTCCTGGTGTGAAACCTGATGTGAGGCTAAACCAAAGGGTAACACAAGGGGGCAATTTCTCTCAAATAAAATTGGAAGTAAGGTTACCTTAGCTTAAGCTGTTGCCCCCGCGACCCGACCTCCGGAGAAGCAGAAGATAATGGATGGATGGATGGTTACCTTTGATGCAGAATGTAACCACTGACAAAAGGTTAAAGGATAAGATCGGTTTTTTGACATTGGGCCCTTGATTTCACATTATAGCATGATGTTCTACTCACCCCTGCTTGTTGTTTGTCATTTGGAGCTGTTCCGAAGATATTCGCGAGGCGTCTGGCTGCTCTCTTGAGATATTCGGCCATGAAACGGTTTCCTATGGGCAAGCTCATACAGGCACAAACTATGCTGTTTATAATTTATTAATTACTCTACACCAGCACTGATAACGTGGAGGTGCGTCGCTTACTTAAAAAAATCCGGGTTATTGTAATTTTGATTTTTTTGTCGTAAAGTGGGTGTTACTGACGTCATCGTCGTGCTACTGCCACAGGCAGCCCACAGACCTGCTGCCTATTTATTCATTCGGCTAAAATTCAAAATTAGTAACCCGGATTTTTTTAAGTAAGCGACGCACCTCCACGTTATCAGTGCTGGTGTAGAGTAATTAATAAATTATAAACAGCATAGTTTGTGCCTGTATGAGCTTGCCCATAGGAAACCGTTTCATGGCCGAATATCTCAAGAGAGCAGCCAGACGCCTCGCGAATATCTTCGGAACAGCTCCAAATGTTCAACAACAAGCAGGGGTGAGTAGAACAACATGTTATAATGTGAAATCAAGGGCCCAATGTCAAAAAACCGGTCTTATCCTTTAACTCGAACACAGAAGTCTAAAATACACAGTAAGAAAAAATAAAACCTACAAACCATTCAACAGAAATCCACCGACCAAGATCATTATGCCTCTTTAAGTTGTGTCGAATCTTTGAGAAAATATAAGCCTCTAAACAATTAAAATAATAAATAAATAAATCTACATGCTAATCAACAATAAATTGTTACTATTTAGTTGCAAGTCATGATTAAAAGCTAAGAGCCTATTGAAGGCCTCCACAGGCACATTCTGGCTGCCCACAAACTAAAGAAACGCTTTTCAAGTCTCAGAAGCTACAGTGAAAAGCAAGATCAAAGAAAAAGGGGTCCAAGCTCATCACCAGGAGAAGGAAAAGGAAAGAAAAAAAATCCCTCAAGGTATGGTAGGAACCCAAACATGGCTCCTTCCCCAAGAAAGATCAACAAGAAGGATCACCAAAAGGCCTTTCGGGTACATACCAACCAAGAAGCATTGCACTTCCCTGGCAGATAAAAGATCAAATCAAATTTATTTGTATAGCACATTTCATGTACAAAACAATTCAAAGTGCTTTACATAAACTAAAAGAACGAGAAGATGAGACGGTGCACTCTGAATATTGAGCAGTCTGGTCTAAAATTTGCTTTTGCAACTGAAAGTTATGGTTCTATAAGTGGATCCATAAGTAACATTCGCTACAAAACAAAAATGTCAAAGAAGCTCATGTTTGATTTCAACATTCTGTTGTAACATTACCACGCATGTGTTGTCAGTTCCCCCGGTCTCCTGAGTGTGAGTTTCCATACAAGTGCACACTTTTCTGTGGGGAAAAGTATTGCTCTATTCTGCCCCATTGTGTCTTGTTAACAATGGTTATAAAATCCTGAGAGGTCTTGGGAAATCGTTGCAAGAGCGCAGTGGTCCAAAATCCCAGTGCAGACACTGAAAAAGCTCATTACTCTGGAGCGGACACAACCGTTTGACTGGTTAATGAGAGTGTATGAATGAATTAATTAAACAGAGTTAGAAATTTTTGCATTTATAGTCATAGCACTGAGGTCATTGTACCTTTCATGGCAGGTTTATGTCATTTCGTGCAACAACAAAAAAAAGGACATTCCTCGAAATTCATTATGAATCAAATTTTTAATGAAAACTTAAATGTACATGTACAGTTAAATGTTTATTTTTCTGATTACTTATAGGTTACATAAAGTGATTTAGGAAAAATCTTTGTCATCCTCAGGCGACATATGTCCCCAGTACTGATTTGAAAATATAGATATTCTATAATTAATTCACTGTCATCACTGAATTTATTGTTGACAGGTTGAACGCTTGCAGAAATATATATTGTTCACACACATAATTCATTATGATCCATGACAAAATGGTAAAACGTGACCCGTATTTGTTTATCTTGATTAATGCTGGAGGAAGTTCTGGCAACAACCACAGTTTAATGACCTCAAAGAATGTACAGCTTATTTCATTCTTTAAAAAAAATTAAAAAAATAAAACCCTCCTTCTTTTCTTTTCATGCAAGAAACTTGAGGACGCATTGTTCAGCAAAAAAAAAAAAAAAAGGCTTTTCAGGTTAGATAATCAACCATCAGAATAAAAACAAAGAAATACAACTGCTTAATTTGAATGTCCATCAACCCGTACAAAGACACCCACAACCTGAAACAACACCGCTCCACTAACAGTATCAGAACACACAAACTTTCAAGGTGTCCAGCAGCCAGACTTAAACAACAAACACCCAAACCATCCACAGTGGTGGGAGAAATGCACACTAAAAAGCAGAGGTATACAGAGTTAAAGACATGGATGAAACAAAAGGGTATCAGAGAGACAGAGAAGAGAGAGGGTGAGGTTGTGTGTGTGTGTGTGTGTGTGTGTGTGTGTATGGGGGTTTGTGTGCTATGCAAACCCCAGGTGGTGCTTGTTGTCCTGGAAAGAAGCATCACCAGGGGGAACGACTGCTCCAGCTTAGCAGGTCTCAACACACCTTTCTCTCATTTTCTGCCTAAAACGCACCATAAGGAGGCAGCAACAGAGGAAGAGGAAGAAGAGGGGGAAGTAACAGAAGGAGAGGTTATAGATTTGACAGGGGAGGGCAGGAAAGAATCATTTATCACACATGCAAGAGGGGCAGATAAATCTGCTGATTTAGGAGATAAAGAAGATCAAAATGAGAGAAATCGAATCCACTGATCTGGATCCACATAGTTCCTAAAAGCTCGAAGGCTCCAGCATTGGCTCCTCGTATATTTAGAAAATCATTTGTTGGTCTTGGCTGCCTCTATTTGCGAGTAACACTTTGTGGTGATGAGCACCGTGAGGGGAAGGGCACTTCTTGGTACATCTGCATGCATCACCCACACACACCCACACAACACACCTCCCTGAGGGGCTTTGATCGATAGCAACTCATGCTCTACACCTGATGCCTCTGTGGGGGAAAGTCGCCTGTGTGCTGAAACGGCAAGAAAGACGATCTGATGTGTTATGATGCCTGTGTGACTGCTGACTTTGGAAGGGCTTTACTGTTCAAGATGCTGACCTCTACAGCTGCTGTGGAAATCCCAGCTCTGACCCCACATCAGCACTTAAAACTGATGTCACTCTGCTGAGCAGTTTCAGTTTTCGACAAGAGTCACCCAGATCTGGGCCAACACTGCCCCCTAATGGTTTACACATGGGAGTGTATCTGGCAGAGATGACGTAAGGCCAGGCTCTGTCACAGTGAGTGTGTGTTGGATAATTGATTTGGTGTAAATAAAAATTAAAAATTCAATTAAAAAATTTAAAAAAAAGATGCTAATAAAACAAGGTTTGTATTTTTTTATTTCTTCCTTAAAACATTGGTTAATAATTATAAAAGACTTAAGAGCACATGCTCAGTTGCCAGTTTATTAGTTACAATGAGCTGAAATGTCCAAGATAACAGTCATGCATAAAACTCTCTTCATGTAGAGACTTGTTGACTATAGTGTGTGGTGAAGAGTCTGTTATTTAGCCTGTCCGAACTAATATGAATGGTTTTTCTGTGAAAAACGTGTTACTGATTGATGAGTTTTAAACACTCCACCTGGCATCAGTAGATACCATCTCAGGTAAAGTTCTGAAATGTGTTTTTGCATAGAACTATAGAATCTATAACATATAGAACAACAATAAACATCAACATATGGCTTGATGCTGAGGTGAGGAAACGATATCTTGGGGATCTGTCCACACCGGGAGCCAGCCCACCAATGACCACAGAGGCCGTCACCACGGGGAACCGACCGGATCAGGGCTGAAGGGCAGGATCCCCCAGCCACCCCGACCAGGGTGATCTCCACGGCAACAACCCCACAGACCAAGTAGGCATAGTCCCCGGTGTGGAAGATCCCCATGAGGAAAAACACTGGATCAATGCTGAACTTTTTTTTTTGCTTGTTTTTCTGTATCAAACCACAAACCACTATCTGTTCAAAGATCGAATGATCTGATAGGACACTCGGAGAGCTTTTGATTTGCTTCCTATTTACCGACTAGTTTGAGAGCTACTTATGCTTAATCACTTAGATTAGCATCATGGCCATTGCTCTGCGAGGAAAAGATGCTTCCACAGCAGTTGAATGTAATCCTGCTTGAGGCAGATCCTGCTTGCTAACAACCCCCAGATGGCTCAGAGCAGAAGCTGCCCACATATATCTCCTCATCCGGGGCTGCCTGCCTGAGAAGCAAACGAGCCTTTGCAGACACTTTGTGGATGACATTATTACTTTGGTGACAATACTGTCACAACTGTTATGGAAGTTATAATACAGAAGTACAAAACTCAAAAGACAGCAGCTGAGATTCGGTATATATTTCCCTTTACTGTAGTTGCCCCACAGTATGAGGCAGCTACTGTTTTTTTTTTTTTTTTTTTTTAGCACTTTGATTTAACAGTGAGGGCACTTAGATAGAATGAGCATGCACACCACATGTGATACAAGGGCCACACTCCGAAGTCATTTGTCCACATTTACAAATGTGGAACACTTTACACACTGTACATGATGTGTGATTGGACTCATCTGGTTTCATTAGCTGTCAGATGGCATCCATCTCTGCGTCCCCTCTGCTCCAAAACACTTTTTCTTCAGCATTGCTGGAAAACAAGAGGTTGAAGGAGAGGTGGTAGGAGAAATGTAAGTGGTAAATGTAGGTCTGCAGTAGTGAGACTAAAGCTGTTCAAAAGATATTCCACAAAATGTCCTTTAGATGCTTTGCCTATTGTGAATTTATTGCTTTCTTTCAACGAGGCTGTGTCATATATCATAATTGTATGTCAAGATATAACATGGAGTATTTCTTTATCATCAATGCTTGTAATTCAAAAAAGGAAAGAACAAGCCACAAAATGAAACAATGTTCTGGTGACCTGATGCTCAGAAACCTCATCCTGTCCTCATCATTATCTGCATGAGTCCAAGCTTTTACAGTATTAAAAAAAAACGAGGGTGTCTTTGTAAATTTCTGCTGCTTATTGTTTGAATTTAGATGAAGTGACGATAGAAGCATGGAAGCTCCCTCCCTTAGCGCTTAGATAATTTGACCTGCTCTTATCGTGGCTGCGATCTACAATACTTTTGGATCATTTCACTTAGTGAGGAACCTTCTTATGCAAAAAAAAGAAGAAAACGATGGAACATGGATGTTACAACCAGGTATATTATCAGAGTTCGACCATAGTGAGCCCTGACACCTTCATTGTGCCCTCCCTGCCATCCATTATGGTGCTTCGATGCACAATTTATACATTCTGCAGTTAGTATTTGTTGCTTACTGCCCTCTGCTCTCTTTGTCATCCATCCCTTTACTGCAGTCCCGCCTGGTGAAACTGTGCTCCCTGATCTCCACTCCCACTTTGGAGCTAAGCTCAACTCTGCTCCTTACACTGGCCCTGCTCAGCAAAACCAGCAGACACCAACCTGATCTATTCCCCTCGCCATGTCACCACCTTCTCCTTTTACAATAAAGTGCAATGTACCTTCAGTCAGTGAGCTGTATTCATTTGTTCTGTGATTCTTTGATATACTAAAATCCATCATCAAATCAATCAGATAGGTCAATTATACATATGACAATTGCAGTGATTTTAAAACCTTTACATTCACCAGATCAGCTCAGTGAACAGGGAAGTGCACTCTGTGTGATGCCGTCAGATTTTGTTATTCACATCTTTCTCAGATTTAGACTCCAAACCAGTTTATTTCCTTATTTGATTTGAGGCAGCTTCCAGGTTGGGGACCAAATCTGTAAGAATTAAATAATTACATATTTGCCCTTTCAAGATCCATCTGCTTTTGTGAAGCAATAATATTTTCATATCCGGTCAGTCTGGTTGGCATTTCAGGTTCAGGGAAGCACAACAAGATTGGATTAATAATATGATTGAATGCCTCAGGTTGAAATTCGTGGTTAAAAAGAATAACTGAAAGATGGAAATAGGCTTCATTATCCCCAAAGTCCAGTTGAAATGGAAGCTTCACTGTGGCCTGTATGATGGCTAATCAGGAAAGGGATTCTGCAATTACGCTTTCTGAGGAACCCAAATAACATATTCAGTCAGGCCCAAGTGGCATGGAGCTTTTCTGCGCATTTCTCTACATTGACTCCTTCAACTTTTCAATGTGACAATCAAGTGGAAGATGGGCTTCATGCAAACCGCTGAGCACTGGCAGCATTTTATTTGAAAATGAATATTGCCTCGGACCTTTTTTGAATCGTCATTGTTTTAAGAAGCACCATGTACCCCGATCAAACTGGAGTTGTCACAGAAGATGACTGAGGCTGACATTTATGTACAAATTATACAAATAAGTTAGAAAAAGCAGACCATAATCTGATGGTTTGGTAATGCAATATTTTGTTAATTAGCTTTGCTGAAGAATGACTGCGTACATGACAGTCTCAGTAAATGGTGCATCTCTTTGTCTGGATTAAGGAAAAATGAACTGCATGCTAAATATATTTAATATTCTTTATAAGAAACAAACTCAAGCAGGTTTTTAAAGTCCTGTGAATAGGAGGGTTCACTCTCTTTCAGTTCTATAGTTTTACGAGCTAGCACATAATTAGAAAAAAATAATAATCCGAAAAATAATAAGTCCTGATTAGGCTTTGAAATTAGGTAAATACCACCTCAGATCAAAAACATTACATGACATATTACACTGTGCCATTATTTATTTAACAAAAACAAAGACAGAATGCAGAGGTACTGTGTGAAAAACTAAAAATATCATCATGGCTTCCATAATATTGAAGAGAATAAATAGCAGCCTGGTGCTGCTAATCAAATGCACTTGATTGAATGATCATCCGCAAGTGCGAGAACTAATAAAGTCGTCCATCTAAGTGCGAGAACCTCGATAAAATTAGACGCTTTGGCAGTTTGCTCGTCTGGAGCATTGAGATGTGTGATAACACAATGCAAAGGAGGAAAGACATCAGAAATAACCTTAGAGACACAGCTGTTGCTGCCCATCAATCTGGGAGGGGTAATCAGGCCATCTCCAAACTATTTGGAATCCATTATTCTACAGAGAGACAGATTATCCCAGTAATTCACCCCACGGTCAGGCCATGCAATCTTCAGAAAATGACAAAAGACACAAGATCTATATCTCAGGCTCTGTAGACCTCAGTAAGCATGTTGAATGTTAAAGATAATTACAGTGCAATTAGAAAAACACTGAACAAGCATGGCTTGTTTGGAAGGGTTGTCAGGGAAAAAAAGCCTCTCTCTCTAAAAAGAACATGGCAACACAGCTAATAACTGAATAAACCACCAGAGTTCTGGAACAAAGTCCTTTGGAAAGATGAGATCAAACTGGAGATGTTTGCTTGTAATGCACAGCAGCATTACTGCTGAAAACCAGAAAACAATTCCTCCTCAGTGATGTGGGAGACTATCAAGCTCATCCTGAAAATGGTGACTTCAACCTACTGCAGCTAAGGGTAGTTGTACAAGCTATTGAATCAGATGGAGTGATTTGTTTTTTACACTCCACTTTTGCATTTTGGCTTGGTTTTGGTTGAAAAAATAATGACACAGTGTAAATGTTGTATAAACCAAATTTTAAGACCTGATAAGGACCAAAATACTTTTTGTATTTCATCATGTCCTGATGTGTAAAACCTGATAAGTTAATGTCTCAGCAAGAAAACAGAATATAATGGAGGTTCATTACAATATTCCCTCATCCAACAGCAATTTATAGGTTGTTTGACATGAGAACCTAACAATATCCAAGGGAGTTTTCAGACCTATGTGCTGGTTCAGTTCTTACAGTTGGGATTTTTCTTGTTGTTCAAGCTATGAATGAAAGTTCATCCTTTCAGGTCATTTCTGAATGTAAAACAAGGATTCTCAGGGGCATTTAAGAGCCAATTGAAACCTAACAGTATTGATTTCTCTTGCTGGTCTGTTGGTCCCCACCAATCTCTGTTGCAATGTAAAAGAAAAGGCCCTGGTTACTGTCCACAGGCTCTTCAAGAGCAATCGAGTGCAGTAGACACATGATACGTCTGAGTCTTCATCCGCCGCTTCATCTCTCTTATCATCTGACACACAGCCAGAGGGTAACAGCAATACACTGTCGTCCAGTCCTCACATACACTTCCCTGTGGATGAGCATGCAGGACAGCAAGGTGCACACATACATGCAAACACAGAGACAAAGCACGCATGCACGCACAGCAAGGCAGCAGGAGTACAACAAGAACATTATCTACATGAAAACAGAAAAACATGTGCATCTTCAAGTGAATCTATTACAATTTTTTGGAAACAAAAAGACAATGCTTTGAAAGTGATTGTGAAGTCTACTTTTCTGTCTGAAAACCTTCCGATAAATCCCTCTGCTGCACTCTGATTGCTTGGATTTACGATTTCAAAACTGTATCCTAATGGATAAAAAAAGTCCCATTTTTGGTGTGTTCAAGGACAAGAAGCACAAATTGCCAATTTTTTGCTCAGAAAAATCGATTTGCATGCAAATATACACACTCACCCGTATCTTGTAGCGCTCCCTGATCCCGACCCGGATGGCAAAAGTGGATCCTGGTAGAAGAGGCATGCACAGACACTCTCCATATTGGTGAGCTAAACTCAGGTCTAAACAGCATGGCACCAGACCCCCAAGAATACCTTCAAGCACAGGCGCAAAGGAGCACAGCACGTATGTGAGTAACAATGATTGTTTACTTGAAACGGGCAAAAATCTAATTAAAATGTTCGTCAGATTAAAAAAGGAACCAGAATGGATCAGTGATGATTTATTGGCTTTTACACTGAATTCCTTTCAGAGAAACATCACATTAAAAACATCTCTATGTTCCAAATTATTACACGAATTAATTCCCTCGCAGATTTCTTCCAAACTGACTTTTAATATTTGGCTCCTTGGTGAAACTTTACTTGTTTTAGTTCTTCTTCATCTCCAGACAACTGTCAAAGTCTCAGACATAGTTGTTATTTAGCCAGTTTGTGAAATCAAAGGGAAGCCTCACAGTTCACATGGAATAAAGTGACTAAAAAGATTTTTCTGAAACCAAAGTTCATCACAGTGTTTTGAAGTAGGCACATCAGCCATCGAACTCAAGTGAAATTGAAACTCGACTGTTGAATTATTTGATAAATTGTTCAGAATGGATGCAAGAAGGTAGAAGTTTCAATAAGACATTTTCACTGAATCCAAAGTACAGATTTAAGAAAAGTTATCGTGGTGTGGTGAACAGGTTCTGAGACTCCATCTGTCTCTGATGTCTCTCTGGAGCCCGGCCGGTCACGATGAACCATTTTGCAGCGGGTTCAGAAATGCACAAACACACATTTTCACACTGTTTAATTCACCGATTGATGCCATGTTGCGGTGAATTTTTTGTGGTCACAATCCTCCCCTCACTTAGTAAATGTTTTCCGTATGATAGTTTGAAATGCATCTGGTGTAGAAGTCGCACAGTGTGTGCAGCTTTTACGTGTAAAACATCTGCACTGAATTAGGACTCGTGTGTGTCGGAGCGTTCATATTACATGTCGTCTTGTCTCCACAGACATCAAACAGGCCGGTGCTCCAGTCTCCTCCGGTCTGTGTGATGGTGGTTATGGTCGTCGTGGTGACGCCGAGGCCGGGCTGTGTGAGCACCGGGTCCGTCGTCGCAGGGACTTCATTTGACCTCCAGTTATCTTCACATCCTGTGGTGGAGCCCCCCTCTTCCTCGCCTTCACACGCCGACTCTGAAGCCTTTATGGCCGACGGTTCTGGTCTGAGATAACAGTTTCAACAAAGCTATCTTTAGACGAGTGGTAAATTAACTTGAAACTTAACTCGACAACAGTGGAGGCAACCTTAAATCAACCGTGAATTAATTATCTGTCCTACTTTCCCATTAATAGAGGTTTAAATGAATTCTTCTTTCACATTTTTCACAGAAAACTACAGTGAAGACAAAATCACAACTTTGACATTTTATCCCAAGAAGAGCAAGCAGATTAAGTGCTCCTGTTATTTTTTCCTATTATCATACATCATAGAGACCTACAAGGATTAACACGGTGAGATGAAAAAGCTGGGTAAGATAAAATACATGTTGGCTGTACTTGTGTTGTGTTCTGTGCTGACAACAATGAAAAGGTAAGAACAAAAAGAAAAAAAAAACACTTACTGGTGTGTGACTGTTGTCTCCTCCATGACAAGGGTCTACTGGCATCCAGACACGGGTGAGACAAGGAGGCGAGAGGAGAGTGAGCGAGGAGTCAGCAGGAATGAGGAGGAGGAGGAGTGACACCTTCCCAGTGCGAGGGTGTGTGTCACAGCAGATAAACCAGCAGTCAGATGGCTCAGCCAGAAGCTGCGTGACTGAGATAAGTCTTGTGGTTGTCTTCTGCCTGAGACTTTGCTGAGCACACAGCTAACGCAGCAAATACAGAAGGAGCAGACACACACCAGGGTGCCTGACAATTGAGATCTGCCATAAAATCATGCAAATGTATATTCAAGCGGGTCCGAAGACATCTGATGATGTATAAGAAATGAAATGAAGCAAAAAGAAAAAGTTTTCATTTGTAATAATGTTAATGTAAAGCAGAAGCTCCAACATGGAAGTCAAGTCAACCGGCTTGTCCAACCCTTGACTTTCAAATTGACACATGGTTTCCTTCATTCATTTTTCATATCCTCTTCTTATTCAGGGTTTGGGGTCCCTCTTGTACAGGTCACCCATCCATTACAGCGCTAACACAGAGACAAACAACTATACACTCACTTCGAGAGCCAATTTGCAATCCCCTATCAATCCCCAACCAATGGAACATGCATATTTTTGGACTCTGGAGGGAGGCCAGGGTACATGGCAACTCATGCCTAAGGAAATATTACAAAATTCCCCAAAGAAAGGCCCCAGCCAAGATTTGAACTGGGAACCTTCTTGCTTTAAGGCTTCAAGGCAAACCAGCACCCCACCGTGCAGCCCATATGTTGTTTGTGTTAAACAAATGTATTTGAAATTTAAAACGATTATGTGCTAGACTTCCCTGTAATGTAGAAACAGACCCCCGTGTGTGAAGAGCTGGGAAAGAAGCAGTGAAACATCTGTGGTTTCTGTTTAGAGGGGACTCGTTTCCTGTGTTCTGACATTGACCTTTAGATAGATGCGCTATGTGTGGCTGAGTGGATTACAGAAAAAAACAAAGGCAGGGGAGCTTTATACGTGGTGGAGGGACACGTTGTGAAACTATCTGAGGTTTGGAGGCACAGTTCAAACACGTACACTGACCTCAAAACTATGAATAATGTACAGAAGCAGCTGACTCCGTTTCACTTTGTTAAGCACATCTAAAAAAAAAAGCGGTGCTCATTTTATGTTTATGTTTATTTTTATTTCAAAGGGACAAAGTATATTGATGAACATTTAAAAAAAAAAAAAATGTAAATATACAGGATTATAGCCAAAGGCTAATTTCCATCCTTAGTCCCTGACAGGTAGATGGTCCCTAAACATTATTATTATTATTATTATTATTATTATTTTAAATAATAATAATAAAACAAAACAGAGTAAAACATTATAATAGACATAATAGTACATAGTAAATACAACAAAACAAAACAAAGTAAAAACATTATAATAGACATAATAGATAATAACAGACAACAGATCAGCAGCAGTGGACAAATTAAAAAATTATCCCAGCTAGTGACAACAGGTTTGATTTTCCAGAAGCCATTTTTTAAGATGTTTGGAAAAAGAGGTGAGAGTAGATAGGTCACGTATTGCACTTGGTATAGAGTTCCAGGTATTGGTTGCTCTGTAGGAAAAAATTGCTTGGCCAAAAGCACTTCTCCTAAAGGGAACAGTGCAATTACCTCTGGAGCCTGCTCTAGTTGTGCTGTTTATGTTCCTTTTAATATATTCCTGTAAAGGTGGTGGAGCTAGACCATGAAGGATTTTAAAAGCTAAAATAGAGTCAATGTATTTCACAGTGTTTTCCACATCCAGCAAATCAAGTTTTTTTTTAATCTGACAGTGATGATACATTTTAGGTTTTCTATCTAAAACTTTTATAGCTTGTTTATATGTTGACTCAAGGGACTTTAGACTTATCTTACAAGCTGAGGCCCAACTAGTTACACAATAGGTCATGTGAGACATGATCATTGCATCAAAGTATAGCCTAGCTGCTTCAAAAGTAAGATTGTTTCTTATATATCTAAAGTTGGAAAAGTTAAATTTCATTTTGTTGACAGTTTTTTTTGTGTGTTGCTTAAAACTCAGTTGTGAGTCCAAAGTCACACCTAGGTATTTAAACTCTTGAACTACTTCAAGCTTTTTCTCTCTCACAAAAATATTAGGGTCTGTGTCAGATATATTTAGCCTTTTGGAGAAATACATTGAAACAGTCTTGGACACATTTAAGTACAGGTGAGAGCTCTCTAACCAATTGCACACATTACTCATAACAGCTGTAAGTTGTTTTGCAGCTTGCGCCTTGTCTTTAGTGTGTACATAAAGCACAGCATCATCCGCATACAGTTGGCAGGTCACTGTTGACGGGCAGTAACTTGCCAAGTCATTTATAAATAGACTAAATAAAAGAGGTCCTAGTATTGAACCTTGGGGTACTCCTAGGTTATTCTCACGAGGCATAGATTTCGTGTTTTGAACTCTGACACATTGAAGTCTTGAATGAAAGATATGATTCCATCCATTTTAGGGATTTCTCAGAGAAATTAAAATGAGTCAACTTGGTTATTAGTAACTTGTGGTTGACTGTGTCAAACGCTTTACTCAGGTCAAGGAACACAGCTCCAACAACCCCACCTGTATCAAACCTGGATTTTATGGTTTCCAAGAAGTAGCAGACAGCTGTCTCTGTAGAGTGGTGTTTTCTAAAGCCAAATTGGAGGTCGTTTAACATATATGGACTTGTGTTTAAATTATATATGATTTGTTCTGCAACCAGTTTCTCCGCCATCTTGGATATTGAGGGGAGTATACTGATCGGTCTATAGTTTCCAGTCAGTGTAGGGTCTCCAGACTTAAGGATTGGTGTAATAATAGAATCCTTCCAGGAGTCTGGAAAAAAACCTACGTTTATGGAATCATTGATAATGTTTGTTAGCGGAGCTATGAAAGACTCTTTGTGAGTTTTAAGAAATAATGAATCCATGTCAAAGGTATCTTTGGCTCTGGTACTTTTAAGGCCGTAGATAACCTTATCAACTTGTGATTGAGTTACAGCATGGATATCAAATATTGGGGCATCAGTGTTAAGGGGCATTGGAGTTAGTTTTGCTCCATATTTTTCACAGAGTCAACAAAATAAACATTAAGAGCTGTCGCAATGTCCTTACGCTCATTGATTGCCCTGTCAGGCAGCTTCAACTCTTTAATTTCCCTACATATGGTACTATTTGATGTCAGCTTCTTAATGTTTGTCCAGATTTCTTTTGTGTTCCCTCTAGCACTATTTATTATCCATCCATCCATCCATCATCTTCCGCTGGTCCGGGGATCGGGTCGCGGGGGGAGCAGCTTGAGCAAAGAGACCCAGACGTCCCTGTCCCCGGCCACTTCCTCCAGCTCTTCTGGGGGGACCCCGAGGCGTTCCCAGGCCAGCCGAGAGACATAGTCTCTCCAACGTGTCCTGGGTCTTCCCCGGGGCCTCCTCCCAGTGGGACGGGCCCGGAACACCTCACCGGGGAGGCGTCCAGGAGGCATTCTCACTAGATGCCCGAGCCACCTCATCTGACTCCTCTCGATGCGGAGGAGCAGCGGTTCTACTCCGAGCCTCTCCCGGATGACCGAGCTTCTCACCCTATCTCTAAGGGAGAGCCCAGACACCCTGCGGAGGAAACTCATTTCGGCCGCTTGTATTCGCGATCTCGTTCTTTCGGTCACTACCCACAGCTCGTGACCATAGGTGAGGGTAGGAACATAGATTGACCGGTAAATCGAGAGCTTCGCCTTCTGGCTCAGCTCCTTCTTCACCACGACGGGCCGGTGCAGAGCCCGCATCACTGCAGACGCCGCACCGATCCGTCTGTCAATCTCCTGCTCCATTCGTCCCTCACTCGTGAACAAGACCCTGAGATACTTGAACTCCTCCACTTGGGGAAGGATCTCATTCCCGACCCGGAGAGGGCATTCCACCCTTTTCCGCTTACAGCCACACCGCCCTGAGCACGCCTGATCTCGTCCGATCTCAGAAGCCAAGCAGAGTCGGGCCTGGTTAGTACCTGGATGGGAGACCGCCTGGGAATACCAGGTGCTGTAAGCCTTCCTCCCCGTGAGCTGTCACCTTATCGTGGTGGGGGGGTTTGCGTGCCCCAATGAGTCTGGGAGCTATGTTGTCTGGGGCTTTAAGCCCCTGGTAGGGTCACCCATGGCAAACAGATCCTAGATGAGGGACCAGACAAAGAACAGCTCACAAGACCTCTATGATGGATGAAACTATTGGACACCGTGTTCCTTTGCCCAGGCGTGGGTTACCGGGGCCCCCCCCTGGAGCCAGGCCCAGGGGTGGGGCCCGCTGGCGAGCGCCTGGTGGCCGGGTCTGTGCCCGTGGGGCTCGGTCGGGCACAGCCCGAAGAAACGGCACGGGTCCCCCTTCCCACGGGCTCACCACCCGTGGGAGGGGCCATGGGGGTCGGGTGCAGTGTGAGCTGGGCGGCAGCCGAAGGCGGGGACCTTGGCGGTCTGATCCTCGGCTACTGAAGCTGGCTCTTGGGACTATTTATTATACTAATAAAAAAGTTTGCTTTTGCAGTCCAAAATGCTTTAGTGACTTTATTACGCAAAGAGGTAAATATCTGTCTGTCTATCCCAGTGTTAGTTTTTAAAGAGGTCTTGAGAGCATGATCTCGTGGTTTCATTAATGACCATATGGTGTCATTGAACCAGGGTAAGTCATTATTTTTGGTTGGTTTAGTTTTAATTTTCTTCATAAACTGTCCCATAGTTTCTTGAATAACATCCATAAGTACCCTGCAGTTTTCATTTACATCCTCTTTTATAAGATGGGTATTCCAGTTTATGTTGTTTAGAGCAAGTTTAAAATTTTCAGTCTCACCCTTTGGTATTCTCAGTTTCTCTGGTATTTGTCTAGATGGAGAAGTGTGTCTATGTTTTGATAGTTTTCTAGAGAAAAGAATAAGGTTGTGGTCAGATAGACCTGTAAGCATATTATATGTTTTCTGAATTCTATCACTCTTATTACTAAAAATCAGATCTATGCATGTCTGTGATGTATTAGTTATTCTTGTAGGGCCTTTAATTAACTGGGATAAATCAAACTTACTAGTTAAAGCTTTCAGGTGTTTGCAAGTTGTTCTATCAAGCCAGTTTATGTTAAAATCCCAAATTAAACTGATGTCTGACTTCTTGCTACATTATTTAAGCACATCCTGTAGCTTCTCATAAAAAACATTAGACGCTGATGGTGGCCTATAAATCCCTACCAGTGTCACTGACATTTGTTCTGACAGAATGACATTTAGCCCTATGCATTCCATATCGTTCACACAGGCCCATTATATTTGATTACACTTAAGGTGTTCTTTTACATAAAACATCTCCCCCCTCCCCCAGATCTGTCTAATCCAGGGCTCTCAAGTCTCACGCATTGAGCGTGAGACACACACATTTCAACAAGTTAACGCGCTCACACGCCACACATGCCATTTCTCACGCTGAGAAATGATCAACTTCGTCACACAGAAATTCTAATGGCCGATACTATAAACGAGTCAATGGCAGGTTACTGTGCGCTCGTACAGCTCAGAACTATAGCTCTGGTTCAGCTGTCTTGATTTAGCAACCCATCGGAAAATCACAAAATAGAAATTCTCAGCCAATCAGAAAACAGAATTTCTTGTTGCCGGGTGTGAAATAGCTTTCAGCTGCAAGCACGCGTTCCATGAATGGACAGCGGACATAGCCTATTATGCTCTGAATGCCTGCAGAAGTTGTAGACGAGCTGGAGGTGGAAGAGAACCGTCAGGATCATCAGCAGGTCATATCTTCATTTATTTGAATATTTTATTAATTACTATAGTTTTCCTACTCCTTGTAAAAGACCAATACCTGCCGGTTAAAGTGTTCGTTGGAGTAGTAGACCTAAATATTCAGTACACACCCTTTGACATGAGCAACTTAATGAAAAATGAAAAATATGTAGGAGTGTAATTAGACTTCCGTGGTTAATTCTTTTCAAAGGTGACTGGTATGAGCAGATTCCCAATAAGGCTATCTACAATTGCCAAACTGGTATTAGTTCTGCCACACTGAAATGCTGATGCAGAGAGGGTTTTTTCCATGGTGGGGCTCAATAAAACCAAGACCAGGAACACTTTGTTTCTGAATGGAACTCTGTCATCCATCATGACTGTGAAAATGGCTGACATTGAGCCACAGTGCTTTAAATGGGAGCCCCCAAAATCAGTCATCAAGCATCAACATCTGCTACAAACACTTACAACAACACTCATAAACAAACACACACAGAGAGGGACTGCTCAAGGGGCCCATTTGGGGTTATTTTTGTTTTTCTTAATTTAATTTGTCTGTTTTTTTGTTTGTTAAGACTTTGCATACCTAAAACAATTTATTTTAAAATATAGCAGAATTTAGTGTAAAAGTGAAGATTTGTGATTTTGGTATAAATAAAACAATTTCTTTGTTCTTTAAGTAGCTAGTTTATGGCGATGGGATACTGCAAGGGACCCCCCCCCCAAAAAAAAAAAAACCCGAAAGAAACCCCCCCACGCACACGGCCCGGCCCCTGCCCCGCCCGAATCTCACTCCAAGCAAACTTGAAAACTTGAGAGCCCTGGGTCCCAGCGCAGCACCTGCGCGGTCAGGGGCCGTAGATGTTCTCAGCAGAGTCCTCGTGAGGGTCTGTCCGACCGTGTGACTCTCCCGTTTGGCTACAGTTTGGTGTTTCCACGCGGCGTAATGCAGGTGCGGCGCGCTCCTCTACGTGTCGCTCCTGTGACTCCTGGCTCTGCGCCAACAGTTGATCCGCCCAGTGCGCTCTGGCGCGCGGCACCGGTGTAGGCAGGGGCGGTATCTGCGCTGCTCCGCCGGTGACAGACCTCACCTGCTCCACCGTGCTAGCTTCGTGCACAGGCGAGAACGGCCCAGGATTAAGATGTATATCCCCGGCCAAAAGCAGGAGCACCCTGAGTGCTTGGGATGCACGCACTTGGCTCTGCTTTGGAGATGGTCCGTTGGTAATGCCATATTTGATGTTCTGACACCAGGATGCTGACCAGATGGAGTACAAAGTGCAGTGTGCCCATGTCCAAACATGTAAAGTTTTGAATGTTCACCATTTGGATGATTGACCAATGTACCCCTCTGTGGTGAAAAATTGTGAATCCAAGCATTCAATAATAAAATACATTGTAAAATACAGAGGGCACGAGTGGAGCCCAACAAACCACTATTACCATGCTTTATAAAAGGATACATCAAAATATAGTTTAATGGTTACCAATTTTCATTTGATTATTGGCTGTTGCTGGACAAATAATCATTCTCCTGTAAAGCCTTTCAACAAGTGGAAACAGAGAGCTGTTAGCAGGACTGGTAGAAGTCATTAGGCATAAATCTTTATGCAATTCTCCCGGTTGAGTAGGCCTATCAATATTTAGACAGTTGTTTTTTGTCCGAGTTGTTTTTAGATGGAAAAGATGTTTGGTGTTAAGCAGCACAGAATTTGCCGTGTTAAAAAATGAATGCAACATTTTATTGATCTAGTTACAATAGCTTATTGTATACAATAGTTGCTATGAATACAATAGTTATTCATAGCTTTTACAGAAAATTTGGAAAATGTATGTGCTACTGCAGGAACTTCAACCTTCACTCATTGATCCTTTTATCTAATAAAACGTGTACTTCTTTGCCTCCCGATCCTGCGCAGGAACAAGCAGGCAAAGGGAATGCACAGATGTACTTATTTGCATAAAGTACTGTAGCTAACATGTCAAATGTTTCAAATATCTGTGTATACACATATATTTATCACCAATACAATTCTGTTTACATCAATACAACTCTGTCTGTCTATATTCTACTACACCAGTGCGATTTCTATAAATACCAGTGTCACTTCTGTACATCTTTACTTTAACTGTCTTTGTACTTATTTTTATACTTTGTTTGTTTTAACTCTAAATGAGTCATGCACCATTTAATTTTGTTGTAACTTTGTAAAGTGACAATGACAATAAAGTCTCATCTTATCTTATCTAAATAATTACACCTAAATGTGTCTTTTGAAGATTCCCTCTTCCAATGGTCTAAAAGATGCTACAAAGGTAAAAGCGTACACGAACAAACTAATCCAGATTCCCATTACTAAAGTATTTTATTAGCTTGTACGTGTTTTACATAGCAGCCTCAGAGAAGCGTCGTCACTGGGACCGCACCATCTAGAGGTCAAATCTAAAACACATCAGACGTGTGCGATATTCTTATGGGGGAAATTCAACTATTTAGCAATGCTTGGAGGAAACAGAGGCAGAGGCAGAAACCACAAAGCTGAACGTTTCGTCCGTTTAATTTCTCTGGAAAAGTCAGACAAGTATGACCGACAGACAACAGAAAGGAAAGATGTCCGACAGGCTGACACGACACCAAAGAACAATATGCCTCCCCTGTTGTTCAAAGCGACACAAAAGACAACATTACCATCTATATGAAGAATCTGTCATCCAAGAGGGCGCGGCAGCAGGCTCACAATGTAAAAAGATAAGATAGGGGGGGCCTCACTTACAAATATGAGATGCTTATAAGTATTTGTTCAATGCCTCTGAGAAAAGATCTGCTTTAAAGTGTCATTACTCACAGAATTACTTACTTATTACGCATCATGTCAGAGGAAAAAGAGTGGGCCACACAGTAAAACTGAAAGGTTGAACATTACAGAGAGAGACTTTCACACTGGCTACTGGGGTTCATGTCCCGACTCAGATTAGATTCTGGAGTTATTCTCTTAATCAACTGTGCTAAAACACAGAGTCAAAACTTTTGCAATATTGTATTTGCTATATTGAGCCCTTAAGTGCAGAACTGTATCAGTGGCAACAAAAAAAACCAAAACAAAAAAAAAACAAAAAAAAAAAAAAAAAAAAAAAAAAAATCAACCCCAAATGAGAACTTTACGACTCGTTTCATAAAAGTCCAGAGCTTATTTTCAGGTCCCTCTACGTTCAGTATTCTTTGAAGTCACTTTCAGGAGTCAAAGAACATGGTCCAACAGTGACAGGATCCTTGAACGGGCTGTAGGCTTATGTATGGAAATATCAGAAATGGTAAATGTACCTAGAAGTCGGTGTTCAGCTGTTTTAGTCAAAGTCACCTGATTAAATTGTAACATAATGTGCTTCTGTGTGTCTGTGTGACAGCGAATGCTTCTCTAATCGATCAGATAAACCAGAGTGTCCCCGATGTCTACTGTGAGGCCATTGTCAGCCAGTGTGACCCTCTTCTCCTCCAGATTTATGTTGAACACAGATTTGCTGGAGATTGGCAGTTTGCCTTTTTCCTCTTGTCCCAAGACGGGCACACGGCGAGGTCCTAGTATGGGGTCCTCATACCTCATCAGCTTCACTCTGGACAGATCTAGTGGGGAGGAGGTAGAGTCAATGGTGAGGCAAGAGGAACACACACAAAAAAAAGTCAGAGAGAGAAAAGAACAGAGGAGGAAAGTGTGGAGGTGAACACGCAGAGGGACACGAAGGAGCTGAAAAGAATGGAGGGGAACCAAAGTGAAGGACTGATGAAGGAGAGAGTTAGTGTAGAGGAGAAGAACGAGGAAAACAGGAAAAAGATACAGCAGTGAAGGTGGAAGGAAAACTATAGATAAAACCTCATAGGCAGAAGGTAAAGGAGTGAAAGGATGACCGGCTACAAAGAAAATTGGATAGTATGTTAGATGGCTTTAATATGGGCTTTTATGTTTCAATATTACTCTGTGTCTCTTTTAAAATTGGTAAGACTGTTAAAGAATAAAATCAAACATCAAAGACATCAGAGGGCAGCTGAAATAACCCATCAAAGAAGGCAGAGCACCTGTTTTTAACAATGTGCTTTCTTTCTGCATCTTACTGACCTTTGATGAGTCTGTTGACTTTGGCCAGCCGACGGATGAGGCCGTCTCTGCTGTCCCCCTGCCGGATGTCGATCTTTGTGGAAAACAGGCCGTTGGACGGTTGAGGGTTGACCAGGGAGACACTCACTCCGGGCTAGGGACACAGAGGCATCACACAAAACCACAACACAATTTAACAGATTGAGTATGTAACAATGATTTGGTCCATCCCTGACATAATTACAGCTGTAGAAGGAAGGCACACGCACAAATCTGCAACCCACGAGACAGAAACAGAATAAGAAAGAAAAAGAACCAATACATGCAGAGTCTAACTCTGAGCAACCAACAGAGCCAAAATCATTTACCTCTGATCTGAAAATACTGAATGGTTTCCCAGGGCAACAGTCCTCCTTCACCTTGTCATCAGCCTCAGATGCAAATAAGACATCAATCTGCTCCAACTGTCGTGAAGAAATGATGACAAAACATCAGAGAGGTATTAGTGTGCATGCAGGCGTGCTGTGTGTTTGCTATGCACATGCTGGTGGTGTTAACCAAGCGCAGGCAGCAATCTGAGACGCAACATCTGGCGTTTCAACAGTCTGTCACATATCCTACTGGACAGCATCACAGCAAGTACAAACTAAACAACAGGCCTGTAAGCTAGTCGCAAACAAGAATACTGCTCAAGCGTATCTCATCGGTTTGCTTGGGGGAAGAGTCATTCGTCAGTCAGTATGCATCATACAAACAGGAATTTGGAATTCACGAACACATAACTGAAGTAACTTCCCAAGTTGCAAACACACGGGTTCCCATGTTGTTTTAGTTCAAGAGAAATCAGCTTTCACAGCAGGAAAGTGCAAGCATAAACCTCTGAAACCAGCTAAGCCTCATCTCTGTTGACCTGTCTTTTATTGGTAAAGTATCACTGGCTGAACCTCCGTCTAAAATTTGCTTTGAGAGGGAAGTAAAATATCATCTCTTCAGTCCCTGGATAAGCAACATATTTCTGTGTCATGAAACTTGTATTGGGCTATGATTTATCCCAACCATGGGACATTAGATTGAGGGTGTTCCTTAAGGCCGGCGCACACCTTTACGATGTCATCGTTGCATCGTTTGTCGGGTGATCGGCATAACAATTCGGACCGTATTTGACACGCTCGCACGTCCACCGCACACACTTGCGAACCTACGAGTTTTTTGACCGAATGTTATCGCATGACCGAAATAGGAAGCCACAAATCACGTGACTTTCAAACTGGAGGCAGCCATGTTTGTGTCGTAGTCGTCCAATGTGACTAAGTGCGCTATTCCCATTGGCTGTTTAAATAATCCTGCGTGATGACATCGGAGCAGAGACCGCACACACATACGATTGTATTCGGCACAAGGAAAATCCGTACGGAAATATCAAACATGTTTGATTTGATCCGATGAAACGACAAACGACAAAATCGTTTGTCGGCTACCGCACACCTTTACGATTCCCATGCGAAGTCATCGGGCCGACAAAATCGTACACGAATCGTAAAGGTGTGCGCCGGCCTTTAGATGTGATGTCGAGATGCCGTTTCCCTCTGTTTAAATCTGTGTTGGTATCTCCAGAGTTTCTTCTGCACTTTGGGTTTTATTTCTTGACAAGGCCAAGCTTTTGTGCAGACAAAAGAAGGGATTTTCTGACTGAGCTCAGGATATTCTCAACTTACTGCCGCAGAGGTGGAGAAACTCGGCTTTAAAGAGGATTTATTTCTGAGCAAACTACTGTTACAGTTGAACATTTGTGTAAGGACAAGGAAAACCTGATCAAGTCAAGTTGTTCATTTTCAATTGTGAGGCATTAGATGTGTCGCTTTTTGTTTAAAACAAATAATTGAGTGTAATCTTTCCAGCTTTGTTCAACACTAGCCTCACAAACCCTTCAGCTTTGGTTGGCTGGAACAGACGCTTTTGGTGTGAGCTAAAGCTGAGGAGCACTGGATCACAACAGACCTCCAGAGAATTAGTCAAGTACACCAGGTTCTCCATGAGAACTGCCCGCTCATCGAACTCCAGCTCCAGATCCAACACCCTGGGTCCGTTTTTCTCCAGGTTTTCCTAAGAGACAGAAAACCAATTCAGCAAGTGACTCCAGCTACTTAAAAATGCCAACTCATCTGATTTACATTGATGCACTTCAAAAAGCTGCTGGAAAAAGTAGCATAATATGTACTGCAATAGTTATCAGAATCAAAAGCTCAGCATTACACGAAGAGGTCACTGTTATGTAAAAGAAAAAAAACTTAGTGAGCAAAAGATGCTCAAGAAACAGTCACAGAAAGCTGCAATTCCAGTTTGAAAGTGGATGAATACAAAGCCCATGGTGGCTGTTTATTAGGTTCATTCTGTTTGATCAAAGAAGTGAAACTGTAACACTTAAACAAAGCCCACAACACGTGAAGGAGGAGACTTCTGAGCATTTAATAAGCAATGTGTCTCTGATCATTTATCAGCTACTTTACTTTGACCGGACATACTGGTTCATTTAACAGAAACAGGATGAAATGTTATATGGTTGTTCATAGGAAACTGGAGAAACAGGTCAGGGAGGTGAGGGATTGAAAAAGAAAAGAAAAAACATAGAAATGTTACAGACCAACAGGTGGAGCTAAAGCAACCTGTCAAAGGTGTTTCACACTCTTTCAAACACTGAACACATAGGAAACAGATCTAAAAAGAGCAGCAAAGCATGGCAAACTTTGGAACAATCAGAAGATATGAGCAAACACAAAAGATAAGCCACCTTATGTATACACTGAGCATACTGCTTCTTATGGAATGAACAAACTTAAAAAAAGAAATGTTTAAAGTCACTGAAACTAGATAAAATAAGAAAAATATGGTGCAAATAGTCTCCTTCCAGCAGGATTTACCTTGATCATGGCTACGAAAGGCATGACTCTCTTCATGTATTTCTTCAACTCAGGAAGGGACCCCAACTCACTCGCTATCACTTTGTTGTCTGGAAGGACTTTGTTGTTACTCTGGTCCCAGCACGAAAAACAAACAGAGAAAAGTGTCAGATTACTGAAGCCCTCAGCAGTATGGAGAGAAAGACGAGTGTACTTCAGTGCGTGACAACGCCGCAAACTTTGAAAATAGAAAGAAACGAACAGAATGCTGTGTGTAACGTCAGATCACGCATTCATTCCTCACCTTGTAGTGTTTGCCGAGGAAGGACAAGGCGCTGTGCTGCCAGGGAGGGTAGCTCTTGGCCACGTAGATGGCGCAGTGGGAGGGCTTGGCAGGGGGCTTTGAGTCACCTTTCTGTGGAGGAGAAACAGGGTTTTAAGAAAGAAAGCATTTCAGAAGCCTTATTTATTCATATTGTCAGGCACGCAAGAGAAAGTTGTCTCATTGGAAAGTTAACTCTGTTTGGATTATTCAAGATGCCAGCTGTTTTTGATCTTCCGCAAACATGGAACTTATTTCACATGACAGCTGTCAACTCTACTCTGAGCCTGTATGTATGCCCCCATGAATACATGCTGCAGGGAGAGAACATTGCCTCTGTAAAGGGAATCAGGTTTTTTTTTTTTTATTTAAGGCTAATTTAAATGTTTAATAAAGCATGTGCTACACCTTTTGATAAAAACTACTTATGGTTTGATATATTAAAATCACACCATGTGGCTTATTACACACCAACAATAAAAAAAAGAAAAGGCCTGCTTACGCTCACATATGAAAACAGTAACACAAAGAAAGCCTCTTCAGCCTTTCCTTTTTCGTCTGTTGTTCACCATTCTTGCAGTCCCGTTTCCATGGCAACAAAACATTTGTGGCAAATCAATAATACCAGCCTGAAAGCCTCAGATAGGGTCCGTCTCAGATCTGGTCAATACTTGTTTTGCCTTTCTATCAACTGCCTACAGCCACATATTGAACTGCCAAACTGTCAACAAACAATGGACCAACTTTCCTGCTGTGAACAAAACGCAGACTTAAGTCTTCAAGTGTACCTGAAAAGATACGGGCTGCTGTGGCAGAGTCACAAAGGCACAACATCAATAATCCACAACATGTCAGATTAAAGCCACAAAAAAAAAAAAAAAAAAAATTAAAATAATTAAAAGAAAAATTATTTTAATATAAAATTAATAATTTCTTACTTATATGTTCATCTTTTAACAGACATGGTAAACTACAGGTTTGTTCATCTCTAAGTAAAATACACATTATTGCTGCCACTGCAAAATGACAGATTATACAAAAAAGCACATTTATCTTCACGGCCAAATGTGTTTCACAAAGCTCAGATTCACTGAAAAGAGGATTCAAGTGATAAATTGCTGCTAATCCCCAACTCTACTCTTTTTCTGCTGAGGCCTAATCCAGTCAGGCCTCGTATTCTGCGGTTTTTAATACTTTTCTTGCATAGTTGTGCCTCACGTCCATCCAAAGTATCCATCTATCTTCTGCCTTCAGTGTTTCACTACGCTTAATGGACATGTTTAGAGACAAGTGCTGGATTCTATTTAAACTCGTAAAAATGGCATTCATTCTGAAATCAAGTTTCATTTTCACAGTCAAACAGCAAAAGTCATTTCTTACCTTGTTTTTGGGGGGCAGCATGTATGCTTTGAGTCTCAAACGGAGGTCGTGTGCAGTTTCCATCAGGTACTGAGAGGAACGAATCAGAATCTCATCAACTGGTCCTGCCACAGGCCACGATGCCTTCATCAGAGAACCCGTCTATCAGACGGTAACGAGAAAGTAGGGATGGAGAGTTAGTTCAATTCAAACTACCTTCGTTAGAAGTTAAACTCCTAACAAACGAGCAAACACCAGATGATTCGTGTACATCTGTGTATACTTAATTATTTAGCTTGTGGTGCTTAGCAAAGATTGGGGAGGAAAAAAAAAAAAAGTAGTTGTAGGGCCTTTTGTTGTTGCTAGGCGACAACTGAAAAACCTATCTCCAGCACAGCAGTGCTCCTTTATATTCATAAATTTGAGTGTTAAAAATATTCCTGGCTCTCAGTGCAACTGGAAGCGTACAACACCATGTGTGTGTGTTAATTTCATGCTGCCGAGAGAAAGAAGCTCAGTGTGAAGACCGGCCCCGGTGGACTCGTGTATCAGCAGTGCAAATGTGTTGTAGCCATTTCACACAGGTAAATGAGTGGTGGGACCGGCGCTACTGCAAGCCCACAGGAGCCTTTAGGTCTAAACTGCTTGGTTCCAGGTGTACTCGTGAATGTAAATGAATGTTTCTTTTGGCTGCGTTTCTGTTTTACAGAAAAGCACACAGCGGAGATAAGAATGAAAAACAGAGGGGAGGAGATCAAACTTAGATTTAAACCCCATCAGAGCAGAAAGGCAACACAGAGCGCAAAAGAACACAGTGCGAGGTTAAATCGAGACGCCTCTTACCTTGCCAAGCAGACCCCATGTGTATTCACCAAGGTGTGGGCAGATTGGGGCCAGCAGCAGCATTTGTCTCTCTATGAACTGGAAGACAAGGTCTCTATGCATGCCTTCAATGGCGAGCTCACGATACTTATCTTTGGCAGCCTGGAAAGAAATCAATGCAGTTGTACGGTTTATTGGCATCGCTCATGATATGTGCATTGTTTAAGCTGCAGTTTCATTTCATGACACAGGTCACTGTCTTGCTGCATAACCCATTTCCTCTTGAGAATAAAGCCTTGTTCACACTATGGGATTTTAAGCCAGATGTTCCTGGGCCCAGACACAGCAAAGTAGATGGTAGTAATATCATGGTTTGCATGATTTTACCACCTTTATCTTTGATGAATGGAATAAGATTCCCATGCTGGAATTCAGCGTTTCCGTTATCAAAACATGAAAACACAAGGCTACTAATTTTAGTCTCATCTGTCCACAAGACACGGTTTCAAGCTCAATTTGAGCAATCGGGCCGTGGCTTTCTCTCCATTTCACTTGAATAAAGTCATGAGTGACCTGGTAGTCGTCTGTTTTTAAGAAGGTTTTGTAACCTCATCGACATGTTTTCTCAGCTTCTTACTGCAATTCTAAACTTCCACAGACAGGATTGATAGATTAGATCTGGGCTCACTCCCACTGGATTGCTATCCACTCGCATGATTATGACTATTTGCCCTTCGGGTTCACATACTTTTTCTGAACACAAGCTCAGACATATCAAATTTAATCATTTCCTTCTATAAATAAATTAACCACGTGTAATCAATTTGTCTCATGAAATTGGTTGTCCTCGTCTACTTGTAGGACAATATTTCGGGCCACATTTACGCGCCGCTGTCATCTCATAAAATGCTTCAGGAACATGCTCTTCTTCAAGCCACAAAGACCATCTGTAAACATTTTTTCATAGAAGGATGTTGCATCTACCTGAAACTCGAAAAAGCCACTCTTCAGGGCCTCCTTGTACATCATCCTCTCATAGTGCTGCTCCGTCTTTAAGATGCCCGAATTCATCTCACTTGATAAAACACAAAGTCAGTTTTGAGCTGTTATTCTTTTAGGAAAAACATTGTTGGTTCAATCCCAAACTTCCCCACCACACATACTGAAGAGTTCTCTGGGAACATACAGGACTCCACATAATCTTCCAAAATGTTTCTAACTTAGGATACATGTTACAATTAGGATAAAAGCATCTTCTAAATGAATGGTATGCTGCATGGAAGGTAAAATAATGTAGTTTCTGGAAACAACCAACTGCTAAGTGGTAATAAAAGCAACACAAGTTCAGTTTAATAATAAAACCATGCTTCTCACACATTGCACCCACAGGCATGGCCAAGATTCTGTTGTGTGAGGATGTTTTCATTCAGTCATCAATATTCAGTTCTGGGCAACCTGAAAATGTTTCTACATGCCATGTTTAATGGAACTATTTAACGTGCAACAAATAACAGAACCTGCACATGCCCAGCACCCCGCCTCTTAATGAATTCCTTCATTTACCTGGCGAACACTCGATCATTGAAGGTGTCTGCGGGTCCCGTCCTCAGGTTGTTCTGATTGGCAATCATCTCCTTCACCCACTCCACCCACGTGTAGAGGCGTAGGATACCAGCGTCAGCCATGGTCTCTACAAAGTTGGCGTCCTCCACCGTGTCCCCAGCATCAGCCAGAGCCAGACGCATACCTTAGATAGGAAGCTGGGTGTGTTACAACAGCAGCATGTGCATAATTCCCCTTATAATGCGTCTATAATTATGTGTGAAAAAGAAACCTTGCATGGAGCCCGCAGCCTGATTTGCTATTCTGTCGTACATCACGGCTTATTCTTGGTCTCAGGGTGTCACCGTGAAAATTTCATATCAGCTCTTCTTTCACGTTTTTTTTAGAAATAGTTTGGAGTCAATACTTTCCTCCATGAAGAGTTCTGATAAACACGTCACATTTTGCAACAGCAAAGCTATTGGAAACTCATTCGTTTCTTCTGGTAGAGAGAACATATTAACGATACTCTGGCTTTCTCATAACAGTTGGTCTGAAACATGCAAAAACAAATTGCACAGAAACCTTTAACTTACCATCCTCTAATAATGAACTGACATCAGTCGTTTGTACCATTCAAAAATCAAAGCTACCTCATTAAAATAATCCTTTTTTAAGTATCAGCTTCAAGGTGTTAACAGCATGATCAAGTATAATGACCTGCGCACCTGTAATGGGTTTATAGTCTAGAACCGATGCCTTTTAGCTCCATGTTTCAGTACAACAGAACACAATGATTGAGAAAAGAGAAGACAAAACAAAAAGGAGATGAGTAAAAGGTGAACGGAAGGAAGTGGATGCATCGGAAACAAACCGTCAGCTGAAAACTTGTCAATGGCTTGGCTGAGGGTGAGGAAGTTTCCTGTTGATTTGGACATCTGGCGAGTTGAAAAAAAATAAACGAATGAACAAAAACAGGCGTCAGCAGCTGGAATCTTTCAAATTTTCCCACCAACGCTAGCATATTACAAAGCAAAGTACAATGAAACTGTAGAGTTGAGCCCACAAACTCAACGGAACAACTTAATAAAATTATTAACTCAATTACTCACATCAGGGTTAAAAGGCTTCAAAACACATATCTAAAGTCAACAGAATGCCACAATTTGCAATTATACTTAATTAAATATTAAAAGATGAGTGCATTCTGTTTTTATCATATTTTTCTTTTTGAGTCTTAAATTTCATGGAGACACATTGTAAAGTAATACTTAACGTACCTTTTCTGAGTTGAGGAGCAGATGTCCATTGGCTCGCACTGCTTTTGGCCACTTCCCACTGTAGACAAAAGAACATGGTGCCATCACTGTTATGGCCATCATGTTAAAAATAGTCATACATTATCAACTCATAATCACGTGAAGGACATTTTTTCTGTTTCTGATGTACTACAGACAAGAGACAAAAAAAAGAGATAAAGTCAGGTCATTATTCAGTCAGCTTTTCCCTGACAGACCAGACACCAATTCAACATGTTGAAGCAGCCGAAAGAGGAGTCTGACCAAAAAGACGAAAGGCGACAGAGACAGACGTTCACAGATACCCTGGACGTGTCAGACAGCTGATTATCGGCACGGTGTCTAAGGGCTCTAAGACAGAACGAGTCCGAGTCAAGAGCGAGTGTAAATATACAACATTTTTTTTAAAGGAACCAGAAGAAACTCCCAAAGGTTGCTGATCCAAACCAGAAACAGGGCCCTTAAATCAACCCTAAAACAATGGATTCTTGTTTTTCCAGACTAGAATTTGGATTTTACATGTATACACAATACATGTGTTAATGAGGCCTTCGAGGATTTTAGGATCAAAATGTCAATCTATTCATCAATGGGAGAAAACGGCTGAGTGAATGACAAATAATTCAGTGCATCACAATCTTACCGGAAAATATTCATTCCTAGAAACAACAGCCCCTTACTTTAGACTTGCAAAATTAAAGCTTCATAATTCTCATGCTCTCTGTAGTAGCCAGCCAAGCTGGGGGAAACTCACTTGTCTTTGGGCCACATAGCCACATGGTTGTACAGGTAGTAGGATAAGTGGTTGGGCACCAAATCTTTGCCAGACACACGGACATCCACCGGGTACCAATACTCAAATTCCCTCCTCAATTTTTGTAGGTGCTCCTTAGGAATGCCTGTCTTGGGAAAAGGAGACGTCTTAAAGAAGATAAAGTCCCACACCTCTCTGGTCATCTGCTCTGGCCTGTGGAAGAGGGGGAACAAAATGGAGGAATGGTCAAGGTCAGACAGAATGATGTACTGGGTTCAAGTGAGGTGAGAAGAAGCAATTTAACACAAAGTGTGACCGTGAGTTTTACTGTTCACGAGCCAGTATCTGACCGACATCCAAGCACTATAAAATAAGATCTGAGGATCCTGAAAAGAACTAGGAGCTGCGGATCCCAACACACATGGAAACAAAGACACCAGCAGTATAATGGGTATGGCCTTAAAGATTTCCTTTTAACATAAAATTATTCAGTTGTGTTTCCATTATTAATTAAACTTGTTGTGGCAGAGTCGATTCTCTCTTTCAGTGGAAGCTCATCTCTAGCAGTGTGGACAGAAAAGACAACAGATGGAGAAACATGAAAAAAAGATGCATCAGCTTGTCATTTGTTTATTCTTATATGCAGACGTGTGTGTGTGTGTGTGTGTGTGTGTGTATCCATACTTTATGCCCAGTGGTGAGGCTCCCTGTCCGGTGAGCACACCTCCCTGGAGGAGGTGAGCTACAGTGTAGTACGCCATGTAGATTGTGGAGTCCGATAGCGACTCAATCAGCCACTGCTCGTCCCATGGCAGCCGTGTTCCTATGGTAACCAGGGGAAGGGCACACACACACACACACACACACACACACACACACACAAAACAGACACCAAACACACATGCAACCATGAAAGTGAAAGAAAAAAAAAATACATCAAGACAGACAATTATGTCCTCTGTATTGTCACAATGTTTTTTTTTTTTTTTAATCTTGTCAGATAAGTTACATTCTGGAGCCAAGAAAACCCCTGAGGTAGAGCATTAAGACCGCGGCTTCAGTGTCAATTCTGTGTAAATACAGACAAACAAAAACCTACGCGTTTATCCACTGATGTTTGCCACCCTTTCACAGATTTATATTCTTAACAACTTCCAGCAACAATAAATCATGAAAGCAAAACGACTCAGTTGGCCTCACATGTTCGTCTCTTCCCAGAAAGTCTATTTTTCCCCCCAAACTTGAAATGGGAAAAAAAAAAATGCTGCAAGCTTGAACAGTAATGACCATTCACTAGCAGTGAATACATTAACTAGACATTGAAAGTCATTGTATATTAAATTTTGATCAGATTAAATGAAAACTAAACAACCCTTCTCTTGCACATCCTGTTATATTTCTGCATAAAAATGACTTCAGAAGATTATTTTAAGCATCACAGAGAAGATCACAACGGAGTGACTTGATTTTTTTTTTGGGGGGAGGAGGTTGTTTGTACCTCAACATCCAGAATATGGAGAATGTTTGTTGAGGAAATCATTGGAAATGTACAATTTCATTATTGGAATTGTATCAGCATAAAAAGGGCCTCCACTGTTTTTACAGCTATTCTGTTTATTCTGGACAGATTTCTACAGTATGAATCTACCAGTTGGGACTTTACAGCACCGGGCTATCATGTATGCCAACTGAGCTCCGTTCTGAATCTATTCTTGTATGAACAGAGGCGGCCTGTTGCTAGGTCCTTCATCATCAGTCCTCTGTCTCCATCTATAGACAGAAAAATCCCCCAAATCCTAGTTCAAGAATTCTATGGTCCCAAACTCCTTCAAACGGTGGTAAAACTCATCATCCTACAAGAAATGATATTCACTTTTAATTAGGGGATGATGAAACAGAATTAAAACTCACGTTTTATAGGTTAGTTAGCAGTATTATCCGTAAACTACAGTCATTGTGAAGGAAAACACTTACCAAGACCGTAGGTACGAGAGCAGGCGTGTTCCTGTAGCCAGGCCAGCGTTGCCTCAAAGTTTCTCCTCGTCTCGTCACAAAATCTGGTATGCAACAGAACAAGTAAAAGAAGATAAAGAAAATGCAGTTTTTCAATGTGCAATGCAATAAAGAAACTATTTATTTCATTCAGACTTTAATAGACTTACTGAGATATCAAAAGTATATGTGTATGTATGTGTTGGCTGAGAGTTTCCCAGCATGCTGCATGTGACATGCACTCATGGTCATCTCTGGAGATTTTTAACACTCCAGTTTGTCAAATGATTTTGTATTTTCAGCAGTTTATGTATTTAGTTATTTTTCCCTCAATAATTCATACTGAAAGAACATCATTTTTTCTTCTGCGATGAATAAAGCCACTACCAGTGGCTGCAAAAAGCGAAACTCTAAACAAAAGGGGATGAAGGCGATTCCATGCAGAGGTTATGGTCTTACGTCTCCAAAGACTTAAGGACTTCATTGGCCTGCTGCTTCCACTCAGCATCTCCATAGTCTAAATACCTGTCAGATACACAAGTGATATTTCCATAAGACATAAGAAAAATACAGATACACATCATCGTTTCCTTAAACATTTTGCAATCAAGAAAAATGGAACCTAATTTAAAAAAATGCCAACACATCAGTGCTATTCCTTTTTATCAATATATATAACAAATGTAATAGCTTTAGATCCACACAGGTGAAACCTCTTGTGTAATTTTACAAATGACCAAAGTTCAGATTTTTACAGTATAAAGATCCCCGATTCACTCACCACTGGTCACAGAGAGCAACTACACACTCATCAGCTGAGCGGGACATGACCTGTTTTTCTGGCTCCATGTACATCATGGCCTCCCCCTGTTACAGATTAACATGAAAGGAGAAAAGAAACAGAATTAAATAGAAATAAACACCTACGAGCCTCGGTTATTCTTAGCACGTTAACTCTCTCTGACAAAGACTAAACTTGATAAAGGATATGACGTTTTTACATTACTTGTACTAAAGATGATCATCTTACCCGCTCAACCATCATCTTCTGGATGGGCTTCTTCACATCCTGGACCTTCTGTCCCTTGTAGCCATCAACCAGCATGATCTGAGACAGAAATTCATTTATTTTTGAGTTATTTCGCTCTAACTTCTGTCAACAATAAGTGGGCCATGTTTCTGCAGCATTTCCGTCAATCACAGATGGAACAAACAACCAGAAGAAAGACGCGTAGTTGGTGTAAACCAGGGCTATTCAAATGGCGGCCCGCGGGCCACATGCGGCCCAGAAGCAATACCCCAGTGGCCCAACTTGTGCATATAATTGAATAGCCCTGGTGTAAACTATAATCTGCTGACAGTATGGACAGTTGCTTCAGTGGATTTCTCAGTAGCTTATATCATGATGGTGTGAAAGGACCAGTGTTGTTTTTGGCACCCCGTTTTAATTTAAGTTTTAGTCAAGTCTTTGTGTCAAACTGTCATTTTAGTTTTTATTAGTTTAAGTCACGTTAAAACTCTTCAAGTTTTAGTCGACCAAAACTCTGAGCATTTTAGTCTTATTTTAGTCAGAATAACCCATGACTATTTTAGTCTAGTTTTAATCAATTATTTTAATCTCTTTTTAGAAATGTAATTCTGTTTAACCCAGTTAATATAGTATAATTACCTAGTATAGCATAGATGAAACCAAATTTTTCACAAACCCATTTCACAAATCAAACATGGTTATCTTATTAGTATACTATTGTTACCTTATAGACTCAAGAAAACCTCCATTAGAGCTCTGAGCTGCCAGAGCTGTAGACTCCATAGATTACAGCTCTGAGCAGTGCGACGCGCAGCCGAGGACACAGAAAACAATAATAACGCGACTAAACATTATCGTTATTTCGTCTCGTTTTAGTCGACGAAAATGAAGAAACATTTTAAGAGAGTTTTTATTTTGTGAACCACATTTAGTATTGTTTTTATTTGTCAACAATATTGCATTAAATTTAATTACAGTTATCGTCACAAGACCACCATTTACATTTCGTCTCGTCTAGTTTTCGTTCGTTGGTTGACGAAGGTTCGTTGACGACGATATTTCGTCATAATTTTCGTTGACAAAAGCAACACCAGAAAGGACACAACAGGGGCCTGATCTTTGTACAGTGAGCATTTTACAAATTCAGGATGCCTTCATGTTTTGGTTTGTTTTTTCTAGCAAAAGACAGAATAAAACCACCTGACAGAAACACATAGCCATTTCCCAGTTAAAGCAACACGAGAGAGGATCATTTTTCTGGGCTTGAATGACGTCTTTGTGTGACAAAAAAAAAAAAAAATCATATGTATGGCTATGGGGAAAATTTTGTGTCAAAAAAAATTAATATAAATATGAACGAATTTATAAATGTATATATAATTAATATAAATATAAAAATGTGACACAAATAAATGTATATATGTATATAAATATACATACATTTGTAAATATATTTTCGAGATTTTCAAATAAATATGCATGACTTTGTGTGTGCAGTCTGCATTTGTGGATCCATTTTTTGCTCTCGTGTACATGGAGTAATTTTGACACACTCCCACTGTCCTGCACGATGCACAAACAAATGCATGCCGATTTGAATGTGAACAGCGGCACAGCCCTCTATTCACGGAGCATCCACCAGATGGCAGTGTGCAAGGCACAGGGCAATGGCAGTACCTGGCAGTCCAAGACAGAGGCTTTGGACGCTCAATATGGAGTCGACAAGTGGAACAACTGGATGGGTATGACTAGTAGTTTAATCATTTATAACTTTTCCTAAATCCCTTTGGCTAGGCAGAATGAAAGGTAAAATGTATTAAACTTATTAGTCCAGGGTATTCTTCATTAAGACTGGTCTGGAGCTAGCATTGACGTAGATATAATCAGAGTAGATAGAACCTAGAGAATCTTTGATAGATTCCGATTCAGGTTGTAGGTCAGTGGGAGAAAGCATTCTGACAACAGAATAGCTATTGATGCTAGCGAAGCTGCTATGACTAGCGTCATTGATCATATGTTCTGAACATTTAGATATTTTTATTTATTATTTAGATAAAATATAACACAATGAACTAAGCTGCAGGTTTCAAAGCATGAGAAAAAAAATCGCGGGTTATAGTATACATTACATTTTACCTTTCATTCTGCCTAGCCAAAGGGATTTAGGAAAAGTTATAAATGATTAAACTACTAGTCATACCCATCCAGTTGTTCCACTTGTCGACTCCATATTGATTGTCCAAAGCCTCTGTCTTGGACTGCCAGGTACTGCCATTGCCCTGTGCCTTGCACACTGCCATCTGGTGGATGCTCCGTGAATAGAGGGCTGTGCCGCTGTTCACATTCAAATTGGCATGCATTTGTTTGTGCATCGTGCAGGACAGTGGGAGTGTGTCAAAATTACTCCATGTACACGAGAGCAAAAAATGGATCCACAAATGCAGACTGCCAGACTGCACACACAAAGTCAAGCATATTTATTTTAAAATCTCGAAAATATATTTACAAATGTATGTATATTTATATACATACATACATTTATTTGTGTGTCACATTTTTATATTTATATTAATTATATATACATTTATAAATTCGTTCATATTTATGTTAATTTTTACTCACATATATCTCGATCACATTTTTATTTATACATTTATAAATTCGTTCATATTTATATGAATTTTTTTGACACAAAATTTCCCCCATATATGGCTGGTTTTTTTCAGGACTCACACGCATATATGGTGTTACATTCCACAACGGTAGGGGGCGCCAAAGAGCAAAGAAAAAAATCTAAATTCGCTCCTGTTACTTCAATAAATTATCTATTTTCCCCTCAAGCTGTGAATTATTTGATTTAGAGGCTTCATAACACGGGGGGTTTACAGAGACAATTGACTATTGCTGACATCTTGTAGATATTTGCACTCACCAGGCAACAAAGACACTCACCCCTTCATAAAATCCCTTCAGGTAAACCTTTTCTTTGGCCTCAGCCAGTTTCTCTTTGTCATTCTGACTCTGGATCTTCAGCTCATCACACACCAGAGGGGCAGACAAGTTTCCGTAGCCTGGGATCTCTATGATAGGGACCTGACACATGCACACATACGTCAGACACACAATGATGATGCACTGATCAACTGCGACTGAACTCATGTCTTTGGTGCTTACCGGCTCAAAAGGCAACACCATCTTGTCCTCAATTCCATACTTTTCTCGTAGAGCCTTTTGGAAATAAAATAATTAATGCCGTTATTCATTAAAAATGCAAAATTGACAGAGAATTTAAAGGGAAAAGAAGGGCCAGAAATCAGGGATCGTGTCCTACTTGAACAAGTGGCACAACAGACAAATTCAAAATGAATTTTCAAACTGCAACTGAAATTTTATGTGGAGTCTGTTGTCTCCACCTCTACACAGCTGATGCATTAGGACACAGAGGCTCACTGAACAGCATAGACATTCACTTCAATTCAATTCAGTTTATTTAGCGCCAAATTACAACAAATGTCATCTCAAGGCACTTAAATAATACAGTCCAATTCAAGCCAATTGGAGTTCAATTCATTGTAATCATAATCCAATGAAATCCAATTAATTCATTTCAAAATAATCCAATTTTGAAATTGCAGGTCTTCAACGTTACCTGTTTTTTCTTGATGTCCCTGAGAGCAGCGATATCATCCGGAGCGTCAGACGGCACGCTGGTAACCACACCCGTACCTGGGGCAAGCACAGATATATATGCAGTTATTCGATGCTGTGCACCTGTACTGGAGCAACAAACTTACTGTAAAAAAAAAAAAAGGAACACACAAGAGAACATGATCCGATTTACTGAGCATCATGGGGATTTCTCTTCAAAACATTTTTAAAACACGGACCAAGGAAAATGATGATCCTTCTAACAGAATAGCTCTATTTTGTCTGTTTGTTCTAATCCAGAGGACAAACACACCCATCACTTCCATCCTTTGACATCACTGTTAAATACTTTGTCTTTCAATCCACAAGATAAGAGCTTGCAGAGATAACGTTTGGTGCAGATTGTCTGCAGAAATAATAGAACGACAATAAATAATCTATGCTATGAAGATGACAGAAGCTTTTGTGGACTCCTCAGCTGAGCACTAAGGTGCAACACTAAGATTGCTGCCGCTGTGAGAAATAGTGACAAAGGAGCCCATGAACAACTGCATCAACTTAAAGTGACAGCTTTACGCCTTTAAGAACAATAGAAGTCAAATATAACAAATTTTTACGGTAATCGATTACACCGATGCGCCCGATTTACATTTTTGGACTCATACCTTTGTCCTCCTTGATGGTGAGCATTGGCAGAGCATAGATGATCTTGTAGGAGGTTAGAGGAGCGCTCAGGGCACAGCCAAGTATATCCTAGATAAGATACAGAAAAGCTGAAAGCCTCATTACATTCATGCTGCAGAGACATAGGTTCCCTTACTTGTCCTGCTTAGAAAATCCTTGTTCAAAGAAAGACGAATAACACGAACAATGCCAATCACATTCAAACTGATTTAAAAAAAAATATATATATCACAAAGAGTGGTCGTATTTTAATATCAAAATGAAAAACTATTCAGGCATTTAATTGCTGTAGTTTGGGAGCAACAAAGAAACAAAAGTACCTGTCCCAGTATTTCTATGACCACTGGCACCACTCCGTTCTCCTTGGTGAAGCCCTGGAAAGACATGTTCCTGGCAGACCTGCTGGTGGAGATGAAGACGTCTCCATTGGCTGTTTCGAAGGCGACATACTTCATGTCGGGTCTCACCCAGCAGTTGGTTTGGCCGAACATGGTTTCCGGTCTCAGAGTGGCCGCCACAAGGAAGATGTTTTTGCCTTTCATACCGCTGTGGGCAGGACAGCAAGCATGACAGCTTTAATTCTGCTTTACTGAGAGGTAGTGTCCATCAAGATTCAATTGGTTTCTGATGGTGTCGTGTCAGTTCTCAACCAAAAAATAAATAATTCAGCCCGGGGCACTTTACATTGATGAAACTATGGCAACAGTAGGTGAGCGCTCAGTGTCTTTCACTTCTTACCTGCTATAAAAGACTTTGGATTTGAATTTTGCTGTGTAAGGTTCGACTATCTTCATCTTGATGAGCGTGTACTCCTGAGGTCCAACTCCCTGCAAAAGTGGTACAACGATTGCAGAAGAAAATAGACAAAACACAGCTTTTTAATCAAAGTTTGAATTACAGAGCCCTTGTTAAACATTTTGAAAAAAAATATCAAAGTGAATTAAAAGTCTCACGACTGAATCAAATCTCATTCGATCACAATCCATCTTCACTTGATCACCAGAACATGTGATACCATTTAGTAAGTGTGGTCTAAAGTGAAGGCTATACCTCTCATCCATGTTGGAATAAGTTGTTTCTTTATTATATATCATCCTTTTACAATTATAAGTTTGCAGAATTGATTAACTGTTTTGTTTATGAAAGATAAGCCTACCTCTCCAGTTTGCCTGTCATGGTCCATGCATGGCTGTCCATCTTTGGGAGAGTAGATGGTGTACCTGCAGGAGTCCAGCATAGTCATGTTACATCACTGAAAGACGACTCAATCAGGCAACAAATTAATCTGCCTGAGCCTCAGGTCAGTTGTAAAAGTTGTTTCTCATCTTCTAATAACCTAATTATATAACATATATATATATATATCTATAACAATATAGCTCAGCTAATGGTGAAAACAGAAAGTATTGAGTACTCCTACGTTCATCAGTGCAATCAAAGAAATATAACTGTTTCACAGAAAAAATATATAAAAATAAATAAATAAATAAAAAACCTTTTGCCAAACTTGATCTTTTTTCTCTCTTTCAGAGTGACAAACTGCCACCTGACAAAGGAGTCGTAGAAGGGGTTCACATCGGTGGTGATGAAAGAACGCCTCCAGTCAACCTAAGAGGTGATAATATAACACAAGCAATCAAACACAAGATGTTGCTCCCTGACAAACACAGAACACAGAAATGTGAACCAGAGTAAGAGGGTTAGGGTAACAATAAACATATTCTGGTGCAAGAATTTGGTCATTAGAATGCATCACCTTGACTCCCATCAGTTTGAGGTCTTTGATTGCCAGCGGAGGGAAGTACCCCAGCCAGTGTTCAGCATTGGCAAACTTAACAATCTCCTGGTCGTGGAGGCCCAAAGACCTCATGATTTCCCACTGGAAAGAGGAGGATCCAGATTTGGCCACTGCTTTGCTCTGGCAGAAATAAAAAGGGTTCAAATGTTAGACACGAATAAAGTTAAAAACTAAAATATCTATACAGATCAGAAATACTTTCAACTCATACTGACAGACATATCTGGTGATGGTGACTTGCTGGTTTGTATTTTAATCTGATAAAAATGATAAAGTTTCAGGTTATCCATTTTATATAGAACAACCGTGTTTAGCTTCATATACGAATAACAACAAACTCCAATTTGTAAATCTGAAATCCAAATTCCAATTCAATGTTTGTGTGAGTACTATTTATCCGATTCATGGCCCGGGTTGTAAAAAAAAAACATCCTGTTGAAAGCATGTGCTTGAACGAAAGAGTTAACAAACAAGCAGAGAAACACTACATTTAGTTGAGAACACTTTGTCAACTCAGATCCAAACCTTTTTGCCCTTTGCCTTATCCTTGATGATGATTTCATCAGATGCCTTTGGCTTCTCCTTCGCTTCCTCCTCCTCCGGAAACTGTGGAGGGTTTCCGTACAGCTCCATCTCTCTCTTCAGTTTGTCTGCACAGGCCTAGTGGACGCAGTGTGGATTTGTGAATTTCAGAACGACAGACGAGGCTTTGTGTGAGTGGGGTTTAAAGACGGTGAATTATCAGCAGTGATAAATAACTGAATGTTGATGAAGCTGAACATTAGTACAGACTCTTGGCATCAGTTATCACACTAAAAATACATGTCGGACTCTAAAAGTTGAAGCATATTGCGCTAACTTAAAGAGGGAAAAAAATGAAAAAAATAGGACAAACTCAACACTAACCTTGATTGGCATCCCTGTGCAGTGCAGCCCAAACGGAAAGAGGCATTTCTTCCCTTTCAAAGACTGGTAACCAACACCAAACTGCATGAATGGAGCAGAACAGGAGACGCTTAGAGGAGATCTGAATTTCAATACATTACTGAAGTCATTAGAGTTGTTTATCTTTGTTCCAGTCAGGCATCCTCTGTGCTTGTCTACTTCAGAACACTTTTTTTGCAAATAGAGTTTCAAATTAAGCCCTTAAGAATTAAGACTCGGTCCTCTCATTCTAACACCTCAGTTAGTTTGGTATGTTTCACTGAGCAGCAGTCATATGATCCCATATCGCCAAAATGTTGCCCCTTTGGTACCGTTTGTAAAGTGTCCATCTAGAACTGCTCTTTTGAAATCTTATTCTATTCAATTGTGTATACATGCGCTTATTTTAGTAAGCAAAACTCTATATTTATGCTTCAGTGTTTTGTTTGGCGTCATTTTATCTTAAACAAACTAACCTATGCGTTAGAGAGCGCAAAGAACAAACCATTTAACCCAGTAGTATTAACATTATCATTACTGTCATCATACGTGTGGGAAAGACCACTAAAGCAATGCAATTTATTCATTTCTGTCTACCTCTACATGGACACTTACCTCACACTTTGACATGCTGAATGTATGGCCAAGATGCAATCGACCATTCATGTAAGGATAAGGGAAGGTGACAAAGTACTTGTTTTTGCTGGAAGGAAAAAAATATAAACAGATGAATAAATGAGCACTTAATCCTACAGGCCAGAAGGATTCCAAACCTGTAATCCCTTTAAAAATCTTAAAAGTATGAATTGAATGGTGAAGGGTAAATCCTTCATAAATCAGTTTAAAGGGCTCCGAGTTTTACCCTGTTCTGCAACAGTAACAACACAAAGAAAGTCACGACATATCTATTACAATGCTTTTAACACTAACACTCTGATTTTCATTACCAAGTGCAGCTCTTCGTGTGAATGGATTTCTTCACAGCTGGTTGAATGTAGGTGTAGCATGCAAGGAAATTCGTCAGTATGGCAAATAAGGCAGCTACTCACTTTGTGCTTTCTCCCACTGTTGTCGGTGCGTCATTCTCGAAGGTTTTCTCTTTCTCCCATTTCTCCTGGATTTCTAATTCAATCTTTCTCAAGTAGTCCAACTTCGCAGTTCCTTTCCGCTCCTGGAATACAAAAATAAAACAAGATATAAGAGTTTTCTACAGAAAGCCTTGTTAAGTAATAGGTGCCGCTATGTTGAATCCAAGTTATTTTATAACAAACAAAAGAAAACAGCTGTAATTTCCGCTTTGACTGTCAGACTTTTTTTGCAGCTGGTTTGACTGCTCGTGTTAGCTAACTTAGCTAGTAGCTGCACTAAGTTAATGCATTAGGACTGACCGTAACCTCCTACTGTAAACAAACCTTTACCTCTCAGAGATAGGGATGACTAAAACTTTTGACCTACCGTCATTATGTCCAAAAATAACCAGCTATTTGCTTTCCCGTGGGTTGAAGAGAGAAAAAGGCAGAAACAGTTTGACAAGGGAAACCCACGCCACCGGTGTCTAGATGATGACACCCTCAAGAAGCTTTTCGCGGGGCTTCATGGGAAATGTTGTCTATTAGGACCTTTCAGGCATCATATATCTTAAAATATGTTGCAAACTAGAACCCTTGTCCGAGTAGGAAATATTTGATCAGTCTTCCACATTTTAAACGCAGACGTGGGTCCACTGGTGTGACTTGAATTGGTCGTTTTTCCAAAAGAGCCCCATTGGATTATAACATCTGTCATCAGGCCTGCGTTGCGACAACTCCACTTGTGTTGCTATGCCGTAAAGTAATTCGTGCGACCTGCCAGAGAAGAGAGACAGAAGGCCTTAAAGCTTATAAATATATAGACGATGAAAGTAGGGTCGTCAAAACGCACTTTCCTTTTATAGACAGAATTATAGTCTTTCCCACGATGATCATAGAAAATGTGGAAGCCTTGAAGTCATGGCTGGCAAAACTCCTGGAGCCGATGTGAGTGTTGAATTGAAATGACATTTAGCTTGCATGCTACGCTAGCTAGCTAGCCTGTGGTTTAGCCAGGCATCAATGGGGACGCGCTTGAATCGGATGGCAGATTCTTGCACGAGTTAGCAAACCACCGTTGCCGCTAGCTGGCCTTTCGCACAAGAGAGAGTCTAGTACTTTGTGATTTGCTAAAACAGAGACATCAATGGCGAGCGTTAGATAGGACAGCTGTCCACGTTTGTTTCTCTGTTGATTTATGGTAGATAGACAGGCCGTTGGCGCACGATAGTTTAACTTTACCACAGCTCTGCAGCAAATCGTTAAGCTCCAACACACAGCTTAGTTTGTTTCTGTTTGTGGGTAAAATAAGAATTTGATTGCATGGGCTGCACCCAGCGCCACGTTACAATTTGCTCTTTAAGTTACCATAGTTACATGTTTTAGACGTTCGTTTAGTTATATTAATATCTGTCCGCGCGCAGACCCAGGTTGCACATAGCCGAATGTATTAATGCAGCTGAACATTTGACAAAGTGATTAAAGATAAGTTTCTGTGTGGATGAGTTGATGGTGTTGAACACAGTTGTTGATTAACAAGTCATATTGTAACATCCATTCACTGTTTACCATTATATGGTTTTATGACGTGCTGTTGAGAGTAAGGCAGGATGCTTCTCTTTATACAGTCATTCTTACCGAGACTCTCTTGTTTAAATTATTACTTGCTTAGTCTTATGAGCTTATGAGCTTAGTCTACTATAAGTTTTATCTTTTTTCAAATGTATTTTTCCCTCATTTATGTAGTCTATCAGCTTCTGGTCAGTGTGATAGCCTAAAGCATCATACTCTCATATGGTTTGGTTGCTTGTAGGGCAAATGCAAGAAAAGGTAGTCTTTCAAGTTTGTACATTTATTGTTCACAGTTGTTATTTAGAGGCTGCACCTTCAGGTTAAGTGTATTGTTTACTGTTTTAAATTTCAAATATACATTTGCTATAAGTCTGGCGGCCTGTCCAGGGTGTACCCCGCCTCTCGCCCGATGACTGCTGGGATAGGCTCCAGCCCCCCCACCCCGCGACCCAACCGACGGATTCAGCGGGTATAGAAAATGGATGGATGGACGTTTGCTATAAGCAGCATATGGGCTGCATTGAGGTGTGGGGGTTAGTGCTTTCGCCTCACGCTCGAATCTCAGCCGGGGTCTTTCTGTGTGGGTTCCGTCTGGGAACACCGGGTCCTCCCACAGTCGAAAACATGCTGCTTATTAGATCAAATTTCCGATTTGAAACCTGCCTTTGAGTTAATGTGAGTGTGTATAGTTGTTCTTTCTTGTTTGTCCCTGCATCGGCCTTATGATGGACTGTTGACCTTTCCAGGGTGTACTGTGTGTCTTGCCAGTGGCAGTTGGGACAGGTTCACTCAGTCCTCTCGCCCTCCTCCCCTCCAACCCTTTATGGAATGAAGTGGGTGTCGGAGGATGGATAATAGTTATTTAGTTACCTGTGAATAGGCTTTGTGCTTGCTCAGGCTTGCTGTGATTATTTATTTTCAGCTGTTCTATACCCTTGACTTGCTCGCTGAGAGGACTGTTAGTTTGATTATGGTTGTTTTTCACTGGCACATGGTATGTTGCCCGTCAGTTTCATTTTACATTTGGAATATTTAGCTTAGTCTCCTCCTTCTTCAGTCATGAAATAGCTTGGCAAACACTTTTTTTTTTTTTTTCTCCTATTGTTCCCTGTATGTTAATGGAGTTTATTTGGGTAAGCTGAGGATACATTTCTTTTAACCTGCAGATGTGACGCTGACCCCTCTGCATTAGCCAACTACGTGGTGGCTCTTGTGAAGAAGGACAAACCAGAGAAGGAACTGAAAGCGCTGTGTGCTGATCAACTTGATGTCTTCCTACAAAAAGGTAAGACGTTCACATGAATGAGGGCGATGCGAAGCATAGTAGAGGATTCTTCTACATTTATCCAGAAACAAAAGTAAGGTGCTGGCTTTCACCTTTTTGTCATGGAAAACTGAACTATACTTTACCTGAGAACTGTAGAAGCTGTAGCTTTTCAGAGTTCAACTAACCTCGAAGAATTCAGTGGTTCAACTTTATCAAAGCAAACAGTGTTTTTGAATTTTTGAAACATGAATGCCCCCCAGACATATTGTGTGTTCCCAAAAGATTGTCATACTCAGCTGTTCTGACTTTCACACACAAAGCACAATGTTCTAAGTGGCGAGGCTGATAAAATATTTAGAAATCGACTCTCTTGATAACTTAAAGTGTAAAAAAATAAAAATAATCAGCTGTATATAATCCCCAGTTATCACATGGGGATCCTTATTGTGACCACCAGAGGGAGTGTCATCTTTGAGCATCAACATGTTTGGCTTAAAGGAGAATTCCAGCTATTTTACAAACACATCCCATCTGTTGGAGACCCAGGAAAGTTGGCCAAATGGAAATTTTCATGCCAGCTGCGCAAAGTTTTCCATGAAAGCGGGCTCTATCGGGCAAGCTTTTAACCTTTCCTGTGGCTCTTAACGTGTATCAAAATACTTTTTACCGACTTGGCCGTGGTGTCAGTAGCAATACGATTCAACCCAGGGGCTAACCATACCATTAGCTAGCACAGACATGATACATTTTGAGATTTCAAAAACAGCGCACTTACCTCTCTCAGCTTCCGTGTTCCACAGGCATGCGCACAAATCAAAAGCCGAAGTCGAAATCAGCGCAATTGGAAAACTTTGCGCAGCGGGCATGAAAATTTCTCGCGTTTTTCCCTTTGGCCAACTTTCCTGGGTCTCCAACAGATGGGATATGTTTGTAAAATAGCCGGAATTCTCCTTTAAGATGAGTTGTGCTCTCTGTCCTGAGCAAGCTTTCACTTTATTGTTGATTAGCTACTACAGTCATGGTGGGCCAGTAATGACATACAGGGTTTTGATTGATTCTTTGCTCTTCAAAGAATGAAAAAAAAAAAACTGCACGCAGCTTAAGTGAAAATGAAATTTGTTTACATGCTTAATTTTGCCCTTGCAGAGACGGTCGGATTTGTCGATAAACTCTTTGAATGTCTGACGACCAAGAACTACCTGGGAAATCCTGCAGCCAAAGAGACTCCTAAAGAGGAGGTTAAACCACCTGCAGTCAAAATTGATGTCGTTGAGGTAAGAGTGGTGGCTGAGAAATTTCATGTCTGGTAACGCATCTTAAAGCACCTTTAAAGGCATGTAGTGGAGAAGGTCGGTCTGTTTTCTTTAAGCGCTTTGACCCTTTTGATTACTCTGTTTAGCCTTTAGTCTCTTTTTATGTAACATAATTGTTGTTTCCCCCAAGGCTGAAACCCCAGAGGAGGAGAGAGAAAACAGACGTAGGAGAAGCCCCCTGAGAAACCGCTCTGAATTCAACGAATCCAGGTACGGCTGTGGATTTGTGCAACTTCATCTTAATGACCGAGGCAAATGATGTCATTGGGCCATACTTAAATTCCTACCCAAATCTGCGTTTCTGTTTCACCGAGCTTCTCTTTATTGTTGCTTTAGAGAAGAATGTTTTGCATGGTGTGGTTGTGCAGAGATCTCAACATGTGACTATATTTGCATGGGTAGTTTAAAAGCCCATGAGCCCTGTTTTTATCTTGATGAAGGCCCTGGTGTCCACGAACTGCTCCCTTGGCTGTGATGCATCAAGTTACAGCACATAGGCCAATATTACTGTTACACAATGAAACAACACGACAGTTAAAAGTCTTAAATGTGTCTTAAGATTTACGGTCTGTAGTATTACGTCATTTAGATGTTCTATTCAAGCAATACTCATAAATAGTTTCTTGAGACATCTCTCAATTATTTCAAGGTAGATATTAACACATATGTAGGATAATTTTATTTGTTTATTAGCTGTGGTGTTGTAAATTCACTGCATATGTCTGCCTGACTCTTGCATTCAAAGCAGGCCCGGGGAGAGTAATTCAGATGCGTTCCCTCTGACTCGTCAACCTCACAGGAGCCGCGATGACAGGAGACGAGATGAGCGCAAGCGCCGTGACTTCGAACGGTACGGGAAAAGCGGCAGCGACTCCCACCGCGAGCGGGAGCGCCACGAGCGTCGCAGGGCCAGCCCCCGAGGGAGGAGCTACAGCAGGAGCCGCAGCCGCAGCAGGAGCAGGAGTGGCAGCCGAGGAAAGAGCAGGGACAAGGAGCACAGAGGAGGCAGAGGTGAGAAAGTCTCCCCTCAACCAATAACAACAGCACTGGGGACCAGACCCAGGTGTGTCGGAGCCGCTGAGGCTCTCGACTGCACTACTGCACGGGGCATTACTGATGCAGGAGCGCTGCCGGAGACGGGCTGGATGTGGGCTGCTGTGGATTGTTTAAGGGAAGCGCCGAATGTAGCAAGCTGTAATTTTGTGCTTTTTGTGTTGGATTGTTGATCAGCGGCGCTGTAGAGTTTTTATAAAGAATAATGTGGACCGCTTTGCAGTCACATCATTGGGGATTCAACAGCATGGGTTGGAATTGGCCTTATTACCCACAAGGTTAATCTGCATATCTTTGTCTGGGATAATGAGAGAAGGAGCTTCTTCTAAAATTCTGCTTTTGGTATACAATGCTTCTGTAATACTATTCGGTTCATTTTAAAGATCTCAACCCTTCTTTTAAACAGAGTTCAAGTCCAAGTTTGAGGTGGAGCGAAAGGATACCGACAGCTACAACTCCTCGTGCACGTCCGGCGCCCAGCAGCAGCACCCCCCACCTCTCCTGCCCCTTCCCACGCCTCCACATCCCTTTCCCTCCTCTTCCTCAGCAGGAGTGCCGGGAAGTGGGGCAGTTTCCATCGCAACACCGGCTCACCTGCCCGACAGCACTACGGACAGCTGGTCTGGCTACTACAGTGCTCAGAGGCAAGAGGGTGTCAACAAGCCATTCAGCAACAAGAGCGTCTCACTCAAGCAGCGCTGCAGAGATTACGATGGTAGGAGCAGCACTTCTTCTTTGATTCCTTCTCTCCGTCAGTGATATTTATTTTCTGGGCCTCGTATCTCTTATGCCTCTACAGCAAGATGTTGTTATTGCAATATCTTTGTGTTGACCATGAATTTCTGGTATATGGCATGGTCAGTGGAAAGTGTGCTCTGGCTATTGTCCCGCTTCCCATGAGGCTTTTAGGGCCTTGTTGAGTCTCTTCACTAATGACCACTGTTTAGCACTTAGTCCCACGTCTCCAGTGGCAGGCAGGAAAGTAAGTAGGCCTCCACTAGAGAGACCCAGGAGAGTTTAAACTTAACCCACTGTCCCTGAAGCGCACTGCTGTCACAAGGCTCAAACACAGCCACGAGGGACACAGCGTCTTAATGAGACTGGAGGGTAAATACATGAACTGCTCTGTGTGTCTTGGCTGCTTTGAACATGGACGTTTGTTCATTTGGTTTCTTTCAACTCTTTTACTTTTCCTCTTAGTTTTGTAATACTTTTGAGAATGATTTTAGTTGCTTAGTAACAGATTTAGGTGTGATAATCAAGCGATTTGTCAGTCTTTGATAACAGCTATGTTCTGTGTGTATATAAACGATGTATCTATGTGTTTCTTTTTCTTTCTCTCCCTCAACAGAAAAAGGATTTTGTGTTCGTGGGGACCTTTGTCCGTTTGACCACGGCAATGACCCTCTCATTGTTGATGATGTCAGTCTGCCCAACATAATTCCTTTCCCACCCCCACCGGTCATGCCCCCGGCCGGTCTGCCCATGCCCCCAATCACCGAGCCACCCCCTCCCCTTAGGATGCCGTCGATGCCCCCGTATGGCCAGCCGCCACCCCCAGGCGTGTTCCCAATGAGTGAGTATTATTGTCAGTGTCGTATGCGTTAATGTCAGCTTTTAGAGAACGTGCAGTGCACTGCGTTCTTCCAGTGCAAGCAACTGATGGGGGATTTCTGAAGGACGCTGCACTTTTTCTCCTCCTCCGCACTTTGTTTCCTTTGACACCGTGGTCACATTTTGTTATGTCGTTTAAGGGCGTGCTCACTCGAGGCACGGCCTCTTTCTGGCAGGCATCCGTCCAATTGTACCCATTTCCCCGCTGGCCTGCACTCACAGTGCGCTGAAAGGGATAGTTTGGCTTATTTGAAGTGGGGTTGTGTGACGTACTTAAGATTCGTTAGAACCGTACCTTCTCTGCTCGGAGAAGCAGGGAGGAATTCTCACGGGGTAGTAACGAGTTGTAAAAAAAAAATTAAATAAATGTAGCGTTCACCAAAGTGCTTTGAAACTAGATGGCGAAAATTCGCTCTTCTTTTGTCCCTGCTCTCATTAGCTGTTAGTTTAGCTCCCCCGTGAGAATTCCTCCAGCTTCTGCTGCTGCCAGAACACCGTGGTTTTTTTTGTTTGTTTTTTTTAACATTACTTTTACTTTTATACGTTAAGTAGTTTTGAAGGCAGTAATTTTATACTTATACTTGAGTAAAAAGCTTGAGTTGATACTTCAGCTTCTACAGAAGTCTTTTTAAACTCCAGGATCCATACTTCTACTTGGGTAATGAATAAATACTTTTGACACCTCTGTGGTTGTCAGATGTCATCGCCATGCTGCTCTCTGGGTTAAAGAAAACAACGAGAACGCAGCAGAACAAACAACTTGCTGAGTCCATGCTCATGATGTAGATGGTGGTTTGTTTTGAGCTAAATTCCATGCTTTGGTGATTCTTGGTAAGCGCATGACATGCAAACTGTGTGCTGGCTCACATCCAGTCCTCAGTGCAGAGCAGAGTTCACAGCAATCACACTGGTCAAATAAGTTGGACTTTTGGGTCATAAGTGCTCGGCTGTAGTACAAACACCTGATTAAATCCTGAGTGACGACCTTTTCTCTGGCTTTCTCTGAACTTTCAGAGACATGCATATGAAAAAAAACTCCCATTCAGGCAAAGACCTTCATTTTCTGGGACAGTAGACTCTTATAGTACCTGTGGTGATTTTAAGATGTCAGCCATTAACAGAAATACACAAGATCAAACTAAATGGTGAATTTAGATAAGGTGTTAGTAGGATAAAATGAAAAAAATATTGCTGATAAGGTCCAAATAGGTGAAAAGTCAAAACCCATGAGGCTGTAGCTAAATTGTAGTTCACATTTGGTACTGATGTTTCTTTAAAATCCCAGACATTCAGTCACTGAACTGTATCATTATTCAGACGTGAACTTGTTTTAGATACGGCTGAGCCACATTCAGTTAAGATGTAACAGAGGATCCAAAGGACACACACGATGGGAAAACTCTTTGATTGTGCTCGTTGCTTCTGTAATTAGTTTTTTTTTTTATTTCTTGCTGAATACTTTGTTATGTTGAACTTTTTTGTTCCAACTAAATAAAGTTAATAGTTTAGCCCAAAGCCTCACTCGGTGTTATACATGTGATATACCTGAGACATTAGCTTGTGCTTGTGTCTCCCTCAGGACCCCCAATGATGGCAAACAGTCGGATCGATACCCCCAACCACCAACCTGCAATCCCTTCTTCTCCTTCTCTCGGACCGCCTGGCGTGGGGATGCCACCTACTCTTCCTCCTCCTCATCATTCTCATCCTCCTCCTCCTCAGCCTCCGTCTTCGTCCGCATCCGTTTCTCTGCGCCCCCAATATGTCCAGTCTGAATGTAAGCAGAGGTTGATTTTGTTGATAAATGTGTTGTTTCTTTCTCTCTTTTTTTTGGTCTTTACATTGTTATTACTTGACTCCGAACTTATTCAGCAGCAAAGTTACTGTTGTCAGACGTGCTCTGTGGTATGTGTGAGTTGAAGTGTGCACACTGGTGTGTGTGTGTGTGTGTGTGTGTGTGTGTGTGTGTGTGTGCGCGCGTGTGATAATGGCGCTTTCCTGAGGGTGCAGTAACAATTGTTGGCCACAGGGTGGTGCTATTAATTAACCTAAAAGGAAAGTGTCTTTGAGGAGAAAATGTGAACTCTGTGGCATTTATTTATTTTATTTCCCATATTTGAGCTTATCAGTAGTTCCAGTTATGCAGGATAATTCCAGCTCGGCTCAAATGGAAAGTGTTTGCCACTAGAGGGCTTATTTTGTACTTTGCCTTCGTGTTACAGAAAGATGTAGCTCAGGATAACTTTCATGGCTTTTTGGTTAGTCGTCGTGTCATATTTTTAACGTACAATTTCAGTTTAGTGTCTTTTAAATTTGTGTGTGTATTTATATCAGATATTTATTTGAACATTTAAGGTTCTTTTAAAATGTAGCTTGTTGCGTTCACTCCAACGGATACACACAGATCATTTCGTTAAATGTTCTCTGTTGTTTCCTTTTTTTTTAAAGGAATCATTATTCCTTCTAACAACTTGCATCTTTGCCTGTATGTGTGTAGACAACTACGATCCAGAAGGCTACAACCCAGAATCTCCAGGCCTGACGGCAGCAGGTCATAATTCATATCGTCAGTTCATTCCCCGGGTTCAGACCCAACGCTCAAATCTCATCGGCCTCACCTCCAGTGAAGGACAAGGCTCCAGAGGTAACGCCTATTGTCTCGTTAGTTCTCCCTTCCTGGGAGATGGGTCTTATCAGACCGAAAGATTTGACTGAAGGCGTCTTGTTTTACGTTTATTAGCTGCCAACATAGTGATCCAGACGGAGCCCAACACAGCAACCAGCACTCCTGGAAGCAACGCGTCCCGCTTCAACACAGAGCAGGACAGCAGAAAGAGAACCATGGGACCCAGCACAGCTGAGGGACCTGCGGTTAAAAAGCCCTGGATGGACAAGTAAGGAGTCGCAGATTCACACAAAGTGGGAAACTGTTGGGAATTAAGAAAAACCAGCAAGCTTTTATTTTGTGAAGACACTGAATCAAGTAGTTAGCTGAAATTTGTTTCCTAGTACTACTAAAGGAGCCGTGTTTCAGGCCAGGGGGACTCGGCTTGGCAGCTTATCTTTTGTCTCAGCTGTTGAAACAAGGTGCTCACAGAAATCCAGTGACTAAGATGACTGTCCATCACAAATGCTCTACTACTAGGTGGACGTCTAACTTTCTTCTGCAAGTTTAACAATGATAAGAAAGAACAATCATGAGAAACTTCAGTATCGAGACAGAAATTTGAATCCTGTGTCTTGGTCCCAACTTACTCCCTGATATTCGTTGTTGGTCTTTTCTGCTTTTCCCGTAATCTTCCCTAAGAATAAGCGTCAAAAGGAAGATCTCATCGCAAACTCTTCCTTTTGTTTCAGGCCGACTTTCAACAATCAACATAAGAGCATGTTTCCCAAGAGGAATCATTACGTGAACACAAAGTTGGAGGTGCGTAAGATCCCACGTGATCTCAACAACATCACCAAGCTCAACGAGCACTTCAGCAAGTTTGGAATCATCGTCAATATACAGGTGACAGGCGCCCTTGTTGTAGAAGTAGAATAAGAACTGTGCTTCCAACATTGAAAACATTTTCAGATCGATTTCCTCCACTAAGTTATGCAAGTTCAGCGCCGCCAGAGAACACGCTTCATCACATACAGCGAGCTGACCTGTGCACTCTCCTTTCATGCCAGGTTGTGTTTGGCGGAGACCCAGAGGCGGCATTAATCCAGTACACAAAGAACGAAGAAGCCAGGCGGGCCATATCCAGCACGGAGGCGGTCCTCAACAACCGCTTTATCCGCGTCTACTGGCACCGCGAGCTTGGCGCCAACACTTCAGGTCCCCAGCAGCAGGAGCAGAGTTCAGGGAGCCAGGCGGCCGGGTCGGCGCCCAGCCAGGGGCTGCAGCACAGCAACATGCACAAGGTTGGCATCAGGAAGCTGAAAACCTCCAGAGATCATTTCATCCTTTTCAGTATTTTCTTCTTGTTGTTGTTCTTTCAATGATCCACTCAGATTAGTCTACTATTTTCCTGTCCTTTTTCTTTTTTTTTTTTTATCTTCAGGGGATCAAGCAGCACAATCCAGCTGCCTATGTGTTGAACAACATTGTACCCAAGCATCACCTGAATGCAGCAGCTGGGACCACAAACACGACAAAGACGGAGGGCCTGAATCCAAACTCTGACGCCATCCCTGTATGTTTGAGCCTTTTTTTTCTTTTTCTTCCTTTCTTACCAGAAAAAAGAAAATCTTGTTCTAATGATTTTTTTTTATTTATTTTTTTATAAATCTTAATAAATTGACAAAATGACACATTTGCACGGGGTTGCACGTGGACACAGTGGTGCTCTGTTTTACATTTGGACTTCAGGGTGCCGTCGTGCTCTAGGTAACTCAGGACTTTATGTAAAAAATGTCTAACTGGCAAAGGAAAAAAAAAAAAAAAGAACAGGATATTTTTGGTTTTAACTTTCATCCAAATGGACCCATCGTGCTAGCACAAACTAACACTCAACAAATTCCTTGGCTGATGTGCTGCGTGGGTTCATGAGCTGCCGGTGGTCGACGCTGCATTCTTGCTTTCATCAAGGCATGCTGCCGTTTGCAGTCTCGCTCTGATCTGTATTCATTTTGGGATTCTTCTTAGGCGACGCCTGCGCTGGCAAACGCCCAGAAGAGCCCCTACACTTCCACATCTCACAAGTCCTCCTCAAAGAGCCTTGGCAAAACGGGAAAAGCACTGGAGGCGCAGGAAGCTCTCAAGAAAAAACAGGCATGTATTTAAATTTGGCTGCTTTAGGAAAAGCAGAGCTGTAATTAGTGATTTGTAACTCTAATGGGCTTCGAGTGAGAGGCAGGATTTATTAGAAAAATGAGATGTCCACCAATAGAAATATTTGCGTGTTTCATTGAA